>NW_021703781.1:3607370-3706159 GCF_005190385.1 Monodon monoceros
AAAAAAAAAAAAAAAAAAAATGACCAGAGTGTTGCTGGTTTTTTCCCCAGGATTAACATGACTGATTTAAGGTTTTGACTTCTGGGTGCTACAGCTTCCTGGTAAAAAGAGGCCCAATGTTTGACAGTGTTTTATTTAGAGTTCCGGGTGTTATTTCTCCTGGGGATGAAGACACATTTATTTTTTCATTAGTTACCAATGGTACGCACAGAATTTGGATCAAGATGAGCACACAGCAAAAAGAAACGTCAACCCTTGGCAACGGGACTGCAGGATTTTGCAGTGACATGCGCAGCCCTGGTGAGTTACATCTAGATCCTTCCGTTTTCACAGCCACTTGTGTCAGGAGAGACACAACTCGAGAAGACACGTTCTCCGAACATGAAGCCCGTTAAGACACGGTGCTGTTTAGTCCTCAAGGGATGTGGCACTTATTAAAATCACAACAGCTCTGTTTTCCGCTGAGATGGACTTCACTTTTCCTTTGCTATTTTATTCACTCCTAAAGTATAACATTGTACCTCACCCGCACTCAGTCTTCAGATCTGTTACAAAATCAAGTTCAACTAAAAGGATGCTCCTAATTCTACCATCACCATGTGGCACCTGATCAAATCAGTTACACTGACTAAAATTATAAATAAAGGTATTTATGCAGGTTTGACATCTCATGTTTGCTTTTTTTTTTTTTTCTTTTTTTGCGGTACGCGGGCCTTTCACTGTTGTGGCCTCTCCCGTTGCGGAGCACAGGCTCCGGACGCGCAGGCTTAGCGGCCATGGCTCACGGGCCCAGCCGCCCCGCGGCATGTGGGATCCTCGCGGACCGGGGCACGAACCCGTATTCCCTGCATCGGCAGGCAGATTCTCAACCACTACGCCACCAGGGAAGCCCTCATGTTTGCATTTTTAATGATGGTGTACCCTATGCAAAATAATTCGGCCTGGAAACAATACACAAACAATAAGGCAGGGGAACCCCAAGAATAAGACTGCAACTTTACGTTGATAAATCTGATTTCTGTTTCTCACTTGCTTTATGACTTATTAAATTATTGAGGGATGTAAAGGAGAGAATCACATAATCCTTCTGATCCTCAGTTTTCTGAGTGCATAAAATCGCAACTAAAACATAGCACTTTTGGTAGGAAATTAAAATACAGAGTCCTTTCTATGGCAGTCTACTACAAAATTAAAAAAACTAAGATGTCACTTTAACCTTGTAACAGGCCTGTTACCCAGGGTCATCATGATTGACAATGGATGAACAGAAAAGAGTTTTGATATCACCACATCAGTACTTTTTATGGGGAAAAAGAAATAGTATTTTTTTTATTCTAACAGTGTTTTTCAAATTTAATTTTAAATATTAAAATTGTGTTGAATCTTGGCTCTGGGAGCACAGGGACCAGAGTCAACAGAAAATGAGTTCATTCACCTCCTCCAAGTGTCTGCCACCTGCCCCAGCTTTTCCCCCAGACAGTGTGACAATGACAAGAAAACCTCCTCGGAAGGCTTCCCAAGCGGCTCTCCTTTGCCCATGATAACTTTAGCTAGAAAGCTAGCGTTCTATTATGTTTGGACGGCTCTTAAAATTAATCGTTTTTAAATTTTCATTTTCTATGCAATTTTAAAATCCACTAAGAACTTTCTCTCCTTTCTCTCAAACCTCAAAGTACACCTCTCTCCAAAGCCTTCCCTGTCTCTAGGAAATTAAGCTCCAACCACACAACCTCCAAAACAAATAATTTTTTAAAATGTAACTTAGTAAGACATTACAAATCAGAAAAGGAATATAATACATTAAATTGCCGTTATTCTTATCGGGTAATATTTTTTCTAATTCTCATGTATGCGATTATTTTTCCATTATTGGTCATTTTTCATTTAAACAAGCTTGATGGGGAGCATCTGTCTACTTAATTACCTTTACAGAGAGAGGCAAACACAGTAATCCAGACACGAAAGAGCATTCTAAACCCTATGGAGTGATGATAGCAGAATGTTTCCAAAGCGACAAGGAAAAAAGAGCATGGCTTCCTATGTTCACATAATGCATTAATTTCATTCGTCAGCCAATAGTATCATGAAGCCCGAAACAGCAACCACATGCAAAGCCTGGGTCAGGTCTTGGCTTTCAATAGTGAGGGACTGAAGCCAGCCTTGGAAATACGCTCAGGGTTTTGTGAATGAAAAATGGCACCTGCCACATCAGTAGACAAAGGATGTGGCAGCCATCAAGCCATCACACTACAGCCGCCCAGACGGTGCGCCCTGAGGGAACTCAGGATGGAAGCAAACAGGATGCCCACCACCAAGCTCTCAGCCACTGCAGCCACCCCCAGACGTGCACCCTGAGGAGACTCAGGATGGGAAAGAACATGACACTGGCCCTAGATAGTTAAGGTGCAGATCAAAGGAACGATCTCAATGAGCCCAGACTCTTGCATCTGCCCATATAGAGAAAAGCGCTCTATTCCTTCACTTGAGATGTCTGGTTTGCTTTAATTAACAGTAACCCTTTGATGTTCCGACTACCTGGTTTTTCTTGCAAAAACTCCTCTCTATATCCTGGCTCCCCCCTTACCTCTTTGGAGCCATCTGAGAGGCTGACTTCAGGGCTCTGGGCTAGGGGCACTGCATGGAAGGACAGTAGGGCCCCTTGGGGAATGAACTCTGAGGAGAAGGCAAAAAAAGGAACAATAAAACCAAATATCAAGAACCTTCAAAAAGGATTGTATGACCTATAGTGACAGGTGATATCACTAATACTGAAAGCTTCCTACATTAATTTTTCTGGCAAAATATTCTTTTATAATATAGTATATACTTCCTAGGTGTAGGGGTGGTAAGGGAATGAGGCCAAAATGATCCTGTCCCAACACTAATATCTTCTAAGGGTGCATTAGCAAGAAACGCAGAAGTCCTCAGAAAGTCCTCGGAATAAAACATAATTCTCAACTTTTCAGTTGTGCATGTTTTCGGTCGACAGTAACAAGATTAAAGAGCGCCCCCTGCCATGCCATGACTGCAATGGTAAGGAGTGAGTCTTAAGCTAGAGCCTCAAATGCATTAGTCCCCCAGGACTCAGAGGGGTCACCCCACAGCCCATATGGGTCCTCCCATGTCTCTGTCGGCAACGGGGACGGCGTGGCCAGTAACATGCACTTTGCGTGTTGGCTGATCACAGCAAGGCCTTCGAGAGGGCTCAGGGTTCTTGGTGCTGGGGAGTGAACCCTCACTGTGCAGATACCTCCATCTGCCCAGAAAATCTCCTGCACCAGGAACGTGTGAGCCCTGCAGTGAAAGGGTTTGAGGCAATGCAGATTTAAAAGCTGAAGCCTTCTGCCCTCCTTTGTTTAGAATCAATCAATCCCATCTCCAACACATACTTAAAAGCTGAAAAAGCTGCCAGGCCTGAGAAGGGCTCTGCCCTTGTGCTGTGCTAGGCTGATACTCCCTGCAACCACCCATCAGCCGGACTCTGACTCCCGGGTGACCTTGACATGTCGAGTCAACAGCACCAGACGGCCGGAAGCAGGTGGGCAGGTGCAGCTCTTCCGGCAGGCGCCCGGTCAACTTCACTACTCTGCACTTTCTAGATTCTGTAACTGCTCAGCAGGATGGCACAGGACTCTGAGTAAAATTATGCACTGCAGCATAATGAATAATAAGCTCAAACCAGCGCTATCTGAGAAATGCAACACACTGGAGTTCCTCAAAAGCGGCATGCTTCTGGAATACATTTGCATGATCGCTCATCACCACACCCGAAGTGCCAACCCTTACCCCTGGGTACGTGTGTGTGAGCTTTCTCATCCGTCGGCAAAACAGCACGATGGGGCCAAGTTCATCATTTAGTGTTGCAGACATGACAGCATTCAGACATAGACCTGGGTTTCCAGTTGAGCAGATCCAAGGCAGAGAAGGGAGGTGGAAGGACTGATTGAGACACAGGGTGTATCAGCCAGAGAGCGAGGGAGGCTCAGACTCCTGTCTGCCCCTCCACCCTTCTCTGGAATTCTAGACTATGTAGACTCACAGAATTACGGTGCTGAAGGTCTTGCCTTCGTGCTGTCATCCCTCCGAATAGAATTATGAAGGGAGGATCCCTTCGATAAAAGCCGTCACTTGCTTTAAGTACGAGTCTCTCGATTTCAAGTGACAGAAAACCCAACTGGAAACGGCTTAAGCAAAATCTGGAACTCACTGGTTCACACAGCTGAAAGGTCAATGGAGCCCAGCTGGACTCAGGGGCTAGGGTGCGTGGTGTCATCAGGAATCATCCTCCACATCCCTCGGCCCTGCCCGTTTGCTGTGTTCTCAGGCCAGTTCACACCTCGTGGGGACAAAAAGGCTGCCAGCAGCATTAGGCTTGCATCTCACACTACCAAGCCCAGTGGGAAAGACGATTCTCCTCCCCTGCAGGCCTGCCACACCCCAAGTCCCAGGCAGAAACAATCCCTCTCTGGAACTCTGGGTTTCACACCTTGCCTTTCTCTTGCCTTTTTGGCCACGGTCTCACCTGCTCATCTGTTTCTTGCTTACCTGTGGCCTGAAGTCCAGGAAAATGTTTACACAGGGCTCAGTTTTACTAGAGTGGAATGAGACGTGAGGCAGGCTGCCGGCTGTACATCACAGACTCAGCCCACGTGTCCCCAGCCACCTGGCTGAGATTTACTGACACTAAACTCTGAGCTTCTGTGGCTCTTCAGTCTGCCTGGTATCTCCACTTCGTGCTACATGACTAAGAATGTTTCTTGCTGGCTTCTCTTCACCTCTATCACTTTTGGAAAGTTCGAGACTTGGTCCGATTTCCCACCCTGGCTGTGCTTGTGAGTCCCGGAATGCACTGCCTCCTCACACGTGTCCTAAACCGTGTCAATCCCGAAACACGCCTCGTGGATCAATAGACACACATGTGGAACCTCAAAGTGACTCCCAGGCATTTTTAAATTGCTCAGAACTCCCAGATTTATATATGCATCAGCCTCGGAGTCCCTTCCGGGGGCAGGATTCCCTAAGACCTACCATCAGCCCCCAGGAGAAGTGAGGGCGTTTCCTGATCCATTTCACAGGCCTATCAAGTTACTTAACAGCCCGGCAAGATCTGGAACCTGGGCACCCTGGTGCCTCACGTCATTGGTGCTCCTGGGTCTCCCAGTGGGAGAGGCCCCCAGTTCCCGCTCTGGAAATACCGGAGGCAGCAGGCCACACCCAAGGGGCCACCCCTCTGCCTCCCTGCTCAGGGTCCGGGGCTGCGGAGAAGCAGGCGGGGCTGCAGCTCCCGACCGACCGGGACCTCGGGGAGAAGCACCTTGGCACCACGCTCAGGAATGCGGGAGCATCGCAAGGTCCCCGCAGAATCAGCAAAAGACAAACTCGCCGGCGACGGTCCACACCTGGCCAGGTGGCCCCTCACCACCTCCTGCCGAGCCTGCGGAGGGGCTCCAAGCCCCTGAGCTGCAAGGCTCCTGTGGTCTAGTCATCAGTGAGACAGCTCAGCAGATGAACTGGAGAGTGACCTTGGGAGAGTCGTGTTGGTTTTGACTTGGGTCACTTTGGACCTGCCTGAGGGCGGAGGAGAGGTTTGGGACCAACGCCTGCTTCTGAGGAGGTGACAGGGCGCATGGCCACCTCTGCCACACCTGGCGCTGCCCCCCACAGAGAGAGGCTGCACAGATCTCCTCTAGGGACCCAGAGAAGGCCTTTCTGGAGTGAGGTACACAGGGACCCCGGGCCCCGGCCTGCAGCCGCCTTCCCTTCCAGACAGGCTCTTGAGTCAAGAGCAAATGCTTTAACTGACAGTCACTGGTTTTTTTGTTTTATGGGTTTTTGGTTTTTTTTTTTTTTTTTTTTGCTGTGGGAGATATTTTGAGAGGCTTCAGGACACAATGGAGAGGGCTTGAAATAAGGCCAGACCTGGTTAATATCTTGGATCGGCCACTGCCTTATTCTGTGACTTTGGGCAAGTTACTGAACTTCCCCGGGTCTCCTTTTTCTGATCTGCGAAATGAGAAAAATGAAATTCTACTTCCAAAGTGGGTGTCAGGATGGGAATGAGTATGTCTGAGCAGGTGAGCAGGTGTTCACTAAATACAAAAAGACGACGATCACTCCTGTTACTGCTGCATCATTCCTACTGCCTTTATTACATTTAATAGTAACATATCCAGGGCCCAACACACTCCTACGTGTGCATCCGAGAGCTCTAACAGCCCTAAGACATCTGATAGGGAGCTTCATGACTTTCTCTCCGCAGTAAATTTGTCCAGGTGCTTTGAAAACATATCCAGATAAATTGGGGGGTAGCTTAATTGAGAGTTGAAATATATAAATCCCTCCCAGCATAACTGCAAATCTGAATTACGGTGCTGCATTTTACTATTAACACATAAGCCATATAAGCTTCCTGCTTTATACTTAAAAAAGAATGCCTTTTGAGATGCTCAATGCTTTGCACAAAGATCTACAAACTATGCTTAAAACAGCTCACTGGGAAGAGAATATCCAGCAAAATCCTCCCCATTCTGAAAAAGGTAGAAAATAAAGCGTGAAGTTGAGAATTCCTCTTTCTGACTGCCTTAACCAAGTCAGGCATCCATGGCTCTGTACAGCTCATCATCATTAACAAATCATGAACGAAGACCCAGACGGTGACAGGCAAGCCCATGTGCACATAGCACAAGTGAGGGGGCTGGAGAGATGATGAAGGACAGCAGTGACATCGACCTCTAAGGACCGGAATGTTGAGTTAAAGCCAAGAAGCTGAGAATTGATAGAGGAAATGTAAATTTTGGCTTTTCAGTAAAACACACACGCATGAGAGTGGGATGATGAAGACTTGGCTTGGCAATACCTGAGTAAAATAATTGCGAGGGTTGCAATTTTAAGAGGCATAAATGAGAGCAGAACATAGGACTCAGAGGAAGTAACAGGTCCCCCTACCATGAGCTGAGTAGGTGACACCTGGAGCAGTCTAAGGAGGGCACAGCCAGGGTCAACCCAGGAAACAACTGGATGAGGACGGCTGAGATGCTCAAGGTCTAGACCATTTCACACAAAACACAGATAGGACCGTTAAGCCTGAAGCAGAGACCTGAGAAGGGAAGGAGAGCTGCCTTCAAACTGGTAAAGGATGGAATGTACAGGAGGCCCAAGGATGCGGGTTGCTCCAGGATCAGCAGGTGTATCCAGGTGACTGGGGTATCCGGGTCATGCCACAAGGAGCAGATTCAGAGCAACTAGAGCCCCAGCTGTGACTGACAAATATCACACGGGCTGCCCAGTGAGACACAAGTCCTGCTCCACCCCGAGTAGGAGGAGGCCTCCCTTCTGTGGACGGTCCAGAGGGGATTCTGTAATTCCAAGGGTCCATGCTAGTCTCTCTTCTGTATTACAAACCCAGGAAGGGGCTGGGAAATAGCACAGTAAGACCCATGAGAGCTCACTGAGACTGGCTGAAGTATTCTGATCATCTCTTTTGTTGTTTGATAAACCACAGAAGAGTGGCACTTTGAAGATCTTGTTTTTTCCACTAAGGCAGCTGTGATGCTCAAAGAACAGAACCTGGGCTCTGGAACTGGCTAAGGCCTCAAAATAAACACAGCACCCGATGGTGAAGACTAGTATTTATGGGGCATCTCACAGCACGCTGGCTGTGGATGTGATGCTCCGTGGTCTACACATGTATTCTTTCATGGGTTGATTGTGTTCTGCCATTTCAGAAATGATTTCAGGTAGGTTGCAAGGATACATAAAATATGTGTAGACCTAACTGAATTAAAAGTTGAAATGAGAGCACACAGAAATATAGGGAAGGAAAACAAAATGGGTACAGGGTTAATTTGGTGTTCATGACTTCTGGGAGGCACATAGAGACAGTCATCCCATTTTACACATGAGTCAACTGAGGCTCACAGGCTGAATAACTTCCTAAAGTCAAACACCTAACCAAGCATACGGGCTGGGATTTTATTCAAGGTCTGACTGACCGCAAAGCTGGTCCTTTCTGATGGAACATCATTGCCTCAGGGAGAGCTGAGGATGAAGTGACACTGATTACCTTCTTGCTGACTAGGCTGAGACCAAGGGCATGGGATGCAGAGTCGATTTTTTTGCAGACCAATCACATAGAATGATTCCTATCTTAAAGCCCAGCACAGTGGCCTCACATACATGCTTACTGTATACTTGTTGACAAGGATAATGCCCAGAACAATTTAACATTTTAAAACCAATCCAGAGAATATAATAGAAATGTAACAACCATGAAGCTCTATTTGCCCTTCAGGTAGCTGTTATGTGTGTTTCCTCATAGCTATGGTATTTAACATTTTATAGAAGGCTTTTGATGTATGAAAGCAAAATCATCGTTAATGGGATTTTTCCTTCTTTAGGGCTGAAGACAGTTGACTCCTTTAGGAGTGAGACATTGGCTAAGATAACCAGGGCCATGAGTCAAATATATACTTTCCAGCCTAAACATCTGCTTCACGTTAATAACAGAGTTTGGTTATTTAGCAATTGTTTATATGTAAAGAGAAGGATGACGAATCACAGTATCAAAATGCGCTTCTAAAGCCTCCTTCCTAAAGGCGGCACCTCAAGCTGGTGGAGGAATAAGACGTGAAGATCACCTTCCTCCCCACAAATACATCAAAACTACATCTACATGTGGAACAGCTCCTACAGAACACCTACTGAACGCTGGCAGAAGACCTCAGACCTCCCAAGAGGCAAGAAACTGTCCCCACGTGATCCAGGGACAACTTCCTCAGGAGAACGCACGGCACACCTCAGGCTGCTGCCACGTCACACTGGCCTCTGCCACCACAGGCCCGCCCCGCATCCGTACCCCTCCCTCCCCCCCACCCCCGGCCTGAGTGAGCCAGAGCCCCCGAAGCAGCTGCTCCTTTAACCCCATCCTGTCTGAGCGAAGAACAGACGCCCCCCCCCGCGACCTATACGCAGAGGCGGGGCCAAATCCAAAGCTGAGCCCCGGGAGCTGTGCGAACAAAGAAGAGAAAGGGAAATCTCTCCCAGCAGCCTCAGGAGCAGCAGATTAAAGCTCCACAATCAACCTGATGTACCTGCATCTGTGGAACACCTGAATAGACAACGAATCATCCTAAACTGAGGTGGTGGGCTCTGGGAGCAACTGTAGACTTGGGGTTTGCTTTCTGCATCTAACTTGTTTCTGGTTTTATGTTTAGCTTAGTTTAGTATTTAGAGCTTATTACCACTGGTAGATTTGTTAACTGATTTGGTTGCTCTCTTCCTTTTTTTTAACATATATGTATATGTTTTCCCTTTTCCTCTTTTTGTGAGTGTGTATGTGTATGCTTCTTTGTGTGATTCTGTCTCTATAGCTTTGCTTTTGCCATTATTCCTAGGGTTCTGATTGTCTGTTTTTTGTTTTTTTAGGGGTTTTAAGTATAGTTTTTAGAACTTGTTACCATTGGTGGATTTGTTTTTTGGTTTGGTTGCTCTCTCTTTCTGTTTTTATTTATTACTTTTTAATTTTTTAATTTTTAATATTTTTTACTTTAATAACTTTATTTTATTTACTTTTTTCCTTTCTTTCTTTTTTTTTTCTCCCTTTTCCTCCTGGCCATGAGGCTGACAGGGTCTTGGTGCTCTGGCCTGGTATCAGGCCCGAGCCTCTGAGGTGGGAGAGCCGAGTTCAGGACATTGGTCCACCAGAGACATCCTGGCCCCATGTAATATCAAACGGCAAAAGCTCTCCCAGAGATCTCCATCTCAATGTCAAGACCCAGGTCCACTCAATGACCAGCAAGCTACAGTGCTTTAATACCCTATGCCAAACAACTAGCAAGATAGGAATACAACCCCACCCATTAGCACAGAGGCTGCCTAAAATCATAATAAGGTCACAGACACCCCAAAACACACCACCAGACGTAGTCCTGCCCACCAGAAAGACAAGATCCAGCCTCATCCACCAGAACACAAGCACCAGTCCCCTCCATCAGGTAGCCTACACAAACCATTGAACCAACCTTACCCACTGGGAACAGACACCAAAAACAATGGGAACTACGAACCTGCAGCCTGCAAAAAGGAGACCACAAACACAGTAAGTTAAGCAAAATGAGAAGACTGAGAAACACACGGCAGATGAAGGAGCAAGGTAAAAACCCACAGGAACAAACAAATGAAGAGAAAATAGGTGGGGCTTCCCTGGTGGCACAGTGGTTAAGAATCTGCCTGCCAATGCAGGGGACATGGGTTTGAGCCCTGGTCTGGGAAGATCCCACATGCCACAGAGCAACTAAGCCCGTGCGCCACAACTACTGAGCCTGTGCTTTAGAGCCCGTGCGTTGCAACTACTGAAGCCCGTATGCCACAACTGCTGAGCCCACAAGCCACAACTACTGAAGCCCATGTGCCTAGAGCCCGTGCTCCACAACAAGAGAAGCCACCGCAATGAGAAGCCCGCACACTGCAACTAAGAGTAGACCCCACTCACTGCAACTAGAGAAAGCCTGTGCGCAGCAACAAAGACCCAATGCAGCCAAAACTAAATAAATAAATAAATTTATTTAAAAAAAAAAAAAAGAAACTAGTACTTTAAAAAAAGAGGAAATAGGCAGTCTACCTGAAAAAGAATTCAGAGTAATGATAGTAAAGATGATCCAAAATCTTGGAAACAGAATGGAGAAAATACAAGAAATGTTTGACAAGGACCTAGAAGAACTAAAGAGCAAACAAACAATGATGAACAACACAATAAATGAAATTAAAAATTCTTTAGAAGCAATCAATAGCAGAATAATGAGGCAGAAGAACGGATAAGTGACCTGGAAGATAAAATAGCGGAAATAACTACCGCAGAGCAAAATAGAGAAAAAAGAATGAAAAGAATTGAGGACAATCTCAGAGACCTCTGGGACAACATTAAACTCACCAACATTCGAATTATAGGGGTCCCAGAAGAAGAGAAAAAGAAAGGGACTGAGAAAATATTTGAAGAGATTATAGTTGAAAACTTCCCTAACATGAAAAGGAAATAGTCAATCAAGCCCAGGAAGCACAGAGATTCCCATACAGGATAAATCCAAGGAGAAACATGCCAAGACACATATTAATCAAACTATCAAAAATTAAATACAAAGAAAAAATATTAAAACCAGCAACGGAAAAGCAACAATTAACATACAAGGGAATCCCGATAAGGTTAACAGCTGATCTTTCAGCAGAAACTCTGCAAGTCAGAAGGGTGTGGCAGGACATATGTAAAGTGATGAAAGGGAAAAACCTACAACCAAGATTACTCTACCCAGCAAGGATCTCATTCAGATTCGATGGCGAAATTAAAACCTTTACAAACAAACAAAAGCTAAGAGAATTCAGCACCACCAAACCAGCTTTACAACAAACGCTAAAGGAACTTCTCTAGGCAGGAAACACAAGAAGGAAAAGACTTACAATAACAAACCCAAAACAATTAAGAAAATAGCAATAGAAACATACATATCGATAACTACCTTAAATGTAAATGGATTAAATGCTCCAACCAAAAGACAGAGACTGGCTGAATGGATACAAAAACAAGACCCATATATATGTTGTCTACAAGACCCACTTCAGACCTAGGGACACATACAGACTGAAAGTGAGGGGATGGAAAAAGATATTCCACACAAATGGAAATCAAAAGAAAGCTGGAGTAGCAATTCTCATACCAGACAAAATAGACTTTAAAATAAAGACTATTACAAGAGACAAAGAAGGACACTACATAATGATCAAGGGATCAATCCAAGAAGAAGACATAATAATTGCAAATATTTATGCACCCAACATAAGAGCACCTCAATACATAAGGCAAATGATAACAGCCATAAAAGGGGAAATCAACAGTAACACAATCATAGTAAGGGACTTTAACACCCCACTTTCACCAATGGAAAGATCATCCAAAATGAAAATAAATAAGGAAACACAAGCTTTAAATGATACATTAAACAAGATGGACTTAACTGATATTTATAGGACATTCCATCTATTACAAATGGAATCACATTCCATTTGTAATCCAAAAACAGCAGATTACACTTTCTTCTCAATTGCTCATGGAACATTCTCCAGGATAGATCATATCTTGGATCACAAATGAAGCCTTGGTACATTTAAGAAAACTGAAATTGTATCAAGTACCTTTTCCAACCACAGCGCTATGAGACTAGATATCAATTACAGGAAAAAATCTTTAAAAAATACAAACACATGGAGGCTAAACAATACACTACTAAATAACCAAGAGATCACTGAAGAAATCAGAGGAAATCAAAAAATACCTAGAGACAAATGACAATGAAAACACGGCAACCCAAAATCTATGGGAGGCAGCAAAAGCAGTTCTAAGACGGAAGTTTATAGCAATACAATCCTACCTCAAGTAACAATTAACATCTAACATAAACAACCTAACCTTACACCTAAAGCAATTAGAGAAAGAAGATCAAAAAACCCCCAAAGTTAGCAGAAGGAAAGAAATCATAAAGATCAGATCACAAATAAATGAAAAAGAAATGAAGGAAACGATAGCAAAGATCAATAAAACTAAAAGCTGGTTCTTTGAGAAGACAAACGAAATTGATAAACCATTAGCCAGACTTATCAAGAAAAAAAGGGAGAAGACTCAGATCAATAGAATTAGAAATGAAAAAGGAGAAGTAAAAACTGACACTTCAGAAATACAGAGGGTCATGAGACATTACTACAAGCAACTATATGCCAATAAAATGGAAAACCTGGAGGAAATGGACAAATTCTTAGAAAAGCACAACCTTCTGAGACTGAACCAGGAAGAAATAGAAAACAGAAACAGACCAATCACAAGCACTGAAATTGAAACTGTTATTAAAAGTCTTTCAACAAACAAAAGCCCAGGACCAGATGGCTTCACAGGCGAATTCTATCAAACATTTAGAGAAGAGCTAACACCTATCCTTCTCAATCTCTTCCAAAATATAGCAGAGGGGGGAACACTCCCAAACTCATTCTACGAGGCCACCATCACCCTGATACCAAAACCAGACAAGGATGTCACAAAAAAAGAAAACTACAGGCCAATATCACTGATGAACATAGATGCAAAAATCCTCAACAAAATACTAGCAAACAGAATCCAACAGCACATTAAAGAATCATACACCATGATTAAGCAGGGTTTATCTGAGGGATGCTAGGATTCTTCAATAAATGCAAATCAATCAATGTGATACACCATACTAATAAATTGAAGGAGAAAGACCATATGATCATCTCAATAGATGCAGAAAAAGCTTTTGACAAAATTCAACACCAATTTATGATAAAAAATCCTCAGAATGTAGGCATCGAGCTAACTTACCTCAACATAATAAAGGCCATATATGACAAACCCACAGCCAACATCACTCTCAATGGTGAAAAACAAACAATTTCCACTAAAATCAAGAAAAAGAAAAGGTTGCCCACCCTCACCACTATTATTCAACATAGTTTTAGAAGTTTTAGCCACAGCAATCAGAGAAGAAAAAGACATAAAAGGAATCCAAATCAGAAAAGAAGAAGTAAAGCTGTCACTGTTTGCAGATGATGTGATACTATACATAGAGAATCCTAAAGATGCTACCAGAAAACTACTAGAGCTAATCAATGATTTTGGTAAAGTACCAGGATACAAAATTAATGCACAGAGATCTCTGGCATTCCTATACACTAATGATGAAAAATCTGAAAGAGAAATTAAGGAAACACTCCCATTTACCATTGCAACAAAAAGAATAAAACACCTAGGAATAAACCTACCTAAGGAGACAAAAGACCTGCATGCAGAAAACTATAAGACGCTGATGAAAGAAATTAAAGATGATACAAACAGATGGAGAGATATACCACCTTCTTGGGTTGGAAGAATCAACACTGTGAAAATGACTATACTACCCAAAGCAATCTACAGATTCAATGCAATCCCTATCAAACTACCAATGGCATTTTTCACAGAACTAGAACAAAAAATTTCACAATTTGTATGGAAACACAAAAGACCCCAACAGCCAAAACAATCTTGAGAAAGAGAAATGGAGCTGGAGGAATCAGGCTCCCGGACTTCAGACTATACTACAAAGCTACAGTAATCAAGACAGTATGGTACTGGCACAAAAACAGAAATATAGATCAGTGGAACAGGATAGAAAGCCCAGAGATAAACCCATGCACATATGGTCACCTTATCTCTGATAAAGGAAGCAAGAACATACAGTGGAGAAAAGACAGCCTCTTCAATAGTGGTGCTGGGAAACCTGGACAGCTACGTGTAAAAGAATGAAATTAGAACACTCCCTAACACCGTACACAAAAATAACCTCAAAATGGATTAAAGACCTAAATGTAAGGCCAGACACTATAAATCTCTTAGAGGAAGAGATAGGCAGAACACTCCATGACATAAATCACAGCAAGATCTTTTTTGACCCACCTCCTAGAGAAATGGAAATAAAAACAAAAATAAACAAATGAGACCTATTGAAACTTAAAATCTTTTGCACAGCAAAGGAAACCATAAACAGGACGAAAAGACAACCCTCAGAATGGGAGAAAATATTTGCAAACGAAGCAACTGACAAAGGATTAATCTCCAAAATATACAAGCAGCTCATGCAGCTCAATATCAGAAAAACAAACAACCCAATCCAAAAATGGGCAGAAGACCTAAATAGACATTTCTCCAGAAAGATACAGACTGCCAACAAACACATTAAAGGATGCTCAACATCACTAATCATTAGAGAAATGCAAATCAAAACTACAATGAGGTATCACCTCACACCCGTCAGAATGGCCATCATCAAAAAATCTACAAACAATAAATGCTGGAGAAGGTGTGGAGAAAAGGGAACCCTCTTGCACTGTTGGTGGGAATGTAAATTGATACAGTCACTATGGAGAACAGTATGGAGTTTCCTTTAAAAACTAAATATAGAACTACCATACGACCCAGCAATCCCACTACTGGGCATATACCCTGAGAAAACCATAATTCAAAAAGTCATGTACCACAATGTTCACTGCAGCTCTATTTACAATAGCCAGGACATGGAAGTAACCTAAGTGTCCATCAACAGATGAATGGACAAAGAAGATGTGGCACATATATACAATGGAGTATTACTCAGCCATAAAAAGAAACAAAAGTGAGCTATTTGTAGTGAGGTGGATGGACCTAGAGTCTGTCATACAGAGTGAAGTAAGTCAGAAAGAGAGAAACAAATACCGTATGCTAACATATATATATGGAGTCTAAAATGGTTGTGAAGCACCTAGGGGCAGGACAGGAATAAAGACGCAGACACAGAGAATGGACCTGAGGACACGGCGGACAGGAAGGGTAAACCGGGACGAAGTTGAGAGAGTAGCATGGACATATATACACTACCAAATGTAAAACAGATAGCTAGTGGAAAGCAGCCGCATAGCACAGGGAGATCAGCTCGGTGCTTTGTGTCCACCTAGAGGGGTGGGATATGGAGGGTGGGAGGGAGGTGCAAGAGGGAGGGGATATGGGGATAGAGGTATACGTATAGCTGATTCAGTTTGTTATACAGCAGAAGCTAACACAACCATGTAAAGCAATTATACTCCAATAAAAATGTTAAAAAAAATACTCTGACATAAGGGGATTTATAAACACCAGGCGCTATTATTACAGTGCATTTGCTACTGCTGCTTATAAATTAAATGGAGACACCAGGCAGAACTCATCAAGACCAATTCTAAAAACCTTCTTAGTTAAGAACAGTTTAATAGTGCACAGCCTGATGGTAGGGAATGAAATCCAGATTACGATTTCCTTTCCCTTTTACATAATATTGTTGGATTTAATTCATTTAAGAAATAGTTACAGAACATCTTCTGTGTGCGTGACCCCGTAGGGACACAAAGATGAATAAAAACAAGTCCAGGCTTGGAGGTGTAGAGTCAGTCCACACCAATCCTTGGTACAATTTACTGATGGTCACAGAGCAAATTTATTTTCCAAAGGTGACCACTACAGTACCTCTCATCCGACAAGTCCTTCCTGAACCTTCCATTCATCCATCAGGAGGTGGAATATGATACCCCTCTTTGTGAGTCTGTGTGTGTGTGGGTGGAAGTGGAGGGATTGGGGGAGGGAAGGGCACTCGGTGAGAAGGGCACAGCCGAGGGCGGGCTGGGAATGAAAAATCCACAATATGGGATGTATGAAATAGTACTGTGGGAGATTAGGACTCAGGTGAGGTGGGTCTATATTTGTGCTGTCCTATATGATAGCCTCGAGTCACATGCGGCTACTTAAATGTAAGTGAATTAAAATTCAATAGAATTAAAACCTCAGCCACACTAGCCCTGTTCCAAGTGCTGGGAGGGCTCCCATATTGGACAAGGTGGATACAGAGCATTTACATCAGTGCTGGGCTCTGACGTACGTCTCCTTGTCGCCCAGGCAGCAGTGTCCCACTGCGGGCTTCTGAGACAGTGGGACCTGGTGCTGTGTCTGGGGAATCAACCAGAGAGCAGGTTAGTTAGGTGGACAGAGGATACGTTTGTCACCAGCCGCCAGTGAGGAGTAGCATTGGAGAACAAAAAGTCTGCGGATTTCAAGACAGCCCAGGCTGGGGAAAACAGACGGGCCAGAGTCACCAGATAGCTGGTGATTTACTTATCAGTTCCATAGAGTATGAAAACGGTTCCGTTACGGTACAGGGCTCGCTGGAGACTTGCAAAAACCAAAGGCAGCTTTAGGTGGTTTGGAAGAAAAATCAAAGGACTGGAAAGTGAAGGAGCAGGGGTGGAAAGGAAGAGGTGGCCAGGAGAGGGGACAGCAAGTGCCCCCTCATCACACCCCCAGGGTGGGGCTGGCGACCATGGTACCCACTGGCAGATGGGTGGTCACTGTCGTAAGAGGGGAGAATATCTCTCAGTCAGTGGCGGGACGGCGAGTAAACAATCAATTACGCTAACAACTGCTTCTCTGTATCGGACTGAAAAGAAATGGTAGGAGCAGCTACAGAGACACTCACAAATAAGAACAGGAAAAGTCATTAGTGTTTGAAATAAAAACCAACAGTTTCAGATACAGAGAATGGGCTTTCCAGAGGGCTTGCAGGGATCCAGATGAGATTTCCTGCCATTTCTTTTCCTGGTACCCACCACTCTTACTGTCCTGAATTCCATCACTGATTTTTTTTTTTTTTTTTTTTTGCGGTACGCGGGTCTCTCACTGTTGTGGCCTCTCCCGTTGCGGAGCACAGGCTCCGGACGTGCAGGCTAAGCGGCCATGGCTCACGGGCCCAGCCGCTCCGCGGCATGTGGGATCTTCCCGGACCGGGGCACGAACCCACGTCCCCTGCATCAGCAGGCGGACTCTCAACCACTGCGCCACCAGGGAAGCCCCATCACTGATCGTTTAAGCTGATGATCACAGGGCTCTGTATTCTGAGGCTTAAACACAAGTTGACAAGAGACTTTCAGCTGGCTGCGTTCCGCACCAGCATCTCTCCCCACCCCTCAGTGGGACTGAACATTTTCCCCACCTTGGCTCCTTCAGAGAGACCTAGGAAAGGCAGGATGTCCTTATGCGTTGCCACAGACTCTGCTGTCCCCTTCTCATCCTAGCACAGCTGACCAAAGTCCCGACATGCAACGGAGTGCTACACTGGGGGAAAGAATGGATCACAACATCATCAATTCTTTGTGAGACTGAATAAGGAAACACTCCAGTAGCCCAGACTTATAAGTAACCCACGTAAACCGACAATTCAGACCTCGGTGTACGGTGCCGAGCAGGTAGCTGAATCTTGGCAGGGAGGAGGCTAAATAAGAAAATACCAAACTTGCGTTGCACAGGCGTTAGGATGTCTCCCCTCAGTAAAAGCATCTCACAAAGATTTCTCCATTCCCCTTTCTACTGGGGAAGCTTAACACCCCCTCCAGCTCAAAGGGAATGTGTTTTGCTTATCAACTTCTCCCCCCCGACCGCCAAAAAAACTGGTTCCTAACTTATCTGAGAATAGGAGACAAAAAGAAATCTTTTGTGTTACAGAGCACGTTTAAAATATCTTGCACTTTCTTGCATAGTTAAAAGTACGCAAGATTGCCATACTTCTTATTCACAAGCGTTTGCACTTTCCAGAAGTGCGATTTTTAAGAGCTCCACAAAGGTTCCCCCAAATTGTTTTCTCCTTAAAAAGCATAAAGACAAGCCAGCGCTGGTGGTTTTCTTTTCCTTCTGACTCTGTAAATACGCACGGCATCTCTTTAGACAAATGCCAAAGAGGACTCTTGTTTACGTGCATATTTCAAGACGGCTTCACTCGTACAGCAAAAAGCCCACCTCTCTTAAAAGATGAGGAATCTGTGGGACACACAAGGGGCCTTCCCCACCTCCTGGTGGTCTCCCAGCACTGGCTTACCTTGGGGTGCTCCGGTTTGGTTGGATTTCCCCAGGACCCGTAAATGTGAGGTCCTGGGGATGGGATACCTGTTAGCATGGGTCAGGTGGGGACAGGGTCTCCGTGCAGGGCAGTCAGAGAAGAATCCCACCAGCGCAGGCCAGCATGATGCTTACTTCGTTCTAGGTGCTTTAGGTCTATTAATTCGTATTCTCCCCACAAGGCTGTGAAGTAGGCCTTATTCCTTTGCCCCCATTTTACAGAAGAGGAGAGAGGCCTTGAGGTCACCAGCATCGAGGGTGGAGGCGAGGTGTGAGCCCAGGCAGGCTGGTGGCCCAGGCTGTGTTTTCATCACGACGCCCTACCACCTGCCCCAGAAGGACGTGCATCTTCCGTGCACATAAACCATCTAACCACACAGATCTCCTAACTTAACGTTGGCCTCTGTGAGACGTGAAGGCCGCATTGTAAAGTGGCAGAGCAGCAGAAAAGGTAGACACGTTACAGAAGATGGATTACGGCTTGGACACAACAGCCCAGGTATGGCTAGTAAATTAGGGCAGATGAGATCTGCAACGGAAGACGACCCCAGCTGGAGACAGGCTGGCCCGCCCCACCTCCTCCTCTGGCTGTTCTCAGGCCCTCCCCCGACAAATCATTAACAACTCTTGAAAGTTACTCAGTTACCCATCACTCCTCCCTTCCCACCACTCCTGAAAACATCACTGCCCTCGCTCCATCACTGTTTGCTTGAGGAGATTCATGACTGACTGGTCTAAACAGTCAAGACAAAGTGCAGAAATCATCTTCTACAAGTTTAATGACGCTCAGAAAAAATGGTACGCTCTCCTGTGTTGAGCTGTGACGCATGTACACTTGTACATGACATGTATATTTCGAGGGCGCCCAGAAGGGAGCCGTGCCCCCCAGGGGTAATCTCATCCAGTGACAGGACCACGGCTCCTGAGACAACCTCTCTGAGGGCAACTGCTGAGAGTGGCTGGTGATATCTCACTTTCCTTCACAACTGGTGAAGCCTAGACTAGTACCTGACTGCAAATTTGCCATCGGTCAGGCTTGGTCCAGAGCCTGGAAGCCCCCGTGCTGAGTGGATAACTGGGTGGGTGGAGGGAGCTTGCTAGGGCTGCCCCACAGGAGGGCAAAGCATGAAGCCTGGACTTTTCATAGACAAAGGTCAAGGAGCATCCTGAACATGAATCCTAGGAAAGCAAGGCAGCAACGATTTTAGGATCTTACTTGTAGTTTTTCTCCCAGAATTTCACTGGCCTGACATACGATGTGATAAAAATGACACTCCCGAGAAACGGGCTCAGTGGAGTAGAAAAGATCGACGTGGCAAACGCCTGAAAGAAAAGCATGGCAGAATCTGAGGATTTTGAGTTAAGGAAAAAAAAGAAGTGGTCATGATTATTCTTCCACATAGTATTTGCGATTTTGACTAGTTTATATGAAAGCCATTTTCTCACCAAGGAAAGAAAGAAGGGCCTACCCGTGATCTCTCTATGTACATATTTGGAAATATAAAACTTTCAATAATATCCTGCTAGGTCTCATTTCACCACCATGAAAACCAAATGATTCTCATAAAAATCCCAGCAGTCTCAGCATGATTTGTGGCAAAGATTTAATATCTAAGATTTGAAAAGAACAGTTTCTTTTTACTGAGATATTGTTAGCTGAACCAAACACACTGTGGTACATTTACTAAAGTATCAAGCAGCTTTATAAATAATAAAAATTAAATTACACTTTGAAAGTAAATAAACAGCATTGTTTGGGAAGACAGCATCTCTATTCCTCAAAGAATCTTTTCCCACTATTCAAAAATATGTATTTTTTTATCATACACTGAACACTAATGGCTCGATTTAACTCATGTCTGGTTTATAAGCTAAAAATGTATACTCAAGTCACAGCATGCCGTGGGCTAAGCCACCACCCTAGCACTCTGTATGGGTTTCCCACTTCTTGGCATGCCTCAGTTTTACACACTCTGATCAGAAATGTAATTGTTCAATATTAAAATTAGTATGGCTCTCACTTTGGGCTTAAGCCCAACTAATTGATCTCTGGAAATCTGGGGGAGGTGCCAGAAGGGCTGGTCCCTCCCCAGGCTCACTCCATCATTGGAGAACTTCTCCCGGCTGTCAATCACGGGGCCTTTGATTTGTTAAAGCCAGAGGTGGCAGAGGTCAGTGGGGGGCCAGACAGCCCAGGTTTTACATATGCATATGGTTCCTTGTCCTTCAGGGTGAGGGCTGGGAGGGTTCTACTGCAGGTCTGACCTGATCTCCTACAAGGCTGATTTTCCCACCTGGAAGGGGACGTGGCTGCACAAATGGAGGTCTTATTTTTTAGCCCATGTTTAAAAAGTTCTGGCAGAAAGTAAGAAATGCCTAAATGTCTGTCACAGATAGAAAGATTCTGTGTTTCATTACCTACCAGAGCATGGAAGGGCTTTCCCATATTATCAGTGGCAGGGCTTAGTTATGTGACAGGGACCCTCACAGCCCCACTTACATGTAAACACAAAGAAGGGAGTGAGACTTGCTTGTCTACAGGCACTTCCCAGTGCATTTGCATAGATTTAAGCTCAGAGTTTTCCTTCAGGGGTAGCTGTGTCATTTTTTTTTCCATTTGCTATTTATTTCCAAACATCTTCAGAAGTGAAATAACACATCCTCCATTAATAGTGTTGAACTGTCTGGGTATCAAAAAGATCTCGATTGTGCTACAATTTCAATCTGATTCCTTTTATTTTGACCTGGGTTCAAATGCAGAACTCCAGAATAAGGAGCTACTGTGACATCTATCATGACCCAACAGTTTCTTCTTCATCGGGAAGCTGGAAAGATCTAAATACCTCTGCCACAGAACATACCAATGTAACTATTCCCCTTGTCACAGGAAGAAAAAAAGAACTTCATGGGAGATGCCATCGAAGGAAGGTACTGAAAACACCTGAGAAAGCAGAGCGGGGGTCACAGGGGAGATTCCTGAGGAGGGTGTTGGGTGAGGGGAAGGTGACAGGGGGCACTGTGGGGTTTGCAGAAGATCCAGGACAAAGTTAAGTGGAACTGGGGCTGGGTAGGAGGCTGCGTGGGCCGGCACTGCCGTTCTTTTGGGTTCTAAACGTTTCCCCAAAGATTATGTTATCCGTTTTTTAAATGCCAGAAACAGTTATCCAGAAATTAAGAAACGAGGAAAATACTGCTAGCCTGTAAGTAAAGTTCAAATTTGGGAGGAAAGGAAATGAAGCTTAACAGGTCAGAGGTAGGGCAGAAGTGAATAGATGGCCTCAAAGGTTAGTTTATTTAGGGGAGATCAGAAAAGGAATACAGCGCTCTTGGGGAAATACGCAAGATCGTGACTGTAATGGCTAAGGCAGTCCCGAGAAATATGCAGCCTTCTTTATTTTTTGAGAGCCAAGAGGTGGGCCAAAGGGCTAGATGGAGACTCCTTTAAAAGCTTCAGGTTTATCTGAGAACATTTAAAATGAAAATATCAACGTAAATACTTAAAAAAAATAACTGGAAGCTCGAAAGGATATACCAAATAGAGAGCGGCCTTTCCAATACACACATTTAACAGAGCTAATACAGCTAAGTCTGTCTAATTATTAGAAAACAATGGTGTTGCATGGTCTCTACACATATTAAAAGGGTGAGCATGCCTATCTTTCCCTGGAGGTTACAAGCTCAGAAACTGACAGAGGCTACCGAGGGAGAAAACATGCTAGGACTGGAAAAAGCAATTTAATAATCAGGGCCCCGCTGGTCTGAAAGTTAATTCAATTCCAAAATGGAGCAAATTAGCCCCTTCTCAAAGCCAGGATGGAACCCACAGCTTCTTAATAGTGATAAACTCGTTAACATTTCGAAATTAGTCAAGATCCAGGGCTGGCATTTAGGAACTTGATGGCCTTGTCTTGATGGCATATATATCTGGTTTCTTTTTTTTTTTTTTTGCGGTACGCGGGCCTCTCAGTGTTGTGGCCTCTCCGGCTGCGGAGCACAGGCTCCGGACGCGCAGGCTCAGCGGCCATGGCTCACGGGCCCAGCCGCTCCGCGGCATGCGGGATCCTCCCAGACCGGGGCACGAACCCGTGTCCCCTGCATCGGCAGGCGGACTCTCAACCACTGCGCCACCAGGGAAGCCCCTATATCTGGTTTCATAAACGAACTCATTACATTCTGCACGGTATGATGTTGGGCTCCACATAGCAAATAGCTACCTTCACAACTGATCCAGGATGGGGAAGTGTCTCTGGGTGATGGGGTAGGGGCGCTGGAAACCCTGGAAGCCATCACACAACTGTAGTGGTCAGGCTCCACGGCCACCTCAAAGGGTCTATAACTTAGCAGAGGCAGGAGGTGGGTTTCACTGACGGGAACAGTTTTAGGCACAAAGCACTGGGATCAACTGTATTCTAAAACTAAATGCCCAATAAAATCTGCATCTCAGATGCGTTCAATTTCTCACGAGAACCAGTCCATCCATCGCGAAAGTGCTTAGATTTAACGCCCGCTGTGTTCAGTCTGAGATGGACCCCAGTGCTGCCTTTATCCTTAGAGGAGATATTAAGCGCCAGATGCCATGTGCTTGTGTGTGACCCCTCGACACACATAAAGGTCAGGTAATTGAAAGTTACAGCTTCCAGAACAGTTTTAATTCGGCTACGGAACTACAGGAGTAATTAGTATTACCGGACTCATCCAACAAGGCATAAAGGGGCCACAAGAAATGCTACAGATCTATGTGAGACCAAAGTTAGAATAAAATTGGGAATCACCACTTCAAGTCTTAAGTTCTTAGTGCAACTCCTCAACTGCAAATTTACACCCATCTCATCATTTTCATCTAATAAACAGGCTTTAAATTCTAGACAGGATACCCGAGACACACACCAGAAATAAATAAAAATCCCCTCACTCTTTCATCTCGCTCTGTTTTAAGGGATTCCGTTTAGAAAACCTAAAATGACTAGCATTCTAGAAAACGTTATAGGAAAGGGGTGATACGCAAGCTCACGCTTTTGTGATCATTTTTCCTGAGCCTGTTCCTCCAAATAACCGTGAAACACTTTACAAATATCAGTGCAGGTCTAAGAATAGGAACACGGAACAATGTGCCTTGTGAGGACAGCTCTGGGTATGCTTAATAATTAAAAAAAAATAAGTTGGAAGGACAGCATTTTTTAAAAATCTAGAATGTATTATCACAATGAATATCCCATGTCTGTTTCTATCCCTGTACCCAAAGTTGAGACCCAGGGGTTCCTTAAGAACTGTCTTCAGGAGCCTTATGCAACCTTCAGGAAAGAAAGCTCTGTTTGGCCATTAAAACCGGCTCACAGCACCCCCAGTGGATGCCAGCAGAGAACTGCACTTCACACACATCAGTGGATGAGAATCCCAGAAAGGTTTGTGAAGATGGAGATTCCAGGGTCCTCCCCGCGAAATGTGATTTTTTTAAAAATGTATGTGCTGACCCCAGGAATCTACTTTTTTAAACAAGCTCCTCCAGGGATTCTGATCTAAGGAGTCCGTGAACCACATCTCGGGATATACAAATTCAGAAAGTATAAACTCACTGGGGGGATCTCCCTGGTGGCGCAGTGGTTAAGAATCCGCCTGCCAATGCAGGGCACACAGGTTCAAGCCCTGGTCCGGGAAGATCCCACATGCCGCGGAGCAACTAAGCCCGTGCACCACAACTACTGAGCCTGTGCTCTAGAGCCTGCGAGCCACAGCTACTGAGCCCACGTGCCACAACTACTGAAGCCCGCGTGCCTAGAGCCCGTGCTCCACAACAAGAGAAGCCACCGCGATGAGAAGCCCGCGCACCGCAACGAAGAGTAGCTCCCGCTCGCCACAACTAGAGAAAGCCCGCGCGCAGCAACGAAGACCCAATGCGGCCAAAAAGTAAAAAAGAAAAAAAAAGAATATTTCTGTTTAATCTCTCTCTCTTCAAAAGTATTCTTGATTTTTCTCTTTCTCCCTCTCTCCAAACACATCACGCAGATACACACGCACACACAATTTAGCTATCTGTGTCAAAGTGATCTTTAGAAAGAGCATGTCAAGTTGTTTTGAAGTAAATTAAAACTAATTATCATTATGGAAACACTTAAAAATAGACAAAGAAACCAAACAAAACTACAAATGATAAAATTAGGCTCCTTGGCTAATGATAACAAAACCATAAATTTTTTTTTTTTGGTCTTCAAAAATATCTGGGTAATTCTGTTTGTGCCCAATTCTGGGTTTTTTAACATTCCTCAAGTATAAGATAACCAAACTATATTATAATATAATGTTATATAATCGATAATAATATATCAATCCTATCCACAAAGTTTGATAACAGCAAATCAGTTTGCACTATTTTGCACAAGTCAACCAAATCATTTAAGCGGTGACTTTCCATTTAAAAGACACAATATCTTAACGGAGATCTGGTCATTGGAAACGGAAAAATCAGAAGAAATCAAGCCATGCCTGAATACGCATTAAGAAACAGGAAGAGTTCCGAATTAAGAAATTTCTTTTAAGGCTAAGTACCTAAAGGGAATCCACAGTGCCTCCCCAGGTCCCCATTAAGATGTAATCTTAAAGACTTTAAAACCCTTTTACTGCCAGAGTTCAATGAAAAGCTTGCATCGGTAAAATGTGAATCTCAGCTCGGAGGTGTGAAAACAGAAGCAGAAAGGATACGAGGAATTGCAAAGAGCTGAGCAAACACGTGAAATGAGGAACCCCAAGCCATCTGCCAGGGAGCCATGTAGGTCATGACGAACTGTAGCTTGTGAAGCAGGTCCCCGAGCTGAAAGCAAAAGAAGAGACAGAGATTCATCAGTGATGACAACCACAGTGACAGCTGGGTCACAGTCAAAGTGCCTGCATTAAAGTTAGGAAGGGGCAATGAGACTACTGCTTGTCCTCTTACTCGTACCTTCCTTCGTCCCATAAGCAAGGCAGCTGTTTAAGGATATTTTCAAACAGCAACAAGATGATCAGAAGTAAGGTTGTGTGGTTAATTTCACCAGGTTAATGATTTCAGCCCATAAATATGGCGTTTCTTAGAGGAACACTCACAGCTTGGTCCTTCCTTCTTCATCCTGGGTCTTTCAGAAGGAGATTCATACAAAACCCCATCGCGATGGACATCGTTCAAGTTTTTGTGTATGGATTTCAGTCTTCCTCTTCAGCCACTCTTGCTGGAGAAAATCGCCCCATACCGCTTTGTAACATTGCAAGTTACAAAGCGCTTTAGAAGCCAAGATAGGATATGCGAGCCGTTGCATTTGCTAGACAAGCCTGCACAGGAGAAAGCTGAGTTCTGGAGAGAAGTAGTGCATGGAGAGAAGAGACCTTATGTGGCCTAAGGATGAACATGAGGGGGAACATGCTCAGTGGTTTGCGCTGGAGATCCAGACTATGAATGTGCCAAGGAGGATGGAGAGGGTCCCTGGCTGTAGACCCCTGCTTTGTGGAGAGAAGTGACTGATGGACCCCAGATGTGAAATTCTACAGCTGTCACTGCTAGACGCAGTCAGGAAGTATCCTACCTACAAGCTTTCGGAACTTGACATTCACTCTTCATCCATAATGGAGACTTCATTTTTTTTTTTTTTTTTGAAACATAGTTGTTTTACAAAGTTGTGTTAGTTTCAGGTGTACAGTTTAAAGTGATTCAGTTATACATATACATATATCCACTCTTTTTCAGATTCTTTTCCTGTATAGGTTATTATAAAATATTGAGTAGAGTTCCCTGTGCTACACATTAGGTCCTTATTAGTTATCTATTTTATATATAGTAGTGTGTATATGTTAATCCCAATCTCCTATCTGTTATCCCTCCACCTCCTTTGGTAAACACAAGTTTGTTTTCTATATCTGTGAGTCTGTTTCTGTTTTGTAAATAAGTTCATTTGTATCATTTTTTTTTTTTTTAGATTCCACATATAAGTGATACCATATAATATTTGTCCTTCTCTGTCTGACTTACTTCACTTAGCATGATAATCTCTAGGTCCATCCATGTTGCTGCAAATGGCATTATTTCATTCTTTTTTTATGGCTGAGTAATATTTCATAATAACGGAAACTTCAAATGGCATGATGTGTTTGTTCCTAGACGGGTTAGCATATGAGACAGTGAAATACATTCACCAGAGCCACGATGTGAAAAGAGAAAAAGATAGAATTCTTAATTAGGCTCAGTAGGTGTTACACAGAACATCAGAAGACCACAATGAAAAAAGACAAAGGCTGGAAAACAGGACCATTGAGGAACGGTTCAAGGAACCAAGGTAACTTAGCCTTTCAGTGAAAGGTCAATCTTGTAATTTTGGAACAAAAGGTGAGGTTATCCTGAACTGTTTCATGAAGGTGTCATGAGGGAAAAATGAGGTTGATCAGAATCCTCTCCAAGTCTTCCTCTCACTATTCTTGTCTCACCACATTCTCATCAATATCCTGGGTTTGGAGAATAACTTTAAACATCCTTGGACTGGCTACAGAAGATGAACCAAGGATAAATGTTCTCTCAAAGGCACAGCAAACTTGGAGTTCTTTTTTTTTTTTTTTTTTTTAAACTTGGAGTTCTTAAGAAGTGACTGGCATCTGGTTGCGTATAGAAGCCTGGGGTCTAGATGTGTCCACTGGGAACCCTAGTCCCAAACGTAGCAGGGAAGAATCGGAGGCAGAGAGAAGGGAAGGGAAGGGGGACAGAGAAAAAGAGAAAGAGGAGAGAGCGAGAGGGAGAGGAAAGAAATAGAGACAGTAGGGAGGATGAGGGAGTATAAAAAAAAAAAAAGAGGGGTGAAATGGAGGAAGATGATGTGATCGGACCAGAAGAACTGTGAAGGAATGTGAATTCTGGGAAAGAAAAACAAACGGTTTTTTCCTAGTACCTTTTCACTTTCTTCCCTCTATCTCACTGACACCCACCAGAGACCTGATTTCAACTGGCTTCTGAGTTCTTTCAAAAAGGCCACTTCAGTTTTAATCCTGCGGTTGGTTTAAGCTTCTTGAACCCTGGATCTGGATGGGACTCCACAGATGCCAGTGCTTTTGGGATGCTGACAGTTGAGAGAAGAGCAGTTTACTCTCTTATGTCAGCTTGAGGCTGTATCTCTTAGGTTCACATAAAGATTAGTCCTCTCCCAAACCGTGGTTTGAAAGGATACAGGTACCCCAATGTTCATAGCAGCACTGTTTACAACAGCCAAGACATGGAAGCAACCTAAATGTCCATGGACAGATGAATGGATAAAGGTGTGGTGTGTGTGTATATATATATATATATATATATATATATATGTAAAAAATATTACTCAGCCATAAAAAAGAGTGAAATAATGTCATTTGCAGCAACATGGATGGACCTAGAGATGTTCATACTACGTGAAGTAGGTCAGACAGGGAAACAAATATCATATAATATCTCTTATATGTAGAATTTTAAAAAATGATACAAATGAACTTATTTACAAAACAGAAACAGGCTCACAGACTTAGAAAACAAACTTATGGTTACCAAAGGGGAAAGTTGAGGGGGAGGGATAAATTGGGAGTTTGGGACTGACATATACACACCACTATATATGAAATAGATAACCAACAAAGACCTACTGTAGAGCACAGGGAACTCTGCCCAATATTCTGTAATAACCTAAATGGGAAAAGAATCTGAAAAAGAATAGATACATGTATCTGTATAACTGAATAATTTTGCTGTACACCTGAAACTAACACAACATTGTTAATCAACTCTACTCCAATATAAAATAAAAATTTAGAAAAATCACTCCCTACCACCTTATTTCCCACCAGTCCATAGGTGACTTGGGCAGACAGGCCTAACACAGACTCAAACTCTTTTTTTTTTTTTTTTTGCGGTACGCGGTCCTCTCCCTGTTGTGGCCTCTCCCGCTGTGGAGCACAGGCTCCGGACGCGCAGGCCCAGCGGCCATGGCTCACGGGCCCAGCTGTTCCGAGGCATGTGGGATCTTCCCGGACCGGGGCATGAACCCGCGTCCCCTGCATCGGCAGGCGGACTCTCAACCACTGTGCCACCAGGGAAGCCCTGGACTCAAACTCTTGACTCACTTCTCTTAAAAGATATGATTTCCTTTAAAGGCCAATATCATTTCCATTCATTCCCACCATTAATTCAACCAGAGGAGCAGCAAGCTAATTACAAAACAGAAGACGTTCAAACACGTGACTCTAGATTCCATGGAAAGCAGAAGTCCTGAGAAGTGGGGGTGGACTCTTTTGTATTAACTTGCTCCTTTATGCCCTAACCCAACTCTATCAGGCAAATGCCTCTGGATTTGAAATATTCTAGTCACAACACTGCTAAGAATTCTTAGTCTGCTTATTAAGAATTAGTCCTGTGACTCATGCCTAGGTGAAAATTGCCAAGCATAAGCAAGATGATCTTATGTGATTTATGACCCCCTAGTTGCCCTGAAAATGAATCACGGGTTTTGGAAAGTTACTCCTGTTGGGTTTTCAGGGTATGACTATATCCTGGGAGGCTTTTAAGCCACCTCCTGGAAAAGCTGATAAGTCGGTCCAGGCATTGCAACTACAGTCAGATAGGCAGCCCCAGGGAAAGCCTCGTCTGAAAGTTTAAAGCAGTAACAAGTTAAACTTTGCTGCATTATGAGTAAATGAATATATTACCATTATTTTTTGCTTAGCACAGCGACTTGTATTTACACATAAGCAAAACCAGTAATCAGACACATGTGCTCTCATGCTCTAATTGCAGCCAAGGCCCCAGGTATCTTTGCTCTTTTCCTATGTCTCTCTTGGCCTCGTTTTTTGTTTGTTTATGAACATTGTGAAGAATAAGACACAAGCTTTGTAAAAGATGTTCAATATGTAGCTCATCAAATAGACTGTGCTGTTCTTAATCACTGAAGCCAGATCTCCCAAATGCTAGTTCTTTACATACCAATGATTCCTCCACAACTCAGTAATTTAATGATCCTCCAGGAAGCCCACCAGAAAAAGGATGTGCTGGGGATGTGCCAGATGTCAACACAGCACAGAGCATGGGTCTGAGGGCACACTGCCTGGGTTTCAATCCCAGCTGGCACCTTTCACGGAGCTGATAATAGATCCTCCCGACACTGTCATTTTGAGGATTAAGTGACTTCATCTTTGTCAAGTGCGGAGTTTAATAAATACATGTTAGGGCAGGTGGATATCTTATTTTGAGGATGTATTTGCTCGCAATCAGGAAATTCTAGGGCCCTTCCTCTAAGCAACTGAAACTTAACTAAATCCAGGACCTCTTATTTTTCAGAGGAGGAAACCAGACTCAGAGAGGCTAAGTGGGCTGCTTAGGGCACACCGTGAGTCACTGGCCCCTAAATCCAGAGGTTGAAATTCCTGGTTCTCTGCCTGGTGATAGACATTTCTACCTCCCAATCTTACCATGTCTCCTTGAGGCCAGGAGCCTTCCTGGAAGGACAGCAGCAGGAAGCAGCTGTGGAAAGGTCTCCTCTACCTATACCTTCCTGCTGACAGCAACGGGGCAGGGTCACAAGTGAGAAGGTGACAAATCGGAGCTGCCGGATTTGTCACTATCGGGGACCTCTTCTCCATGTACACAGTGATGGAGGGCTATGACCTGTCCCGGAATGCCCTTTTCAGTACAAACGCCCAACGAATGAAAGATGACACCACCCAACAAGCCCAGTGACATTCAAGTTGTCTCAACAAGGCAGGCTGCTGGGTTACCTGTGCTTCTTAAGAATGGATGGCTCCAAGAAGATTGACATGGCTGACCTATTTTATTCCTAAAAGTGGGGGGAGGTGTGCTCCACGTTAAAAGACTCAACTTCAAATTTTCCCTTTACACGTCTTCCTTCTCTTCTATGGCTAAGTCAGATGAAAAAAAGATGAAAAATTTGTGGGTATCCAAAAATTGATGTCTAAGCACAAAAGGAAGCTTAAATATTGATCATTAATGAGAAGCATTACAGGAGGCACTTTCTGTACCGTATTAGGCCATTGTGTATAAATTAATAACACATTTAAGATGAGTTAATGGAAACAACAACACTAACATTGCCACGTGCAGCATAGCACTGCACTGAAGTACTTTTAATTTTTATTTTATACTGGAGTAGAATTGATTAACAATGTCGTAATAGTTTCAGGTGCACAGCAAACTGAATCAGCTATACATATACATGTATCTATTCTTTTTCAAATTCTTTTCCCATTTAGGTTATTACAGAGTACTGTGCAGAGTTCCCTGTGCTGTACAGTAGGTCCTTGTAGGTTATCTGTTTTATATATAGCAGTGTGTGAGTTTGGAATTGACGTGTACACATTGAAGTACTTTAAATAGAAATCCATTTCCATTAGCTATGAACTTGCATCTCCTTAGACAGTTCGAGGTCTCTGTTTTTTTGAAGCTTAACTCATTCCTAATGTTCTGCTGCTAAGATCTTAAATCTCAGCACTTTATGCCTTAACATGCCTATTAAAGCATAAAAAACTTCCCCAATTACCCAAGTATGACTATATGAGAAAAGAAAATCATTGGGGTCTTTTTCGCTGAAAACACTCGGAAAAGATGACAGGAACTCACAGTGGAATAATTCTGGCTGTTTCCCAAAGAAAGACAACATAAATACTCTCACTTCAAATGACCCTTTTTAGAAATATCTTTTCAATCAGGCCTAGACATGCTGTTGTATCTCTGCTCTAGGTAGGAAATGCAATTTCAATAAATTCACAAACTATCTTAACAGAAGTGTCACCCAATAAGGATGACCCAACACATTTCCTTGCTAATATTGATACATTCTGAAAGAAAGCACAGGCCAGCTTTTCTCTGGGGACTTCCTCCCTCCTGCCCCAATGAAATAACTCACCATTTATTGAATGCTCTTATATTGGGCATTATCTTAGGGAGCTGCCCATACGCTATTCCATTTGATTTCCATTTGATCCCCCCCCCAATCCCAATCACTACCTTTTATCCTACTGCTCCAGCCTCACTAGTCTCCCAGATTAGTTCTATCATTTGCCACTTTTTTTTTTTTTTTTGCATTTTGTTGTCAAAGTCAGTGAGTTGTTTTTTTTTTTTCCCCTTGGAAAAATATGCAACTTGTGATTATCAGTGTTTGAACTTGAAGAGGCAGGCAAGGCTGAAAGGAGTCCCAGAGACTGGCTATTGGATTAAAGGTAAATTGAGTTCAAAACGAGAGAGAACGCTGAGGGAGCAGAGACCAGAGTGCTTGGAAGGGAGGTAAACAAATGCGAAGACATTTGCAGGTTCAAGGGGGAACAAGGTGATGAATTCAGTTGGGAGCCCAGCTGAGGGATTGAAAGGTAGGAACAACAGAATTGGGGAAAACTATCAGACATTTCGATGCACGGGTAGGGATTTGGGGAGTAAAAAAAATGTTCGAGAAGGAATGGAAAAAGTAAAGCTTGTGACATTTCAAAAGTGGGATACCACTTTTTAGGGAAGGGGGGAGCACTACTTTCATAGAATAACTGGTTGATAACAGCAAAGATGATAAACTTGGGGATATTAGCTTTAAAACATAAATATTCTCAAATGGGGCTGACAATATGAGTTAGAATTGTATAAGTTAAATAAACGTATTCAGGCAGTGGTTACACAATCGTATTTCAGAAGGTGAGAAATGGATTCTATCTCAATACACAATGTGTGTTGGGAGCCTGTTACATAACACACTGTTTAGCAAAGTATTGATGGGCTTCAGGGAGCATGGTAATGAGAAAGGCTACCATCCCACTGTAAAAATAACATAAATAATCTAAAAAATTGTAAGAAAATATAATTAATATTTGAATTCCAAAGAAGGAAAAATCTCTAACAGTCAAAACCAAAGAGGGAATTTTAAATGAGAATGCCAAGTCTGAACTGACACCGTGATGACCCCAAGAGGACACAGGCATGAATATGGGCTGCAGGAGCTGAGGGCTTGGATTTTAATGGACTTGAAGGGCAGCGATGCCCACCAAAGTGTGAATTAGAAAAGGCCCACCTACCAGAGCTGGGAGAAAGCACAAAAGTTTTCCTTCTGCCTGGTGTAGAGTAGATAAAAATCTATCAACCACAACGTGCCAAAGCCATTGTAATGTAGGGGAGTGGAGTTTAAATGTAGACTATTCCAAAAGAGCAGGAACACAAAATTGAGAGATTAATATTAAAAGTAGTGAAGGATGACAAAACTTTCTTGTATAAATCGTCTTCAGGGACACTTCCACAACCAGAATATGTAGACCTCCCAATAAACGCCGAAAAGAAAAGAAAAGAAAAAAACTGCATTTAAAGAACTTCATATGCTAATCAAATGTGCTTACTAATAATTTGAGTAACCACTAAATCACTAAAGTTTTCAAACTTTAATGTGCATCAGAATCACCTGGAGAGCCTGTAAATAAAAGATTCTGGTTCCTACCTGCGGAGGTTCTGATTCAGTAAGTTTAGGATGGAGGCCAGGAATAACCTCCCACGTGATGCTGACGATGCTTCCTCCGGGGACCACACATTGAGATTCATTGCACTAAAGGACTAGAAATATAATACTCGATTTCCAAAGTACGAGAGGGAAAGAAGAGATCAAATAAAATGTATTCAATTCAATAGAAGGCAAAAAAGAAGGGGTGGGGGGACAAAGAAAAAGCATTGTAAATAGAAAGCAAAATATAATGATAGAAAAAAGTATAAACATATCAGTAATCAGAGTAACGCAAATGGATACAGTTTGTCTATTAAAATGTAGAGATTCTCAGTCTGTATTAAAAAGGAAAATTGTGCTAAATGCTTTTATAAGAAATATTAAAATGACTTAGAAAGTTTTAAGTAACAGAATGAAAAGAATATATAGCAGGTAAATCTTAATCAAAAGAAAGCTTGCTTACCTATATTAAAATTAGACAAAATAGAATTTTACCGAAAAAGGATAAAAAGCAGTACCTAATGATGAAAGTAAAGAATCACCAGAAGATAAAATAATTGGAATGTATGTACTTAACCATAAGTCTCAAAATATCTAAAGTAAAAATGGACAGAATTACAAGGGAAGATTAACAAATCGACATCATAGGGGGAGATTTTAAGACAGACATCTCAGAAAAATGATGGTTTGGTTAGACTATAGATTAATAAAGATATAAAATATTTGACCAACAGAATTAACAAGCTTTATCTAAGAGATATGTGTATTAGAACCTTGCAGCCAACCAAAAGAGAAAGAATATAACTTTCAAGCATATGGACGTTTACAAGAATTGATGACTTAGTAAACCAAAAAGAAGTCTTAACTGATGCTAAGAATTGATATCATGCAAATTGCTTTGCAATCAAGTTAGAAGACAATGATAAAAAGACAGCAAAATAACAATAGCAGCAGCAACCACAAACTTTGCACTCAGATATAATAACAACAAAAACGACACTGAATTAACTAAGAATAAATGATAATCAAAATTAGGAAATGCTTTAAAACGAAAGATAATGAAAAGCAAGTAATACCAATCACAACCTGTGGGACTCAGCTAAAGCAATTTGTAGAGTAAAAGACATAGCCTTAAAATGTGCATCTTAGAAAACCTTCACAGTTTATATTGGCAGTCAATTTTTTATTACAAAAAATGAATATTGTCAGAAAAGAAAATATAGACATTCTGATCTATTAATGTAAATGCAGAACTCCTCAATAAAATATTTATGAAATGGATCTACAAATATACAAAAATAGATCATGACCAAATGTGGTTCATCATATAATTGTTTATTAGAAAAAATGTCAATGCAATTCACAAAAATAAGAAAGTAAAAAAAAAAGAAAGACCATATGATGCTCAACTGATGCAGGAATGATGCACTCACTCATAAAATTCAGCACTCACTCATAAAAATCCCTCGCAACCTAGTAATATAAAAGTTCTTCTTAAACTGCTAAAAGGTAGCAGTGCTATACTGAAGTAAACACCATATTTAATAGTAAAATGTAAAATTTCAGGATTATTCAGGCAAGATGTATCAAGCAAGATGAATCTGATTAACCTACAACAGAAAAGTGGAAATAGAACCATTAAGGGAGACTAAAATCTAAGGAAAGAGAAAGGAACCTGGGATAATAAGTTATCACCTGTGAAGTGCAATTTGGATAACTGCACTTAATAACTAAGAAGAGAAACAGGGATGGGTGTACTCAGGAGGTGTAGGCTACTCAGGCAGATGAATGCACAGCTAATAAAGGGAAAAGCAACAGGCCTGATTCTTTGATTAGCCAGCTTTATGCAGCAAAACAAATTCAGACCCCGAGGAGAACATGACAGAAAATATTAGTTAGGTTCATATTTCATAACCACTAATTAGGGTATCCATAAATGCAAATGAAGTCACCATTGCACATTTAAATTTTACAATCTACCAAGAGGTAGAAATGCACAAAAGTAAAAATCTTGTCAAGACCCCTGAGAATTGGGAATTAAATTTAATGCTGCATCTGTGTGTGTGTTTCCGCTTGTGGTAGACAGAGGGGTACTGGCTCAGGTGTGTGGGGAGGTGGGTCACTGGGGAAGGAGGCAAGGGTGGACTTCAACACAGAAGAAACAGGAGATGATAAAAGTAACCAGGGAGAGAGGGTTACCTTTTGTTCTTTAAGTATCTTGCTCAAATGGAGCCTGGAGTGAAGTGGTAGAAACAATACAGTTAATATACACATTCTGCCTTCCTTCCTTTTCAGCTCCTTAGTCCCCTCTAAATTCCTTATGTTACCTTTCATCCAATTACTGTATGTAGGATAGTCTCCCATCTTTGTTTTGGTTTTTGTTTAGCTTTCTCTTCCCTATGGGGAAAAGGCAGCTTTCTAGATTCTGTTTTTGGGGGCTTTTTCCCTCTTGAAGATTCATTATAACCCTAAGGGTGACAAATGCAGTTTTTAGGAAGAGCGTATGACAGCCAAGTTCATAAGCCTCCTATCAAGCTGCTGCTTTTACCCATGTAGCATTTTGGTAAGAGAAACAAATAATGCTGATATCTGTAGCTACGAAGCAGCTTTTTCTCCATCTTCTCTGAAGGTCCTCCTGATCGGATATCCCATCCCTCCCACACCTCCTGGATATCTACCTCATGTACTCTCCTGAGATTTTATACTTGCAAAAACATTTCATCCATCTAATACACATAGAAATAAGGTGATTCATACAGTGGTCTTCCAAATAACAGTAGCTCTCTGCTTTAAGCACCTAAACTTTTTTAATTTATTGATTTTTATACAAATATAATAACACAAACTCACTTTAAAAACACCAAATAATTCAGAATTGCTTAAATTGTAAAGTGAAAGTTCTTGTAACCCACCTCATTCTGACCTAACTTCCAGGACTTGGAATTTTCTGCACATGCACCTGCGCAATACATGCATGCGAGTGTGTGTGTGTGTGTGTGTGTGTGTGTGTCTGTTTTATTTAAACTGAATTAGCAATATATAGTGTTCTGAAACTTGATTTTTCTATTTCATAGATCATGGGCATTGTTCAGTGTTGGTATAAATTGCTCTCCCTCACATCTAATTAACTGCATAATATTCCATTGTTTGGCCAATCTATTGAATCATTATGCTACTGATAGACATCTAGGTTGCAAAAATTAATTTAAAACCACTGCTGAAGAAAATTCCACACACTTATCTAAGAGATCATACAAAGCCAATGCAGTGGCTGTTAACACAGTGTACTCCCCTGACTTTGATCACTGGGTGGGCACATGGTCTACACTGGGACGGTCACGACATCCCCCTCTGTCCATGATAACTGATGCAGGGGTAAGCACAGTTCGTGATACAGACAACAGGTACAGGATGTTAATTCCATCAGCATTGCTATATGAAGGTGGGGCTCCTGGGAGCTATCTTGTTCCTTGTATGGAGAATGACCCCAAGCAAAATCAGGCAAAAATAAGTAGGAAAGAGAGAGTACGAAAAGGTAGTTTGCTCTGGGTATGGCCCCATCTCAAATGAGATCTACTCTCAGGCATCCCAGTTATGTAAAGCAACATAGTCCAACTTTAAGTTGAGCTTTTGTCACTTGCCATCAAAACGTTCTAATATACCAAATTTATCAAAATTTCATGTAAAATTAAAAAGTAGTTCAAAGAGCTTCTGGTTTCTCCTCTTGGACACAGAAAGCTGAAAAGAGCATTCTTCCCACCCTTACAATGAGAAAAAGCCAGACAAACTTCAAATTCATGACTGCTTTTTTAACCCATTGGAGAACTGGGCTGTAGAGAAGCCAGCTGTCCCACAATCTAAGGACAGACAAGCACCTTCAGGGAGAAAGGAGGTAAGTACTCCCTCACCTGGGGCAGACATCACCAGAAACTGGTAGGAAGAGTTTGTCCAAAAGAGCTGATGAATTTTGGTGATTGTCAAGTGTGGGCTCGTAGGACACCAGGAAGCCCCCTGGGGGCTATAGAAATTGCAGGCTCTTTCTCCCCATGCACTCCTCTGGGTGCTCACAGAAAAGGTCGGAGGGAACCCTAAGGAAGTGTCTGATGTGGTACAGACCTGAAGGAAGCAAACAGCAGACACACGGAGGAGCACAAAACTCTGCTACACCCTTTCCCCAGACCTCTCTTACGGGACACATATTTCAGTCTACAGAGGAAAGGTCAGCAAACACTGTCATCTCCCGGGCACTGGTGAAGACTCACTGCAGCTGGGGGAAGGGAACGACACAACAGCAACAAAAACCCCACTCTTGAGCAAGGGGCTGGAGTACCTGCTGGACCCAACTGCAGCTGGAGGGGGATGAGGAGAACTGAGAAGGACACAAGGACAGGGCAAAGACCTAAGACTGAGGTTTAATTAGAAAACAGAGAATGTCCTCCCCTTCCACCTTCTCCCCCTGCCACCAAGCTAACAAGTTTCAAGTGAAAAGTAAAACCAGATGCTGATAGGAGAGGGACAGGAAAGGCACAAGCACATGTGAAGAGACACAGTGAGGAGCAGCGTGGGCGTAGAGCTGAGCACTGAGCAGACATCGCTCTGGAAGCCAACTCCCAACCTAAACACAAGGTATCCCTTCAGAAATTTTGAAGTCTGTGGTACCCTGAGGGTAACCATGGCAATAACAAACCCCCAACCCGGCCCATCTCCTAACTATGTTAACTCAAACCCTGCACTGAAAATCTAGCAGAAGGAAAGGCATGCCTGGTTCCAGGCATAAAAGCTATTTGCTTTATACTCTATGACCCTCCACAAGAAGTCCAGCTTTCAACAAAACATTATGAGGCATATGAAAAGGCAAGAAAAAAAAAGACAAAGAAACAATCAGAGCTAGACTCAGATATGAAACACATGTTGGAACTATCTGACAGAAATTAAAATAACTTTGATTCATATGTTATGGGCTCTAATGGAACAGGTACACAATATGAAAGATTAGATGGAAAATTTCAGCAGGGAGGTGGAAAGTATAAAAGAAAGACTCAAATGGAAATGATAGAAATGGAAAACACACAAGAGAGATACAGAATGTTTTCAGCAGGCTTATCATACTAACACAGTTGAGGAAAGAATTAATGAACTTGAAGACAGATCAAGAAAAATGACCTAAACTGAAACACAAAGATAAAACTGAGTGAATTTAAAAAAGAAAACATTATTGAGTATCCAAGAGATATATAACAATATCAAACTAACATATGTATATTTTGAACCTCAGAAAGAGAGGACAGGACAAAGAAGTGTTTGAAGATATAATGCGCAAGAAATTTCCAAAATAATGACAGACACCAAGCCGCAGACTCAAGAAGGTCAGATAACACCAAGGAAGATAAATACCCAAACAAACAATTGAATAAACAAACAAACAACAAGAACAAAACCTACCCATCACTAGGCATATAATAATCAGATTGCTAAAAACAAAAGACAAAGAGAAAATCTTGAAGGCAGCCCCCCAAAAAGGCACATTACACAGATAAGAACAAAAGTAAAATTACAGAAGACTTTCTGTAAGCCAGAAGATGATGGAGAGACATTTTTAATGTTTTAAAAGGGGGAGGGGGCAGGAACTGTCAATATAGAATTCTATACCCAGTGAAAATATCTTTCAAAAATGAGAGAGAAATACTTTCTTGGGCAAACAAAACTGACAGAATTCATTGACAATACACCTATACTACAGAAATTGTTCAGGAAGTTCAGGCAGAAGAAAGACGTTACAGGTTGGAAATTTGGATCTACACAAAGAAATAGAGCATCAGAAATGAAAGGTGACAATAAATCATTTTTTCTTATTTTCAAATGCCCTAGGAGAGCAATTTTGCTCTAAAGCAAAAATAGTAACAGCGTATTATGTGTTTTTAGCATATGTTAAAGTATATGACAATAACACCAAGGATGCCAGGGAGGAAACTGCTGAAATTCCTTACACTAGACAAGCAATTGTATAATATAATTTGAAGGTAGATTCTGCTGAATTTAAGTTTTATATTCTTAATATAATTGCAATGACTTTTAAAAAAAGAGGCATAAATAATACGTCAGTAGAAGAAATAAAATGGAATTAAAAAGTAGTTCAAAGTTTTTCCTGCTACTCTTCCCTTTACTGCCCTAATTAGTTGCTCTTTCTGGAGAACCCATAATATTTGGCTTATAACTTCCTACTGCATGGAAAGTAGTACAGCATCCTGGTTATAAGACTAGGCTTTGGAGTTAGACCTAGGTTCTCATCCCAGCTCTGCCTCTCACTACTTGTGTGATCTTGGACAAGTTTTACTCCTGTGAGCCTTAGTTCTCTCATATGCAGAGTAACTATGGTAATGGTACCTATCTCAGAAATTGATTGTGAAGAATCGATGAAATAAGCCATGTTAGGTTTTTAGCTCAGGACCAAACATATAATAAGTGCTCAACAAATATAGATTATTTTATTTATTGCCTTATGACATTGTTTCAAAAGTAGTTTTTATGTTTTTCTCTCCCACATCTTCCATTGAAGAGTATGCTCATTGTTAGCGATACTCTATTATAGTTGTACAGTTATCTTCTAGCAGGTAAGTGATATAGGCACGTAGTGGATGTAAGTGCAGTAAGTGTTCTTCAGAAAGTGAAACAATGAGTAAAAGAAAGCCTCAAGTGTCTTACTAACTCAGCTCATAGGCTATAGTGGACATGGGGTCAATGGAATTTTTCTTGTTACTTCCTGATTCTCAATTACATGCCAGATCTTTGCAACTGCCACTGATTTTCCTGACAAAGGTGGTATTTCCCCTTTTTCTCTCAATGGATATTTTAAGATAGTAACCATCTCAGTGTCACTGACTGCCTTTCTGCAACTGAGGCAGAAGCACCATGGTTTGGTCCACTCAGAGTACTTCAACAACTGGTAGCAAAAGGAAAGAAGGAATGAGAAAGTCTATGACCTCGAAGATCTTGTCTGAAATATGAACCCCTGGTAAAGGACACTGTTTGGAATCTCCAGGTTCATGTCTGTAAATCCTGTAGAACCGGAAGCCTCCAGTCAGTGAAGGAGAGCAAATGCCAGTTGTTAGCCTTGTCAGGAAGATGTTGCCCTGGCTTGTAACCAAATCGAGCTCTGCCTTCAGGAAGTACTTTAAGGAGGGCTTCCTCATTGCTGAGAAAGGAAGGTTTTCAAATTCTTTCAGTGAAGAGGGTCTAGATTTATCACTTCTACTAAATTCCCTGAAGCCACTCATGTAGCTTTTTTTTTTTTTTTTTGCGGTACGTGGGCCTCTCACTGTTGTGGCCTCTCCCGTTGTGGAGCACAGGCTCCAGACACACAGGCTCAGCGGCCATGGCTCACGGGCCCAGCCGCTCCGCGGCATGTGGGATCTTCCCGGACCGGGGCACGAACCCGTGTCCCCTGCATCGGCAGGCGGACTCTCAACCACTACGCCACCAGGGAAGCCCTCATGTAGCTTTTGTGTGCCTCAAAACACACCACTGCCCCCTTCTCTGAAGATCCATCAGCAGTGGCCCTTCGATTCTACAGAGAAAGCTGTAGACTTTTTAAAAAATGAGAGCCCATAAAAACGTCTTTGACATATTAGCAGGGACACACAGGACTATGCTGCTGTTTGAACAACATGACTAAATCCATGTATTTATTATTGTATACTTTGGCATGAGAAAAAAGGAAAAATGAAGGAAAAAGAAAAAGATATAACTCTTGCACACCAGCCTTGATGTCCTAAATGGGAAGGAAAAACAGATCCTTACTTTGAAGGCTGAGATGCAGAGAAGCTGCTAGCATTCACTTCAGGCCTCCGTCCCTTCCCAGGAGATGAGTTACAGTAACTTGCATGGTTTGAGTTAAGGGAAACCCATGGCCCTGGTATGTGGGTGTTGTCCTGGGGAGTGGAAGACAAGGAAGTTGATGAGTTAGGCTATAAATCTTGACTAAAGGACGTTCGGGGCTGTTCAGGCACTTCTCAGCTGTTACATGACACAGTTGAAAGTGGCGTCACAGCGGTGGCTACATGCCGTGAGCTGGCCAATTAGATGACATCGGCTTGTCACCACTGGGGTAGATCTGCAGCTAGAAGCAGATTGTGTTTTCCCCTCTGAGTTTTGCAAAAGGGGCTCGGCTGATTACAGAGCACCGAGCAACACGCTCACAGCGGAAGAGCCAGCTCTGCTGGCCATGCGTTAAGTCCTCCACTGTGAACGGGACAGCAGTGAGGCAGCCAAACAAGATTTATGAGAAGCCAAGAAAATCAAAACACACACCATGGAAAGCCCAAGGAGGGAACTCTAAGTGACTCGTATGCTCAATCTAAAACCACGCCTCCTCCCATGTGCTCCCCTGTCCCTGCTGTGAATCACCATCTCTCTAGGATAATAAAACATCACCCAACCACCACATCCAAGCTCAGACTTCATTTCTCACAAACCAGTTTTTCCATCTCTCAACTGAATGTAATGAATATGAATTGAATTAGGGTGACCTAATCCTAACCCTAACCCTCACCAGGACCCTGCATTTTGTTGGATGTTGCAGCAGGTGGGAAATAAATAAGCATACCCGGGGTCCCACCATTCGAGGAGTTTCCAATCTTCTCGGCAACACAGACACACTGGAATCTGCTCTTCGTTTCTGGACAGAGTGCAGAGCCTGTGAAATGTTTCTCCTGCACCATCCTCGTGGCAGCTACAAGTGAACATGGGTCCCTGAGAGCCTGGAAGGTGTACTAGGCTCCTGCAGTGGTTTTGTGAACCTTCTGCAAGCCAGTTTTTACGCCTGGGCTTGGGAAGACTGGGAATAGGGTCAAGTTCGAGTACGGCTCTGTGAGTGAGTGACTCTGGGTAAGTTTCTAACCTGTCCATGCAAAACAGCACGACTGAACATTCCACAGAGGCTTGTTGTTTTCCTACGGTGTGCCTGGTCCTGTTCTGGAAATTAGGATGTATCAGTAAACAGACAAAGATCTCTGTCGTCATGGAACTCACAGTCTGGTGGGAGGGACAATCAAATGAAAAACAAGTCAAGGAGAGAGTATGTTAGAAGGTGATGACAGCACAGCAGAAAGGTAATACAGCACAAGGTGAAAAGATGGGGAAGCTGGGCAGAGGGCAGAGAAGGCGCAAGTCATAATATGAAAACCGGGTGGTCAGGATAGGACTGACTGAGAAGGTCATATCTGAGCAAAGCCTTGAAAGAGCTGATGGAGTGAAGGAGCGAGTTTTATCTAGTAGAGAGAAAACTGTGAGACAACCTTACTGAAAGGTCCAGAATTATGAAAAAGGTCAATAAACTTGATAAGTCCATTCTTCAACTCAGTGAGGGAAAGGGACCTACAAATAAACTGAAAATGGAAAATGGAGCCTCTGTCAACATTAGTGAACCAAAAAGATAATGGAGAGATGTTACATCCACCACTTAATTTCAGGATAGCAAGAACTATCCCATATCACGACCCTGTGGAGGAGGTGGGCGCAGATGTCACCCTCCGAAAACTCAGAGGGGGCAGAGGGAAGCCATGCTAAGGTGAATGGCCCCATAGAAAATAACTTTTGCTGTCCATAATTTCCTGGCTGGAGATGCCTAAGAGCTCAATTCTTGTGTTAAGTGTCAAGCCCTGCACTTCAAACCTAGAGACGGTGGCATTAAGTAAACATTGTACTGTGGCCCTTCACATCACACATATATGGCATGTTTATTCCTGGCAAGGGCAGTGGACTAAACCTTCTAAACATAACGAGAATGGCATGTCTAAAGCCATCCACCTCTTCTAAGCTGATAAAACATTAACAGCCTGAAAGTGGTTGTGACTGCAGAATTTTTCCTTTAAATATAGCTCCACTGAAGAGCGTGCTATAAAGCTCCCCCAAATACCCACATTTAAATACACTGACCTGTGGTCAATGAATATACTTGGGCATTTACAAACAGACACGGAGGGCCCACTCTATCAAGGGCACTGTGACCTCTGTGAAGCTGCCGCTATTGTTTGACCACTCCCTCCTTCTTGAAGCCATTTCTTTTCTTTCTTCCTATTTTACTGTACTTTACCTTGTCTCATGAGTCACTTTTCTTCCTCCTCTACCTGGGTCTTAAATGCTGGCCATCCTTGTTGGAAGCAATATGTCCTTTGGAAGGATTCTCTATGGAGACCCTATCATGTACATCTTGTCCACCCAACAATTCCTATCACAGGAATTGTGTTCCTGAAACACTCATGTGCACCAGCGTCTGACACTTCTGGTCTGCCCGCCCTTTCTTCCCTCTCTGACCCGCTGTCCCTATGGTGTGGTTAGACAAGAGCCAGGCCTCATTGACTAGAGGGCTTGCGTCCCTCTTGCCTAGTTCCTCAATGGACACATGACACAAAAGGAGTCAATGAGATGCTCCCCAGGACTTCGGCTAAAACCATCAGGAAAGATACTTTCTCTTCTTTCTGGGATTATTAGCTGGAGGGAGTCTATACATATAGAACCAATCTAAGAATGAAGCCAGCAGAGGAGAGAAGGAGAAATAAACACAGAATTTCGATGCCATCGTTTAAGCCTCTGAATCATACCATCAGTTATGTGAACCGTTAAATCCCCCTTTTTCATTAAGCCAGTTTCATTTGGGTTTCTGGAGTTTGTGAACACAGAAATCCCAGCTACCACAGGAAAAAAAATTGGAAACAAACTAAATGTCTATCAGTAGGGGAATGGCTAGTCAAATTATTACTATGGAATACTATGCAGGTGTCAAAAGGAAGAGGCAATATTACACATACTGTTGTGGAAGTTCTCTAAGACATATTTTTAAGCAAAAAAGGAAGTAAACGTGTGTAAAGAATGACCTATTAATATTTTACATTTTGTGTGTGTATAGGGGGTGTGTGTGTGTGTGAGTGTGTGTGTGAATACATAGGAAAACAGAGTAGAAGGAATTACTCTGTAAGAGTTACAATGGTTATCATTAGGGAGAGAAAGGGGTTAAGGAGTGAGGGGTGTGTATAAAGATGGACTTTCTCTGTATTTTCCATTGTGTTTCTAACTTTATTAAACTGATCCTACATTTATAGCACTTATGTAAAGTAAAATATTTAAATGGGAAAACATCCTGTCCCTAGGTCTTTACTTTGGTCCCTGTCACGTCTCATTCCACAATTCAACACATCTAAAACTGACATTTTTTTTCCCCAAAATGTCTTTTTTTCCTGGCCCTCATTAATGACAACACCAAGTCACTGGAGGACGTGACGTGAGAGCTCTCCCAGACGTGGCTCTTCCTCCTATACTCCACTTCCCCCCAGCACCCTCACAGTCACTAAATGCTATCAGCTCTACCTCCTAGATTTGTCCCTTCTCATTGTGGCTCTGGGGCCATCATTCACACAGCTTTATGTAAAAACCACCTCACTCATTAATTTTAATTTCATAAATGGTAAAAGTGCTAGCTCCCACGTTGAACTAACGGCCTGGAGAATTTCACATGTAACACATTCTGGAAATGCTGGCAGAATGATCCTCTGGCAGGATTATTTCAAGTCCTGCTTCTCCAACTAAAAATTTCAAGACAAGATGGTTTCTGATAACTCTTTCAGGACCAGTGGAAGAGCATGAAACCTTTGTCACCTCCTGTCAACGACCACATATTCTTACTTGGAGCATGTCTTCCTGTCCCCCAAAGACCCAGGCATATCAGAAATGTTACAAGTTCACTACATTAGTTGGTTCTTAAAAGAGAAGAATGACTGATGGTGATGGCTAGGACCTGGGACCCTTTGCTGCAGGGTTTGCACCTGGACAAACATCCCCTCGAACAACAAAATACAAAGAAACTATAGGAGACTAAAAATAACTGCGTGCATAGGCAGTTGGGGCAAATTCTGTACAACAAGATATGAAGAGACCAAAAAGCCCAATTGCCACTTCTGAAGAGCCGGGAGCAAAATCAAGGTACTGTGCGTGATCCCTGCACACAGCATCACCAAAGGGGTGGGCAAATCACCTAAGCCACCCCTCCTGCCCGACCCCTGGACCTGCCCCTACCCTCACCCCGTATAAGGAACAAGCTCGCCCCACCCCCCTGAGGGAGCGGACAAGCAAGGGAACCTGTTGTTTGTTCTCGCTCCTCCCTGCTGTGGCAGAGGCCCCAGTAAAGCCTTGCCTGAATTTCCTGCCCGGTCTCTGATCAATTTCTATTGACTAAGGAGGCCAAGAACCCTGGTCCGTAACAACGGGGCAGAAGAGAGAGAGGAAAGGGATTGAGAGGCTGAGGGAGGGAGGACGGATGGGCCTGACTCCTTAAAGGTGCTGAGTCGCGTGGGGTGTGGTTGCAGCATCGCGCGTCTCAGGATGGGATCTGCAGGGATGCTTCTTTCCCTCTGCCTCCCCTCAGCCCCCAGCCTATCCACTAGAAATGTCCCACCCTCGTGTCAATGCATGGGCTGCACTAAATCCTTCCTGTTGTGCTCTGGCCCAGAACTCATGATGTCCCGATTTTCACTAGATCTGGCAGACTAAGGAGACCAGCCAACATTCATCTTCCAGACCTCAGGGGGGGGTTCACGGATTCGGGGAGGGAGAGAATAACACACAGGCAAGCCCTCTGGAAGTCATCTATTTCATCCTCTGGACCTCGGTGCTTTGATCTCACTCCACAGATCATCTCTCTGTAATCTCATCCTGTCTTTCTTTCCACCCATAAAGCCTGAAGGATTAGGGGCAACTGACATAACAATAATAATGAGTCCACTATTCACGCAGCTCCTTTCTCCCAAGGAAGCTGGAGCCCTTCCAAGGTCTCTGCATTCATCTTGCAGCCCTTCTGTGACGTAGGCTGCCAGGATAACAATGGTTTTGCTATTTAGCAGAACAGGAGCCAGGCTGGGGAAAGAGCTTAGGGATTTGGCAACAATAAATGAGAGGACATGTCGAAAGTAGGACTCGGATGAATCTACTGAACAAACAAAATTTCATATCATGCAATGAACACCCCTAAAGAGCAGTATTCCCTCAAAAACAATATTGGAGGTTTCTACGCAAGTCATTCAACGTGATACACCATATTAACAAACTGAAGGAGAAAAACTACATGATCATCTCAATAGATGCAGAAAAAGCTTTTGACAAAATTCAACACCCATTTATGATAAAAACCCTCCAGAAAGTAGGCACAGAGGGAACTTACCTCAACATAATAAAGGCCATATATGACAAACCCACAGCCAACATCACTCTCAATGGTGAAAAACTGAAACCATTTCCTCAAAGACCTGGAAAAAGACGAGGTTGTCCACTCTCACCACTATTACTCAACATAGTTTTGGAAGTTTTAGCCACAGCAATCAGAGAAGAAAAAGAAATAAAAGGAATCCAGATCGGAAAAGAAGAAGTAAAGTTGTCACTGTTTGCAGATGACATGATACTATACATAGAGAATCCTAAAGATGCTACCAGAAAACTACTAGAGCTAATCAATGAATTTGGTAAAGTAGCAGGATACAAAATTAATGCACAGAAATCTCTTGCATTCCTATACACTAATGATGAAAAATCTGAAAGAGAAATTAAGGAAACACTCCCATTTACCACTGCAACAAAAAGAATAAAACACCTAGGAATAAACCTACCTAGGGAGACAAAAGACCTGTATGCAGAAAACTATAAGACACTGATGAAAGAAATTAAAGATGATACAAAGAGGTGGAGAGATATACTACCTTCTTGGGTTGGAAGAATCAACATTGTGAAAATGACTATACTACCCAAAGCAATCTACAGATTCAATGCAATCCCTGTCAAACTACCAATGGCATTTTTCACAGAACTAGAACAAAAAATTTCACAATTTGTATGGAAACACAAAAGACCCCAGTAACCAAAGCAATCTTGAGAGAAAAAAACGGAGCTGGAGGAATCAGGCTCCCGGACTTCAGACTATACTACAAAGCTACAGTAGTCAAGACAGTATGGTACTGGCACAAAAACAGAAATATAGATCAGTGGAACAGGATAGAAAGCCCAGAGGTAAACCCATGCACATATGGACACCTTATTTTTGATAAAGGAGGCAAGAATATACAACGGAGAAAAGACAGCCTCTTCAATAAGTGGTGCTGGAAAAACTGGACAGCTACATGTAAAAGAATGAAATTAGAACACTCCCTAATACCATACACAAAAGTAAACTCAAAATGGATTAAAGACCTAAATGTATGGCCAGACACCATAAAACTCTTAGAGGAAAACATAGGCAGAACACTCTGTGACATAAATCACAGCAAGGTCCTTTTTGACCCACCTCGTAGAGAAATGGAAATAAAAACAAAAATAAACAAATGGGACCTAATGAAATTTAAAAGCTTTTGCACAGCAAAGGAAAGCATAAACAAGACAAAAAGACAACCCTCAAAGTGGGAGAAAATATATGAAAATGAAGCAACTGACAAAGAATTAATCCCCAAAATATACATGCAGCTCAATATCAAAACAACAAAGAACCCAATCCAAAAATGGGCAGATGATCTAAATAGACATTTCTCCAAAAAAGATATACTTTGCCAACAAACACATGAAAGGATGCTCAACATCACTGTTCATTAGAGAAATGCAAATCAAAACTACAATGAGGTATCACCGCACAGCAGTCAGAATGGGCATCATCAAAAAATCTACAAACAATAAATGCTGCAGAGGGTGTGGAGAAAAGGGAACCCTCTTGCACTGTTGGTGGGAATGTAAATTGATACAGTCACTATGGAGAACAGTATGGAGATTCCTTTAAAAACTAAATATAGAACTACCATATGACCCAGCAATCCCACTACTGGGCATATACCCTGAGAAAACCATAATTCAAAAAGAGTCATGTACCACAATGTTCACTGCAGCTCTATTTACAATAGCCAGGACATGGAAGCAACCTAAGTTTCCATCAACAGATGAATGGACAAAGAAGATGTGACACATATATACAATGGAGTATTACTCAGCCATAAGAAGAAATGAAATTGAGCTATTTGTAGTGAGGTGGACGGACCTAGAGTCTGTCATACACAGTGAAGCAAGTCAGAAAGAGAAAGACAAATACCGTATGCTAACACATATATATGGAATCTAATAAAAAAGGGGTTCTGAAGAACCTAGGGGCAGAACAGGAATAAAGACGCAGACATAGAAAGTGGACTTGAGAACACGGGGAGGGAGAAGGGTAAGCTGGGACGAAGTGAGAGAGTGGCATGGACATATATACACTACTAAATGTAAAATAGCTAGTGGGAAGCAGCTACATAGCACAGGGAGATCAGCTCGGTGCTTTGTGACCACCTAGAGGGGTGGGATAGGGAGGGTGGGAGGGAGGGAGATGCAAGAGGGAGGAGATATGGGGATATATGTATACATATAGCCGATTCACTTTGTTATACAGCAGAAACTAACACACTATTGCAAAGCAATTATACTCCAATAAAGATGTTAAAAATACTGGAGGTCTAGAAAGCCTCTAGGAAATATGTTAATAGAGACAATTTTTTAAAAGATGTCTTAAAATGAGGAGAATGAACAGGAAGCAGCAGTTGGGGTAAGCAGGCAGGATCTTTACAAGAAACATTAACTGTCACCTCCCTCATTGCCACCATTTTCTGTCACTAATTTCTACTGGCTTTTCTTTCCCAGAAGACCTCAAATGCTGTCTCTTTCTTTAACTGTATTTTTTGTCGGAATCAGATCTGGTTTCTCATTCCAGAAAATGCCCTGCTACCAGCTCTGTCAAGATAAAGAGTGAGCAGGCATAGACGGAGTCAGGGGTGTGTCAGGACTGACTTGCTATATGCTGATTTTTTTTAGTTTTTGTCTCACTTGTTTTTTTTTCTTTTAGACTCGGCTATTTTTCCCAGCCTAAAAGCCGACTATTCAAATTACACGTGCTAATGCTCTCTCAATTAGGGGAAACAGGAACACTGTCACACTGGTTCTGCCTGAAATTTTTAGTGTTTTCACTGGTGCTTTAAAAACATAATGGCAAGTGAAACTCAGATGTCTGTAGCACTGAGTTTTTACGGATTTAGTTTCAGGCTATGTCCCATCGGGTCCCACCCTACTCATTAAGCTCAGGACAGTACAAAGTGCCCTCGTGGACAGGAAGAATGAACAATAGCTCTGCATAAATCCTTCCTCTGCGTCCAGCAAGCTTCTTGATCTGGACACCTGCACCTACCAGACGTCTCAGCAGTAGCTGGCTCCCAGCTGACCAGCAGGCAGCTCAGCGGGGAGGCTGCCTGCCCTCCAGCAAGTGAAAATCCCTGTTCTATTGCAATGTGGAATCACTTAGAAGACTCATTTCATTCACCCCTCTCTACTCCGCTTTTGTTTACCTGGCACTTTTCACTTACACAGGAAGCTACTGAAAACAGACAGTTCACTGCAGAGAAGCAGCCGCACTCCTTCACGTCCTAAACAGGGTGTAACTTCTCTTTTTCTACTTAACATGGCTTTAAAAGTCCTGCCTCATATTTGGAAAGCACACGCTACTTAAAAACTTCTTTCCTACTTACGTTAATCAATCCTCTTGACGCCTAAGTGAGACGGGCATCATTATTTTCAACTTTACAGGAGACAACGTTTCAGAAAGGAATATCAACATTACCAGGTCAACATGTAAATAATGCCAGAGTTAGGAATTCAACCTGTTCCAGTCCATTTTGCATCTGAGAATGAGCTTTGACCACTGTGAGTAGTAAAATAATTTATAACTTCATCAATGCTTTCAAGATCATAGGAGACAATTTTACATTTATTATGTGAGATCACGGACATTCAGACATAATCAATGAAAACAGATTATGGAAGCCTGTGATCTGAATCACCAGAAAAATGGGATAAACTTATCAAGACCAAACAGAACTCAGACAAACAGAAAACAAATCTTTGTGGGTAAAAGACCAAAGCCAGAGCTTGGTCATAAGATGGGAAAACAGGGGAGGGCTGCTGAAGTAATATGACAATTATAATATTTGAATTTTTGTCACTTAAAACAAGTAAAGAGGAAGCCAGGTGAAGGACAGGTAATAAAGAGAGGAATTCACAGAAATGATCAATAGGGGTGAAAAAATGAATTTCAGGAAAAAAGAAAAACAAAACCTTAGAATTTAAAAATTATTAACCAAAAGGGGGAACAGTTAAGTCAATCCGAGGGCAGAAAACCCATGGCTGCTGTATTCAACGGAGCGCGTGAGGAAGGAGTTTCCCAAATTCTTTTTCCAATTTCTGTTTACACACCCCAGCTTTGTCACGGTGCTCAGAACACATACACTCAGACCAGTATCCCAAGGACCTTATCTCCCTCATGTTAAACGTTAGATGCCATTCCCATATATTTGCCTGAACTGTGATTAGGGTTTCTCACTGCCCATGGATGGATTTACAACTGATGAAATCTTGACCTGAGACAAGCCAAGGGAAAGAAAATACTCCAAGGGACCTGGCCCTCGGGTCCCACATCTCAAACTTTACCTCAAGAGGCAAAATGCTAAATTTAAAAAAAAAAAAAAAAAATAGCCTGGTGGCTAATCTTTAATTTAGAGCATTTGGAGATCGAGGAAGTTCCGTAATAAGATTGTTAACAGAGACAAAGGTCATAAAATTTCAAGCAACACAAATGGCTAATTCATCTTAATTAGTGATTTTTGGCAAATAACATGGCATATTTCTATTCCATGGGGAATGTTCCTCAAATGGCAGCAGGAGTGTGACACGCATATGCAATTCAATGTAAATTCATGCCTTAATTGTTTTTAAAAGAAAATGTTTCAAACTCTTAAAGCATTTGAGGAGAAATGCACCTTTTACATACTGAAATGAAGAAAAGAGCTAATCTACTTGCCTTGCTGAATAAAATGGACACCATGAAGAAATCCAGTAAGAAACTCTCTGAAATGTCTTTGTAGTCGAAATGGAAAAAGATGACGGTGAAGCCCAAGTGAGTAAACTGGTGGACTGGGTTACAGAAGGAGGTCCGCAGCAGCTTCATGCCCGCTATGACCATCAGGAAAATGTCCCAGCTGTTGAAAAGGAAAGAAAGGAAGTGATCACTTCACAGCCCGTACCTTACTAGGTGAGTGACAATGGCTCACGCTCCTTGAGCGTTTACTGTGCGTTATGCGCTTTACAAAAAGCCAAGATGCTGGGACCTTTATTATCCTCGTTGTACAGAGGAGTAAACTGCGTCTCAGAGTTTGAGTGTACGTTCACACAGAGTGGAGCTAGGAGTGAAACTCCATCCCGAGGGACTCGCCAACACAGACGCTGCCACTAGAGTCAGCGTCACCATCATCCCCGGGACTTTGCAACGCAGGCCACAGAGCTCCCTTGGAGCTTATCTGAAGGACTACTGCACTGCCAGGTTCCACGGGGAGCTTGGTGGCAAGTGAGGAAACACAGCAGGCTGTCCCTGTTAGCATCTGCTCAGTGTAAGCCTTTCTATTACAAAAGAACCTCCCCGAATCAATGACGTAGCGATAGCTAATATTAAATTCTGAAAAGAGGAAAAAGATCCCACTATCTCAATAATGCCATTTTTACTTTACATATTCACTTCCAATGTTTTCCACCATATTTGCTGTCTCTGTAAACATAAGCTTTCCGCTCTCCCTTTTTTTTCCACTGAAAATTACATCATCAACATGACACAGGCCCCCATGACATAGGCCTTTTGAGTTAAGGAGCACGACAGAGGCAGCCCGGCAGAGAAACCGCAGGACTTTGCTGTGAGGACTGAACTCCTGAATGCTCCTGTCTAGGGAGTCGGGTTACTAACGCGTGTCAGAAGCATGTGCCATGTGTGCAGTTCCAGCAGACAGTGAGGCCAACGATCTCCCCACCTTGAGATGGGAAGGCAACTGATCAGTGCTCAGAAGAGCTGGACACGGCAAGCCACCACCACCTTGAGGGGTCTTCCTGAAAGAAGGCCTTGCACATTTTAGCCAGAATCCCCTCAATTAGAACATCCTATTTGGGAACTCAAAAGAAAGACAAAAGTGGCAATACTTTCCAGGGGACAGTTGCACTTGAAAGAGAGGTTTCCTTTTTAACTTTATTGAAGTAGAGTTGGTTTACAATGTTGTGTTAGTTTCTGCTGTGCAGCAAAGTGATTCAGCGATACACATATGTACTCTTTTTCTCACCCTTTTCCTTTATGGTTTATCACAGGATAGTGAATACAGTTCCCTGCGCTGTACAGTAGGACCCTGTTGTTTATCACAAAGAGAGGCTTTCTTTTTCTAAGTACAGAAAATGGGGGTGAGGGGGCAGGCCTGCATTTCCCTAATCCTAGCGGGATCCTGAGCTCTAGGCCCTCACTAGCACTAATAATATCCTGTCTCAGGACTGGGGCATTCAAAACGTGTTTCCCAAGTCTTGGCATCTATCGAATACAAAACTGTCATTTTTGTCATCAGGAAGATCTAATGTTAGCACTTCCACTGGCCTCAATTTGATATTTTATATGCCTTCAGACCTAGTGTAGCAATCGATTCCACCCTGTCCCAGGATGCATCTGATGCGGTTTGGTCAAAGCCCTTGTGTGATGGGCTTAGATTTGGCTTCTGAGAAAAACTAGCCCTTGATTACATGCGGGTCTGGGGAGAGTGGTAAGACCTTCAGTAACCTCTGTTCCTGCAGCAAGGCTGAGCACCGCTCCGTGACCCTTTCCTTCTCCAGTGGACAACTAACGCCTGTGATGAAAAATCAGTATGAAAACGTGACTGCAGGTCCACTCACCTCTGACAACAGCCCCGGGTACAAGAATCTCTGTGGCATAGCCAAAGCCCTTGGGGGGATCCCAAGGATAAGGTGTCCCAAGACTAGGGATATTCTGGTCTTCAAAGGAGATCAGTGACTTTCCGGGTTATTCAGGCCAAAGCTAGATGAGGCTCAACTCTAAAGTTTGTTTTCCGTGACTATGACTGAAATGGACAGCATTCATTTTATGTTTATTAATGATGACTGGTGAAGATTAAGAGAGCTCTTAAGGAGTGACGTTTATGGCTCTTGTAACATTGCAACGGTAATGGTTACATTCAATGATTCACGGATTGTTGTAGGTTTAGCTAAAGGTCTTATAAAGGATTAGGTAGCAATCCGGGAACAATGGCCTGGGACAGGTGCAAAGCATCCTTTTAGATCAGGCTGGGAAATATAAATACCTAACCAGTTATCATGATGCACCCACTCTTCATTTACCAGTCCCCCACTCAATCATCCATCCATCCATCCATCCATCCATCCATCCTTCTACCACTTACTGGACCGATGGTACTGAAAGCTGAATAAGAAACACTGCCTGTCATTGAAGAGTTCACTATCTGGTACCATGGTTCTCAATGAGGGCAGGGTGTGGGCTGGGCTTACACAGTTTGAAACAGGTCTCTAGGTGATGCTGACATATGGTCTCCTGCCATCCTGTCTGAGAACAGCTAGTCTAGTGGGGTGCTTGAAATCTTGAGAGATTTTTTTTTAAGTCGTCAGATGGATGCCTCAAGAATATAAAGGAGTTATCAACTTTGGGCTCCAAGAAAAAGAATTCTGTTCGTATCATCAAATTAAGATTATTTGGAGGTACATGGGTGAGGTGCTACTTTCTGACTTTAATGTCTGGAAAAAAATGACAGGGGATAGAGATTAATCTTACTTCAAAGTAGACTCTCTCTGAACTGTTTATCTGACTCTGCATAATTCCCAACCCATGCATCCATCCTCTTCCAACAGCCAGAGCTGCCTGGCCTCAACTGGCAGGCTTAGCTTGAAGCCCTAGTCCTAATGTTAGGAAGCGAGGACTTTCAATCCTTTAGCTCGCTATCCCAGGGCAGCACCAGTACGTGTGTGACTGCTGTGGTTCTGACTGTGAGTCCTTGTTCTGAAAACCGGGGATCTGCCTTGTTTCAGAATGTCGTCATGGGGTCAGCCAAGATGGTACCACACTGGAAACACCTGCTTACTAGAAAAGCACTCAGTGTTCTAGAGGTAGGGTTAGCTCATGGATGGGGCCCTACTCAAACTATACAAGAGGTCTGTAACCTCATCACCTGCCTTCTTCATCCAGTGAGACTAATTTTCGTCCCTGGATCCGAAGTCTAGGATTTAAAATACCAAAGGGCGTGGACTTCCTGCCCTGGTCTGACTGACACAGTTCTAGACTGGAAGGCAGGCAGAGTCTGATAAAGACAGGAAGGTTGTAGGGTCATTTCATTTAGTGTCTGCTTCGTGCGACTATGAATCTACTCAAGGTCCAGCCGAGAATTCGCGTGCCTTCTACCTGAGTTTGCTCCATCTTGGGCAAATATTAATTAATTTGTCCTCATCACAGCCCAAAAGGAAGAGGAGGCATGCTTGGGATTATGAATCAGGGTTGACTTGGGCACGTAACGTTTAAGCAAAGTGACTCATATGCAAATCTGGGAAGGAACCTCTTTCACATCATCCTCCTTTATGAACTTATTTGAACAGAAATGTCAACCTTTTGTCAGAACAACACATCCACAAATTATCAAGTAGGTTTCCGTTTGTAATTTCAGAGTTCCTCTTAAAACATGAAACCACTAACTCAGCTATATGCTGCTAATGCTTTGCAAAAACAGGCATCTTGTTGATATGAAGTCTCTCTGTGGTCCATTTTTTTTAATTATGAGGCTTTTCCTGAGAAATGCAAAGAGAGCAGTAACAGTGATTAAGTTCCCCCTCCCTCAAACACAAAATGCTCGAGTCTTTGCTGCGTGAAGTGCTAGAGGCACTTCATAATAAAGCTCTAAGCACGACGGTTGGAATGCCAGGAACCCTGGAATCGCACTGCACTTCGGTCATCTTCTTAAGGCTCCTGACTAAGCGTTTGCAGGGTGATTTTCAAATCTACTGATGCTTATTCACAAGATCACTCCAAGCAGATCTAACTTCGTTTGCCCCCCAGTCCCTCTACAATAACCATCTAGCTCCAGCGAGTTTGAGACCACCATGGCTTACTGTTACGTGGCCCATCATTGGTAGACAGAAGTTGGCTTCTGCTGCAGCCTGTTCAGAGGAAACCCACTCGATTTTGAAAACGTGGTGATCCAAATCATGATGAGAATAAACGGTTATCCACTTACTGGGTACCAAGTCTCCGGTAATTGCTTATTGAAAATGCATCCATAGTAAGGGCATTCAAAATGATTGCTGGGTACAAGATGTATTTTTCAAAACACTGAAGCCAAACATAGAGTCTTTCAAACCACATTAAATGGGCGACATCTGAAAGATACACAAAAACCACTTAGAATGGCCACTGATCAAATTATTTTTCTTTAAGTATACGTGATAATAAGTAAGACCCACCCCCTCCCCTTCATTCAAGAGCTGCAGAACTCCAGATACCAGACAAGAGGGACCAATTTTCTTCCCAGGCAGGCACTTTCAGCTTTGTTTCTACATCGTTCCTAAATAATAATATACGGTATAGGCCAGTTTCCCAATTTTTCAAGTCAATTGATTTTTTCCATATTAATTATTACTGGGACCCATGAAATGAGCTGTCACATCACATCAAGCCATCTCAGAGTGAGTGAGGGCAGAAAGCGAAGGATGGAGAACTGGGAAACAGTCTCACGGGCCCATCCCCTCTTAAGCTTGGGGTTGCTTCTGAGTCTGGGGCTACTTTCCAGGCTCTCCTCTGCCTGTTTTTAGTCTATGAATCCACAATCAAATTCCTGGCCATCTACACACATAAGAGAAAGCTGACCCACAACCCCCATCACTAGAAATGTATGACATTCCAGTGAGTCTTCACAATGAAGGAGGCATCGTGGAAGTGAGATCCATTCCCACAAAGGCTAAGGTTTTAAGTCACACCCATCTGGGTTTGTATTCAGACTCTACCATCCACTAGTGTGTGGTCACGAATGACTGCTTTCATCTTTCTGGTCCTCGGCTTTGTGTGTCCCGCCCATCCTTCCTACTAATCATGGTGGAGAAGTCAGCTCTCCTCCCCATGATGGGGTAACACTGTGCCTCTCACCCATCTCTTACCACTTCTCTCTCTGGGGAGGAGAGGCTGGTCCTATTGGTCAGAGCACAGACTCCCTAGGCCATAGTATCAGGGGATGGGAAACACTGCATCCCTGCTCTCCTGTGCTTCCCACCTCGGTGGGGAGAACACACCAGGTTCAGGTCCTCAGGTGGGTCCATCTCACTCCCCACCAGATCTCTGTCTGCTAGTAACTGAGAGGCTGCGGTGGACCCCAACTCACCATCAGAGACCTGGGCAAATGGACCAGATATGGCAGGACTCAAAGCCTAAATCTGCCAAGGGGGAACGGGACTCCATCAAACTTCTGGAATCATATTCTTCAACAATTTATAATTTAAAAAACTTCCACCCCCAATAATCTATAGTGAAAAACCAAGAGAGCCAGGTAGGTTTTATGCTGTTTGGATGACACAAGGACCGACTCATGAAAGAGAAACTGTTGACACACACCGTGCAGAGAGACATGGCAGTGACATAAAATAGGCCATCCCCTCCAGGTTTCCTATCCAGGATTAGGAGACAAATTACCGCTTTCCAACCTACTTTGACTGGGACTTTATGTAAAGGGTCACAGAAAGCAACACAAACATACACACCTACACACACACAATTGGGAACTGACGTTTTACTTCCTCCTTTATATGGTTTACATTTCTATATAGGAATGTATTATATTTATAACTCAAAAACATAAAGGCTATCTTCATGTCATTGAGGTTACAAGGAGAGGTCTGGCATTCAGAAATCTTGCTTGAAAAGAATTAATTTGAATGAGATGGGAATGGTGAGAACAGAGAGAGTAGAAACACTTCATCACGTGGGAAACAGCAAGAACAAACACCCCAATGATTAACTTAACAAGCAGAAGAGAGATACAACGAGAAATTATCAGAAAAAAAGCAACTAATTTTAGTTATAAGTGAAACAGGGAGGAAGCGCTGGAGGAAAATTAAGGTTGAAAATAAGGATATCGGGTAGGAATTCATCTCTGGGTGTTCTTAATAGTAATCTTTCCTGGTCAGTGTTTGGAAATGGGTTATTTCATAAGGAACGAAGTTTATGATACATAATTTTAAAAATCTAGGTATATGATATATTTTACATATAGATAGGAGTTTTTATCTTTTGTGAAAGTACATGAAAATTTAAAAAATACATCTCCAAGATCCCCCCCCAACTCTTTCCAAGCAAATGACTTTGACCCCTACTTCCTAGAGAAAATTGAAGATATTAAACGTAAATTTTCCCACTTCCCAACCCCTCAACTACAAATTTATCTATATTCATACCCACCTTCTTGCTCCTACTGAGGCTGACCCCACGGATGCCCTGGCTTCCATTCTTCCCGACATCTTGATTCAGTAGTTTCCCCCTTGACCCACCAATGGCTCTTTCCTAATGGCCAGTGGCAAGATTCCGGTCTTGGCCAAGTTGAAAACTTGCTTTCCACTGACATCTTCTAGCACTCACTCTGTCCTTTTCGGCACAGCCAAGCTTCTTGGAACGGTCGTCCATGTGTGACCATCCCACTTCCCTGTCTCCTGTTTCCTGCTAAAACTTCTGCCCCACGGCTTTGCAGCTACCCCTGCCCAGAACTGTGCATGGCAAGGCCACCTGTGATTTCCCAAATGACAGATAACTGATACTTTTCAGTCTATATTACTGGAACTTTCTTTTTTATTTTTTAAAATAAGTCTATTTATTTATCTATCTATCTATCTATCTATCTATCTATTTATTTATTTTTGGCTGCGTTGGGTCTTTGTTGCTGTGCGTGGGCTTTCTCTAGTTGCAGCGAGCGGGGTCTACTCTTTGTTGCGGTGCACAGGCTTCTCATTGCGGTGGCTTCTCTTGTTGCAGAGCACGGGCTCTAGGCGTGTGGGCTTCAGCAGCTGCGGCATGCGGGCTCAGTAGCTGTGGCTCACAGGCTCAGTAGTTGTGGCACATGGGCTCAGTAGTTGTGGCGTGCGGGCTTTAGTAGTTGCGGCACACAGGTTCTCGAGCGCAAGCTCAGTAGCTGTGGCGCATGGGCTTAGTTGCTCCGTGGCACATGGGATCTTCTCAGACCAGGGCTAGAACCCGTGTTCCCTGCATTGGCAGGAGGATTCTCAACCACTGCGCCACCAGGGAAGCCCCACTGGAACTTCCTGAGACAGAAAACATCACTGATTCTTCCTTCTGTCTACAACCCTCACTTCAGCTTCTGCGTCCTGCCAACTCCTGCCTGTGCTCACACCTTTCACACTGCTCTTCCCACTTCCTCTGCAGGGTTCTCTCCTTTTACCCTGGCTCACGTGCCTTCCTTGGACCTCTTTGCCAGTTTTCTCATTTTCTCGAGCTGAGGTCCTCAACACCCCTAATGTGAATTATTACTTCCATGCTGATGATGCTCAGATCTGTCATTGAGTGAGACAGACCTTCCATCCCTCTCCCAGCTTCAAGATCTAAATACTCAACTGAAGAGCTTCGGCTGATGTCCCAAAGGAATCTTCAAATACAGCGTGTCAAAAGCTGCACTCTGTCAACCTCCACACACCTGCTCCTCCTTATGAATTTTTTATCTTATTTCATGACACTTCACATTCACCTAGTCATGCAGGCAATATACCTTGGGGTCACCCTGAGTCAGCTATTCTCAATCATAGCTGCATGTTGGAATCACCTGGGGACAAGGCTGAAAACACTATCCTTGAACGGTGATTCTCGAACTTCATCATGCAAATAAATCACTTGTTAAAAGACAGAATCTGATCAGATGGGTCTGGAGTGGAGCCGGACATTCTGCGTTTCTAATAAGCTCCTGAGGGATACAGATGTTGCTAGACTCCACGTGGTACTTTGAGAAAGAGGCACCGGCAACTCGTTAAAAATGCGAATTCTCAGATGCAATCCTGGACCTGCTGTATCAGGAATCTGTGGGCTGGGCCCAGTAATCCGTGTTTCATAAATCCTACAAGTGATTCTGATACGTGCTCACGTTTGAGAACCACTGTTCTAGAAGTTCTTCCTCCATACAGGACTAGAATATGGTGATTCTCTGTGCTTACTTCTTACATATCTATCTCCTCCTTTCTAGTTTCACTGTTCAGATCCTCAATCTCTTATCTTAAAAAAATTATAACTGTCTTTTATCCAAATAAACTCACTCTTTCCTAATCCCATCATTTGTGTGCACTGTATAACATTACTTCTTACTCCTTAAGGGCCTTTTGTGGTTCTCCCCCATTCTCCTGAATAACCTGTTTTTTTCTCTCTTTATTGGATCATTCTCATCACAATGTAAACACACTGTAATATCTTTTGTCCTAAAAAAAGACATACCCCCCTTGACGCTTTGCCTTCCAGATGCTGGATATTTTCCAGATATCACCCTATTTCGTTGCACCCCTTGGTAATAATTTCTCAAAAGAATTTTGGCTACCCTCGCTTTCTCCACAACTTAAACTCCCTTTGTCTTCTGAGTTCACTCCAATCAGAGTCTCATCCCAACCGCACCATGAAACTGTTTTGCTAAGAGCCTCACGTTGCTATCCGATGGTCAGTCTCAGTCCTCAACATAACCTCCCAGCAGTGTCTGACCCAGTTAATTACTCCAGACTTCTCATAATTCCCTACATGATCTTATCCAGTTCCATGGCCTTAAGAATCTATTGTCAATATGCTGTTGACTACTAAAAATACATCTCCATGCACGACCTTTTTTCTGGATTCCAAACCAGTATATCCAACTCTCCAACATATTTTGAATGTCTAATAAGCATCTCGAGCAAAGGCCTTCATTCCACGCTCTCACCTATACCTACTCCTCCTGTGTCCACCATTCATTCATTCCACACATGAGCCAGACACTCTGCCAGACACTTTTTTTAGGCACATGGGAAAATGAGCACCCAAAACATTATAAAACTCTGCCCTGATGGAACTTACCCTCCAGTAAGAACAATAAACAATTAACATGATAAATATGTAAATTACACAGTACCTTATGAAGGATGGGTGATGAGTGAAAGAACAGAGTAGAGTGAAGAGGATCAAGAGTTCCCGGGGGTTCCCTGGTGGCACAGTGGTTGAGAATCTGCCTGCTAATGCAGGGGACACGGGTTCGAGCCCTGGTCTGGGAGGATCCCACATGCCATGTAGCAACTAGGCCCGTGAGCCACAACTACTGAGCCTGCGCGTCTGGAGCCTGTGCTCCGCAACAAGAGAGGCCGCCATAGTGAGAGGCCCGTGTACCGCGATGAAGAGGGGCCCCCGCTCGCCGCAACTAGAGAAAGCCCTCGCACAGAAATGAAGACCCAACACAGCAAAAGTAAATAAATTAATAAACTCCTACCCCCAACATCTTCTTTAAAAAAAAAAAAAAAAAAAGAGTTCCTGGTGTTCACATGGGCTACAGTGTAAAACAGGGTGGCCTGGGAGGCATAATTAAGAAGATGACATTTGAGAAGCAAGATGCCATTTGGCCATCATCTCATTAAAGGGCACCTCACCTAGTTTTCCAGGCCAAAATCCTTTGCTTAGTCTCTTTCATATCTTACATATCCAACCTATAGGCAAATCTTACTGGCTCCACCTTCAAAATCTATTCCAAATTCAACCACATTTTTCCTCCTGTGCTGCTATCACCCTGGTCCAAGTCACCATCATGTCTAACCTAAAGAAACTTCCTTAAAACTGGTCTCCTTGCTTCTTTAATGTCCCACAGCCACAGATTATAATCCAGCCAGCAGCCAGGGGGATTTTTTTTTTTTTTTTAGTGTTTATTTATTTTTACTTGTTGACAGTTTGCTTTATTTATTTATTTATTTATTTATGGCTGTGTTGGGTCTTCGTTTCTGTGCGAGGGCTTTCTCTAGTTGTGGCGAGCGGGGGCCACTCTTCATCGCGGTGCGCGGGCCTCTCACTGTCGTGGCCTCTCCCGTTGCGGAGCACAGGCTCCAGATGCGCAGGCTCAGTAGTTGTGGCTCACGGGCCCAGTTGCTCCACGGCATGTGGGATCTTCCCAGACCAGGGCTCGAACCCGTGTCCCCTGCATTGGCAGGCAGACTCTCAACCACTGTGCCACCAGGGAAGCCCGCCAGGGGGATTTTTAAGACTTTGTTACTACCCTATTAGTGCGTCTCCAATGGCTTTTCATCCTAATTATGATAAAACCTGCAACAAAGAAATTTCATTTAGCTGATCTCCAAAGAGTCACACTCCCCTTTTTTTATGGAGCTGATATTGGGAAGTGGCTGCCCAGCTGGGGATTCCATCTCCTGGTTATTCCTTGCATACAGGAGGACCACGTGACTTGTTCTTGCCAAGAGAATGCGAGCAGAATTGTGTCACTTCCAGGTCAACTGGTTAAGTACTGGGTGCATGGTACTCCATGCTTCTTCTCCCTTCTACCTGCTGGCTCAAGAATGTTAGGATTCCATAGTGACCTTGAGAGCTTAAGGTGATGGATTCCTAATATTGAAGAAGCCTGGTCCCCAAGTGACCATGACCCTCCACTATGCAAAGGACAGTGACTAGGAAAAATCTTTTGACCACATCCCACTGGACTTTGCATGAACAAAAAATAAACTTTTGCTTTGCTAATAAGCCACCACGATTTGGGGGTATTTGCTATGATCCTTAGCCTCCTCCGATCTCTGGAGTAATAGAAAATCTAATGTCCTTACCATGTTTTAGAAGACCCTTATGATTTGGCACCTTGTTACCTTTTTGATCTTATTTCCAACCGCTTTCTCCATTATTCACTCTCCTCCTCAGTGATGTTCCTTGAATATTAAATACACCAAGTTTTTCCCCTCTCAGAAGCTTTGCGTTTGCTGTCCCTTCTGCCTGGGACTCTCCTCTCTGGATATTTTTATGACTCACTCCCTCATCCTGTTTAGGTCTCTGCTCAAGTGCCACATCCTTAATGGGTCCTCTCCTGACCACCATATCTAAAACAGCCTCCTCCTTTCATGATTTCTTTACTGTAATAAATTTTTCTTTATAAAACATCTCAATTTGATATCTTATTTGTGTCTTTATTTGTGTGTTATTTAGCATCTGCTTTCCCAATTACCAGGTAAGCTCCATGAGGGCAAGGACTTTGTCTTGTTCACTGCCATATCCCCCATGGTGACACAGTAATCCTTCAATAAATATGGGTTGAGTAAATGCATGATCTCCTTGGCTCCAGTTTCTTTATACACCATCTGTTTTTCTGTCCTGTTGCCACCAAAGATCTGTTACAAAGGCACATCTAGCCATGGTATAGCTCATAGCCTTCATTGTTCTCCACTGTGTCTGTCCATACACCCAAGCACAATGCCTTAATATGGCATGTAGGCTTTCCATATTCTGCTGCTTTGTAACTCTACATAATCATCTTCTATCAGTTTTCCACCTAAATTCTGTACTGAACTGGTTGCCTAACTTATCAATGCTGGATTTTTAAAAACCTTTTCGTTTAACTGTTTTATACAAAGACACATGCATAAAATACACACACATAGAGCTGTGTCCCTAGCACTTGGCTTAAGAAACAGCCTCAAAGCACCCCCATGCCTGCTTACAGTCACTGCCCCACGAGGTAACCACTGTCAAATCCCTGAACACCATTACTCACTTTTGCCTACTATTCTTCTTTTTTTATAACATAAAACATTGGCTGTATTCCCTGTGTTGTACAATATATTCTTGTATCTTATTTTTTTTTATATAGCAGGTTCTTATTAGTCACCAATTTTATACACATCAGTATATACATGTCAATCCCAATCTCCCAATTGATCCCACCACCACCACCCACCACCACTTTACCCCCTTGGTGTCCATACGTTTGTTCTCTACATCTGTGTCTCAATTTCTGCCCTGCAAACCAGTTCATCTCTACCATTTTTCTAGGTTCCACATATGAGTTAATATACAATATGTTTTTCTCATTCTGACTTACTTCACTCTGTATGACAGTCTCTAGATCCATCCACGTCTCAACAAATGACCCAATTTTGTTCCTTTTTATGGCTGAGTAATATTCCATTGTATATATGTGCCACATCTTCTTTATCCATTCATCTGCCGATGGGCATTTAGGTTGCTTCCATGACCTGGCTATTGTAAACAGTTCTTCAATGAACATTGGGGTGCATGGCTCTTTTTGAATTGTGGTTTTCTCTGGGTATATGCCCAGTACTGGGATAGCTGGATCATATGGTAATTCTACCTTTAGTTTTTTAAGGAACCTCCATACTGTTCTCCATGGTGGCTGTATCAGTTTACATTCCCACCAACAGTGTAAGAGGATTCCCTTTTCTCCACACCCTCTCCAGCATTTGTTTGTAGATTTTCTGATGATGCCCATTCTAACTGGTGTGAGGTGATACCTCACTGTAGTTTCCTTTTTCTTTTTTTTTATTTTCTTTTTTTGCGGTATGCGGGTCTCTCACTGTTGTGGCCTCTCCCGTTGCGGAGCACAGGCTCTGGACGCGCAGGCTCAGTGGCCATGGCTCACGGTCCAGCCGCTCCGTGGCATGTGGGATCTTCCTGGACCGGGGCATGAACCCATGTCCCCTGCATCAGCAGGTGGACTCTCAACCACTGCGCCACCAGGGAAGCCACTCATTGTAGTTTTGATTTGCATTTCTCTAATAATTAGTGATGTTGAGCAGCTTTTCATGTGCTTCTTGGCCATCTGTATGTCTTCTTTGGAGAAATGTCTATTTAGGCCTCCTGCCCATTTTTGGATTGGGTTCTTTGTTTTTTTAATATCGAGCTGTATGAGCTGTTTATATATTTTGGAGATTAATCCTTTGTCCGTTGATTCATTTGCAAATATTTTCTACCATTCTGAGGGTTGTCTTTTCGTCTTGCTTATGGTTCCCTTTGTTGTGCAAAAGCTTTTAAGTTTCATTAGGTCCCATTTGTTTATTTTTGTTTTTATTTCCATTACTCTAGGAGTGAAACAAAAAAGATCTTGCTGTGATTTATGTCAAAGAGTGTTCTTCCTATGTTTTCCTCTAAGAGTTTTATAGTGTCCTGTCTTACATTTAGGTCTCTAATCTATTTTTAGTTTATTTTTGTGTACGGTGTTAGGGAGTATTCCACTTTCATTCTTTTACATGTAGCTGTCCAGTTTTCCCAGCACCACTTATTGAAGAGGCTGTCTTTTCTCCATTGTATATCCTTGCCTCCTTTGTCATAGACTAATTGACCATAGGTGCGTGGGTTTACCTCTGGGCTTTCTATCTTGTTCCATTGATCTATGTTTCTGTTTTTGTGCCAGTACCATATTGTCTTGATTACTGTAGCTTTGTAGTATATAGTCGGAAGTCAGGGAGTCTGATTCCTCCAGCTCCGTTTTTTCCCCTCAAGACTGCTTTGACTATTCGAGGTCTTTGTGTCTTCATACAAATTTTAAGATTTTTTGTTCTAGTTCCGTAAAAAATGCCATTGGTAATTTGATAGGGATTGCATTGAATCTGTAGATTGCTTTGGGTAGTAGAGTCATTTTCACAATATTGAATCTTCCAATCCAAGAACATGGTATATCTCTCCATCTGTTGGTATCATCTTTAATCTCTTTCATCAGTGTCTTACAGTTTTCTGCATACAGGTCTTTTGTCTCCCTAGGTAGGTTTATTCCTAGGTATTTTATTCTTTTTGTTGCAATGGTAAATGGGAGTGTTTCCTTAATTTCTCCTTCAGATTTTTCATCATTACTGTATAGGAATGCAAGTGATTTCTGTGCATTTATTTTGTATCCTGCAACTTTATCAAATTCATTGATTAGCTCCCGTAGTTTTCTGGTGGCATCTTTAGGATTCTCCATGTATAGTATCATGTCATCTGCAAACAGTGACAGTTTTACTTCTTCTTTCCAATTGTTATTCCTTTTATTTCTGTTTCTTCTCTGATTGCCGTGGCTAGGACTTCCAAAACTGTGTTGAATAATAGTGGTGAGAGTGGACAATCTTGTCTTTTTCCTGATCTTAGAGGAAATGCTTTCAGGTTTTCACCATTGAGAATGATGTTTGCTGTGGGTTTGTTGTATATGGCCTTTATTATGTTGAGGTAGGTTCCCTCCATGCCAACTATCTGGAGAGTTTTTATCATAAATGGGTGTTGAATTTTGTCAAAAGCTTTTTCTGCATCTATTGAGATGATCATATGGTTTTTCTCCTTCAATTTGTTAATACGGTGTATCACATTGATTGATTTGTGTATATTGAAGAATCCTTGCATCTCTGGGATAAATACCATTTGATCATGGTGTATGATTCTTTTAATGTGTTTTGGGATTCTGTTTGCTACTATTTTGTTGAGGATTTTTGCATCTATATGCAGCAGTGATATTGGTCTGTAATTTTCTTTTTTTGTAGTATCTTTGTCTGGTTTTGGTATCAGGGTGATGGTGGCCTCAGAGAATGAGTTTGGGAGTGTTCCTTCCTCTGCAGTTTTTTGGAAGAGTTTGAGAAGGATAGGTGTTAGCTCTTCTCTAAATGTTTGATAGAATTCACCTGTGAAGCCATCTGGTCCTGGCCTTTTGTTTGTTGGACGATTTTTAATCACAGTTTCAGTTTCATTACTTGTGATTGGTCTTTTCATATTTTCTATTTCTTCCTGGTCCAGTCTTGGAAGGTTATACCTTTCTAAGAATTTGTCCGTGTCTTCCAGGTTGTCCATTTTATTGGCGTAGTACTGCTTGTAGTAGTCTCTCAGGATGCTTTGTATTTCTGCGGTGTCTGTTGTAACTTCTCCTTTTTCATTTCTAATTTTATTGATTTGAGTCCTCTCCCTCTTTTTCTTGATGAGTCTGCCTAATGGTTTATCAATTTTGTTTATCTTCTCAAAGAACCAGCTTTTAGTTATTTTGATCTTTGCTATTGCTTTCTTTGTTTCTATTTCATTTATTTCTGCTCTGATCTTTATGACTTCTTTCCTTCTGCTAACTTTGGGTTTTGTTTGTTATTCTTTCTCTAGTTCCTGTAGGTGTAAGGTTAGATTATTTATTTGAGATTTTTCTTGTCTCTTGAGGTAGGCTTGTATAGCTATAAAATTCCCTCTTAAAACTGCTTTTGCTGCATCCCATAGGGTTTGGATCATCGTGTTTTCACTGTCATTTTTCTCTAGGTATTTTTTGATTTCCTCTTTGATTTCTTCAGTGATCTCTTGGTTATTTAGTAACGTAATGTTTAGCCTCCATGTGTTTGTGTTTTTATGTTTTTTCCCCTGTAATTCATTTCTAATCTCATAGCGCTGTGGTCAGAAAAGATGCTTGATATGATTTCGATTTTCTTAAATTTACTGAGGCTTGATATGTGACCCAGGATGTGATCTATCCTGGAGAGTGTTCCGTGTGCACTTGAGAAGAAAGTGTAATCTGCTGTTTTTGGATGGAATGTCCTATAAATATCAATTAAATCTATCTGCTCTATTGTGTCATTTTAAGTTTCTGTTTCCTTATTTATTTTCATTTTGGATGATCTGTCCATTGGTGTAAGTGAGGTGTTAAAGCTCCCCACTATTATTGTGTTACTGTCGATTTCCTCTTTTATAGCTGTTAGCAGTTGCCTTATGTACTGAGGTGCTCCTATGTTGGGTGCATATATATTTATAATTGTTATATCTTCTTCTTGGACTGATCCCTTGATGATTATGTAGTGTCCTTCCTTGTCTCTTGTAACATTCTTTATTTTAAAGTCTGTTTTATCTGGTATGATTATTGCTACTCCAGCTTTCTTTTGATTTCCATTTGCATGGAATACCTTTTTCCATCCCCTCACTTTCAGTTCGTATGTGTCCCTAGGTCTGAAGTGGGTCTCTTGTAGACAGCACATATATGGGTCTTGTTTCTGTATCCATTCAGCAAGGCTGTGTCTTTTGGTTGGAGCATTTAATCCATTCACGTTTAAGGTGATTATCAAAATGTGTGTTCCTATGACCATTTTCTTAATTGTTTTGGGTTTGTTTTCGTAGGTCCTTTTCTTCTCTTGTGTTTCCCACTTAGAGAAGTTCCTTAAGCATTTGTTGTAGAGTTGGTTTGGTGGTGCTGAATTCTCTTTTGCTTGTCTGTAAAGCTTTTGATTTCTCCATCGAATCTGAACGAGATCCTTGCGGAGTAGATTAATCTTGGTTGTAGGTTCTTCCCTTTCATCACTTTAAGTATATCATGCCACTCCCTTCTGGCTTGTAGAGTTTCTGCTGAGAAATCAGCTGTTAACCTTATGGGAGTTCCTTTGTATGTTATCTGTCGTTTTTCCCTTGCTGCTTTCAATAATTTTTCTTTGTCTTTAATTTTTGCCAATTTGATTACTATGTGTCTCGAAGTGTTTCTCCTTGGGTTTATCCTGTATGGGACTTGCTGCACTTTCTGGACTTGGGTGGCTATTTCCTTTCCTATGTTAGGGAAGTTTTTGACTATAATCTCTTCAAATATTTTCTTGGATCCTTTCTCTCTCTCTTCTCCTTCTGGGACCCTTATAATACAAATGCTGTTGCGTTTAATGTTGTCCCAGAGGTCTCTTAGGCTGTCTTCATTTCTTTTCATTCTTTTTTCTTTAATCTGTTCTACAGCAGTGACTTCCACCATTCTGTCTTCCAGGTCACTTATCCGTTCTTCTGCCTCAGTTATTCTGCTATTGATTCCTTCTAGTGTAGTTTTCATTTCATTTATTGTATTGTTCATCTCTGTTTGTTTGTTCTTTAATTCTTCTAGGTCTTTGTTAAACATTTCTTGCATCTTCTCGATCTTTGCCTCCATTGTTTTTCCAAGGTCCTGGATCATCTTCACTATCATTATTCTGAATTCTTGTTCTGGAAGGTTGCCTATCTGCAGTTCATTTAGTTGTTTCTCTGGGGTTTTATCTTGTTCCTTCATCTGGTACATAGCCCTCTGCCTTTCATGTTGTCTGTCTTTCTGTGAACGTGGTTTTTGTTCTGCAGTCTGCAGGATTGTAGTTCTTCTTGCTTCTGCTGTCTGCCTTCTGGTGGATGAGGCTATCTAAGAGGCTTGTCTTGACTACTATTCTTGTGTGTCTTTTGCTCAGCATTGTTCGTAAGATTCCTCCACATTTTTGTGTGCAGTTGTCATTTGTTCATTCTCACTGCCATATAGTCATCTACTACATGAATATACAGAGAATTTTTCCAGTCTACTGTTCATGGGCATTTGGTTAGTTTCCAGTATCTACTGTGAAGAATGCTGCTATGAACATTCTTTATATGTCCTTTGGTAAACACGGGACATTTCTGTGGAGTATATATCTAGGTGTGGAATCACCAGGTTATTAATTGTGCATATAGGAAGGTCCAGGAGGTGCCATCAAACAATTTTCCAACGTTCTTGTGCCAATTTACACGCCCACAAACAGCGCGAAACTTTCCTTCCATTTGCTCCACATCCTTGCCAAAACATTTTCCCCCTCCTTCATTTTGGCTGCGCTGGTGGGTGTACAGTGGTATCATGTTATGGTTTTATTTTGCATTTTCCTAATGACTAATGCAGCTGAGTGCCTTTTCATGTGTTTACTGGCCATTTGGATATACACTCTTGTAAAGTGGTTCTTCATGTCTATTGCCTGGTTCTTTCTCCTATTGAATTATATGTCTTTCCTTCCTGATTTTAAGAGTTCTTTATACATGCTAGGTATGAGTCTTTAGTCACATATATGCATTGGGAAAATCCTTTCCCATTTTGTGGGATGCTTTTTAACTCTCCTAATAGTATCTTTTGTAAAAAAGAAATAATTTTAATATGCTCCAAGTTCTCATTTATCTTTCCTTTTAGAGACTTTTGTGTTCTGTTTAAAAGACAAAGATCATGACCACCTTCTACCTTCCTCTAAACTTTAATTGTTTTACATTTCACATTTAGATCTGCAAGCTACCTAGAATTGATTATGGTGTAGAATATACTTACAAGATAGGAGTTGAGACTGATGGCTTTTCCATATGGATATCTAATGGATCATCACCATCTATTGAAAATAACTTCTATTTCCCCCTGCACTGCAGTCAAGTATGCTGTTTAATATGCCTTTATATATATGCTGGGGGCCTTCCTGGAATGCCCTTCCATATTTCCTACTTGAGAAACTCCTCATCTTTTTCCAGAATTTGTCATCCTGCCATCTGGAGCTTTCCTTGGCCACCTCCCCACCCCCTCGCTGCTCCCAATACAATCACCACCAATGGTTGCCAGGGGCAGGGCATTCGAACTCCATCTCAGCGGGAGGAGGGTTTAACATTGGCACCGTTTAGAACTGTCAGCATATGATGATAATAAAAAGGAGTCCAACTTTTAATTGGATTTATTATTGTTTTTAAATTATTTATAAACCATGCACCCCACTTTCTGCCTGCATTCTGTATATATCACCTTTAGTTTTGAGGCAAAATGTGTTATTCCTTTGAGCCATTACTGTACACTGTGAATTCTACAATTATAATACCTGTCACACCAGAGCAAGTATTCATTTAAATACTAATCTTCCCGCTAGATTGTGAGTTTGTCAAGAGTAGGTGCTGTGACTTAATCAGTTTAGTATTTCAAGTACCTAACAGAATGCCTGGCTTAGAGTTAGGGTTCAATAAATGTTCATTTATCATCTTATCATTTTTAGTGGTTGGGGGGAACTCTGAATAATTAAAATAAACAGAGGGACTTTAAGAAAAGCAGCCTCTTGGAATTACTTTTTTGATTACAAAACAAAAAGCTTTCTAACTAGAACATATTAAACAACATTTCCTATTTTAATCTCTCATAAAGTACAGTCAGTTAGAGCTCGGTGTCCTTCTATACAAAATTATTTTTTCTGAGTTCTCAATTTATAAGATATCAACAGTGTCAGACTGAGGCCATCAAATCAAATGCAATTCAGCCTGCTTATAAAAATACTTTCATAGAGGTCTATCAACATTCGTCACCAATTCAGAGAAATGCGACAACCTTAGCTAGATTCCTGCAAAAATATGTAAATGAAGAGAAATATAAGCTAACCTCATCCTGCAGGACTGTTAGGAAAACATCTGAATTAAAAGAAACATTTCAGGGGCTCATCACCGAAGGATGACCTGGGTGCCATCTGGGTGGGGGGGGGGGCAATCCAGACCTTCAAATGCTTTTGTCACATTTAATTTCAGCAGACGATACTTCCCGGTAAGTGGGGATAACGCTGATGGAGTGCAGGCAGTCGCTCCCACTGCAGTGCACAAGGATGTACTGCAGACAGCGATAACAAATATGGGTTTGCCATAGAATTTCAGTTTATCCATTCCAGAAACACACAAAGCAAGGAACATCAAATAACACAGAAATCACTAATAAGCTCTGAATTCATCATCCATGTCTTTCCAAATACTGGAGAGCAAAAGTACTTATTCAGTGAGATGTTAACCCTCTGTGTGCATGTGTGACATTGTGTCATAGACACAACTGTAAGGCATGTCAATAAGATGTTTAGTCTTGGATTGTAAGCAGTAGTCTGCTGCCAGCCTTTGGAACAGCGAGTTTGTAGGACTTGTGTTCAGTATGGCTGAAATAACACATATGGACAGGTAAGGCCCTAGATCTTTAATAACCGGTTCTCTAGTTAGAAGCAAACAACATGATAGCTACAAAGGAGCTCTCTGTCGGAGTGTGGAAGGACAAAAAGGACTTCAGGAGAACTGGAAATCAATTCTTTCATAAGTCGCAAAAACCTTTACTACTTAATAGCAACCCTAGAGTCATACACACACACACACAAAAAAGACTGGTTGCACTGCATAATTCAGCTCTAGCTTACTACCTGAGGTGCTGCCAGGGAAATGAAAGTGACAACAGCTGACATCTCAATGTGACACAGAAGCTCCACACGCCTCCCACTGATTAATTCTGAATCTCTAGATGCAGGGACTGTGAATACATTTTACACTGTCTGCAAACACCAGCAAGCACCAGTATACATACTGTATGTTAAAGGAAAAACATTTTAGGTAAAGATTCACCCCAAGGCACAGTTTCCCTGGCTGGTGTTCAGTACAACATCTAGTCAAAGTGGGAATGGAAAAGGATGTGGAAAGGGAGTTAAAAATCAATATTTAGGAAGGACACAGTAGAGAGAAAATCCCGGAGGTCACCAACTCCACACTCCCGACTTCAAGTTCTGCTACTCTTGCACATTGAAAGAAAATCCATTTCATGTTCATACTTATATATCTCTAGAATCCTTCTAAGTTCAGTCATTTATTCCAAAGAAATGCTACAATCTCTAGACTGTAGAAAACGTGTAATGGTAAATGTACTGGATGTTTATATTTGAATAATAATGTAGCAGGAAGCTAAAACGGAAGTGCAATCCAGAATCCTGAATTCTAAAAGACTAAACTTAATCTTTCCCTGTGGGGGTGGCCGTGGAAAGCTAATAAAACGAAAAGCTTACAAAGGCAGTAACATGATAAATATGTTTCTTAAGTCTCCAAATTGTCACAGTATTCATACAAAGTCAATTTAAAAAGAAAATCTTTGCAACGATAGTTTATAACTGCCTTTCTGTAATGTCCCGTATATGCAAATAGACCATAAAAAGACATTTCTTTAGCATTATTATTTCTCTTGTCCCTGGAATATTAGGCCCTTGAGAAAAAGAATGCAAACCAACCCTGCTGTTTACGAGTTTACATATGATTTATCACTACTGAATGCTTTAAATTTTCTCAAAGGCTTTTCAGGTTGTGTTTTATTTAGATGCTTACGTTGCTAAGACAAGACCCTCTCAATAATTAAAAGTTAATCAAAAATCCTCGGGATGCTTCTATCTTTAGGAAGATAATTTGCTCCAATTCAAATCTTGAATTACGACTGACTTAAGCTTCGAAGACATGAGGCTTCCTGCTTCGCAGGGGCCAGACTGTTTATAAGCATTTCAATAGGGGCTCATCTCGATTCAGCTGGCCCAGTCACCCTGAGGCAGCTAAGGCAAAGAGACCCTGCAAAATGGAATTACCACGTCCAAGGTGATTGTGCCCTCTTATTATAGGCAACGGCTTTTCCTATGAGCATTTCTCACTCTCATCTTTCTTCCTGGGCAAAATCTCAGGTTGCAAAGTCCTTAGCACAAACATGTACACATGTCATGGTTTATTTTCTTAAAAAACAGACTTCACTTCCCAAACCAGTAGCGTGAATTGAGTCATCATTCTTAAATTTAAAGCAAATCACACCACCCCACCACTCAAAGCCGATAATTCTGCTTAAGATAAACCCAAGGTCCTCACGACCTTCCCATTCCCAAAAAAGCCAATTCAGGGTGAGCCTGTGGCTTCTTCTCTCCCACTCTGAAGGCAAACCCCCTCTTTATCTTTCAGGCCTCAATTAGTTGTCACTTCCTCATAGAAGCCTTTCTTTTTCCCTCAAATCTAAATAAGGATCACTTTATAACTCTCTCCTAGTCCCCTATACTTTTCCTTCATTGGACGTCAAACACTTTACGAATATATTAATCTGTGTGATGAATTTTCATCTCTCTACCAAAGCCAGGGGTCCAGGGCTGTCTTTCCCCATTATATTCGGTATTTAGCACTATACTCTGTCCATAGAAGCCACTCAGTAGATTCAGGTGACATCACTGACCATTGGCTGATCATTAACATAATTAACTAAAGCAGACACCTAATACAACAAAGTTTGAGAAGCTGGGGCTTCCATGGTGGGGTACTGCCTGCCTTGTAGGAGTTCGGGATCTCCTCTAGGCAAAGTGCTCTCACTTTCTCAGTTGGTTTGCCCCTGGGGTGAGGTCATGCTGGCCTTGCTCCCCAGTGCTTCCCCAGCATACTGCTTGGTCCCTGGCATGTGATACGTTCCATAAATACTTCTGAATGACTTAATAACTATTATCAGGTTCAACATTATGGTAAACCTCTCAGAGAAAGACAAGGTGGGAACATTCAGGAATCAGAATATTAAAGTTCATATTTTTCAAGGAATAAAATTTTTTAGTTGTTTCTTTAGTGGTTTTTGACTTTGGGATCATGCTTGAAAAATTCTTTTTCTCTTCCCCTAACCGAGATCACATAACTTGACCTATATTTTCTTGCAGTGCTATTCTGGTTCTTTCTTTCTTCTTTTTCCTTTAAAACAATTTACATCTTTAATCCATCTGGATTTTCATGTGATACAAAGTCTAAGTCAATTTTTTAAAATGTTTAGCTCATTTCCCCAAAACTATCCCACTGATTTTTTTTAACATCTTTATTGGAGTATAATTTCTTTACAATGTTGTGCTAGTTTCTGCTTTATAACAAAGTGAATCAGCTATACATATACATATATCCCCATATCTCCTCCCTCTTGCATCTCCCTCCCTCCCACCCTCCCTATCCCACCCCTCTAGGTGGTCACAAAGCACTGAGCTAATCTCCCTGTGCTATGCGGCTGCTTCCCACTAGCTATCTATTTTACACTTGGTAGTGTATATATGTCCATGCCACTCTCTTACTTCGTCCTAGCTTGCCCTTCCTCTTCCCTGTGCCCTCAAGTCCATTCTCTATGTCTGTGTCTTTATTCCTGTCCTGCCCCTAGGTTCTTCAGAACAATTTTTTTTTTTAAGATTCCATATATATGTGTTAGCATACGGTATTTGTTTTTCTCTTTCTGACATACTTCACTCTGTATGACAGACTCTACGTCCATCCACCTCACTACAAATAACTCAATTTCATTTCTTTTTATGGCTGAGTAATATTCCATTGTATATATGTGTCACATCTTCTTTATCCATTCATCTGTTGATGGACACTTAGGTTGCTTCCATGTCCTGGCTATTGTAAATAGAGCTGCAGTGAACGTTGTGGTACATGACTCTTTTTGAATTATGGTTTTCTCAGGATACATGCCCAGTAGTGGGATTGCTGGGTCATATGGCAGTTCTATTTTTAGGTTTTTAAGGAACCTCCATTTTGTTTTCCATAGTGGCTGTATCAATTTACATTCCCACCAACAGTGCAAGAGGGTTCCCTTTTCTCCACACCCTCTCCAGCATTTATTGTTTGTAGATTTTTTGATGATGGCCATTCTGACTGGTGTGAGGTGATACCTCATCTCACTGATTGTTTTCATTAATTCAGTGGAGAGTAAAAATGTGTTCTTCACATCTCCTCAAAGGGATGGAGAAATTCTTAGGCGACTCAGGCGATAATGTACTCTCTCTTCTTGGTAGAATGGTCCTCTACTAATATCAAACCATAGTTTTTAAAACTAAAAATACTAGTGAAATCATTTATCAATTTTTCACATGAAGATGGTTAGGTCAAAATGTTCACAAGAAAAGGGTTAAGAGAAACTTTCAGATGTTTTCACCATGGGCACATGAAGGAAGACACTTCTTGTGAGAACAACCATCTTGCCAAGAGCAAGGATTCTCCTCTTACTCATTTTTGTATCAACACCCAGCACGGAGCCTAGTACAGAGCAGGGGCTTGATGAATGGCAAATTTACAAAATCAGAATTCCTCCCCCAAGTAAAGTGTGATTTTTATGTTATTTACATGACAAGATTACTTTAAAACACCATTTCCATTTCTCCACTGGCATCTATGTATATTATCCTATCATAAAGTACCATGAGGGTTAAGCTATTTCAGATAAGATCCCAACAGATGCAGGTCAGGGAGACTGAGTCAGGCCTCATCACAGGGGCCTCACCTACTGTACCTGGGAACCGGCATTGTTCCTCCAAACGGCCTCCTTCGTTCAGCCCTTCCCATAAGTGCTGGGCCCACGGAGCCCAAAGCTGCTGCGGTGCCGTCCTGCATACGTCACGTCTTGCGTATGAAGACTTCCTGATTTTCAGTGTTAGTTTTTTTCTCCTTCTGCAATTATTTTATTTCTGCATTGTTTTAGATTTATCAGCAGTCTAGGAGAACCCCAGTGGGCAGCTGGTAAAAACCCCGTGGCTTGCTGGAGAGAGAGCTGCAGTGTGAGGTTGGCCCCTGACCTCTGAGCCCTGTCCCCAAACCCTTTCCCCCTTTATACTGCCCGAGGTTGGCCTGTGCTTCTCCAGGCCTCCCCCGGCCCCGCTCCCCTTCAGGCAGAGGACGCTGGATTCTACTTCTCTGTTTTCCCGCTGCCGTGTAAGCCTGGTTTCACTGCCGGTCCCCTGCAGCCCCCTCCAGGTTTGTGGAGACTGTGACACAGAAAGATAAGTTCCCCAGTGGAGTAGGAGGGCAGAGGCTGGCAGGCAGGGAAAGAAAAGGAGAGGACGAGAAGGCGCATGAAAATAATAACAGTGCGAATAAATAAGGCAGCCTGCCAACTGGCAGGCTATTTTCTGACACATCAGCTCTAAGCCACTTCTTCGGCATTTGGAACACTCTCTCCTAAAGAAGCATCGTAGCAAATGAGACTGTTACTCAGCTAGCACTGGTTCAGTTCATGCTTCAAACGGTTTGAGTCACATTGAAATAAAGAGGCGTTGGAGGGTTTTCTAGGTCTCTAACTATGTCCTGATGCTAGCATCTTTTTATGTGGGGAGACAAAAGGAGTAAGGAATACATCCTTCTTCCCAGAACTATGGCATCTCCTCATCACACACACAAATGAGACCTTCCCAAAGACCCCAGCACAGCCATTAGCTTCCAAATTCAGACAATGCCTGTTATGCTGCATTCTTTTCCCTAGTGCTATATACATTTCAAAGGATTTTTACAGGCATCATCAGGTTGGGGTTCATCTCCATGGAAATTCTGTGAACTAAGTCATTCAGGGAGTCCTATCACCTGCCAACAAAAGTTTCAAAACACGTCCATCCAGAGTATAAAGGGCCACCTACTGCCTAGCACAATGGGTGAAACAAGACACAAAGGGAGGTGCAAAGTGATTGAACTTCAGAATCCCGGGGAAGAGAAGGAACAGGATGTGCTTACGGAGTATACTCTGCCTGCCGAGGACTCTGCCAAATGCTCTACATGTATGATCTTGATTAATTTCATTCCGCAACAAATCTGTGTGGTAGGAACCCCCAGTTATAGATGAATCACAATAGTTAAGCACAACTAGCATGGGACAGAGACGCTAGCCCTGCGTCTCTTTGGAAACAAAGCTAGCCCTGCTTTGTTCCAGAGCCTGTTCTCTGGGCCATGACACTTGAATTCCCTCCTGAACTTTCCAAAAGCTTCCTTCAGGGGAACATCTGGTCCCATATAAAGGACCAGGAGCTGTGGAGACATCAGACTTTTCACCAGCAGCAGTGAGAGCTAGAAAACAATGGGACGTTAGTTTAGCATTCTGAAAGAACTGTTGACACCCTGACAAGCTACACACTGCAAACTCTCCATTAAGTGCGAAGTAGAACAAAAACACTCTGAGATACGTGAAGTCTCAAAACGTTTCCTTCCCACTCACCCTTTCCTTGCAGTGACTGGAGAATATGCTTCATTCAAGAAGAGGGAATAAACAAAGAACAATTGGAGCAGGTTCCAGAGGGAGCTGGGGAAGGGATGGAACAAAATATAGTATCTGACAAGTCTGCCTGGGTGGAAAATTGAACTGAGAGGTATTTTACATAGTTATTGGAAAGGCTAGCAGATGCAAAAATAGAAATCTGAACAAGAAAGGAAATGCAATCACAGCACACTACTGGACTAGACGTGAACAACAGTTAGACTTTCTGTACGACATTCTTTCTATAGGACATACACATAACATGAATAGGAAAAAACGGAGTATGTGTTCAACAGAAGTTATATTGGGAGGGAGGAGAAGGGGAAAATGTAATGTATGAGGGAAGGTAAGCGACATAAATCTTTATTACTCATAACAGGAAGCCAGTGGACATGAAAATTTGAAATATCAAGAAATAGAAGAATAGGCACATTATTTAGAAGAATTATGGTAAATACCAGAAGAAATACCTAAGGTAGAAAGTAATTTTTCCTGGAGAGGGGGAATCAGACGGCAAAAAGTTAACGAGGGTCTGCTGCTTTTCATTACAACTTGTTCTCTTTGGTTCTTAACACTATGTATTACTTTGATATAAATGTAAAACACATTAGAAAAAGCAATATCTGTCAGAATCATGTCTTTCCCATGCGGAAACCAGTCTATCTGCAAATCAACAGGCAAGATTTGCCAAAATGCAAAGTAAATTTCATTTAAGAATAACAAATTCAGGACTCATTTGTGAATTACTTTTATAACAGTGAATACGGTTAAATTACAGTTTAAATGAGATTTTTCAGTTGATACGTTCAGTAATTTCTATCATCTTTTATCCACTTATTCTAATATATCCAAAAATTATAGCTTAAGCTTTTTCAGCAACCGTTTTTTGCAGAGGGATGAGACTCTGTGTATGTATCTTATCATACACATAGACTGGAGTCCTTCAAACAAGCCTTTACCTCCAGGCTTTTCCTGTCTACAGGGAACTCTTTCTTCAGGAAATTTACAAGGCACTAATCATTCATTCATTCATTCAATCAATATTATTAAACAGCTACTATGCAGCAGACACTAATTCAACATTTAGTTATAAAATCTCATTTACTTCCATTTTATGTGCACAACCAACCAGTTGGAAAAGCTTGACCAATGAACATGAAGTTAACTGTAACCTCTTCACTGGGCCTTCTACTTCTTTGTATTTGCTGCATGGCTGGGCGCAGTGCTGACCCTTCATCGCTCTGTGTGTAGCAATCATGGGGCTTCTTTTCGAGCACAGCCCTAGCTTTGTTCACTAGGTCGGAAACTCTCTGGTGACAGAAACCACATCTTAGTCAACCTATCTCACTGGATCACTGGTTTGGCATCATGTAGGAACTCAATAATTATTTTCTTTCTTTTTTTATATTTTTACTTTATATTGGAGTAGAGTTGATTTACAATGCTGTGTTAGTTTCAAGTGTACAGTAAAGTGATTCGGTTATACATATACATATATCTATTCTTTTTCAGATTCTTTTCCCATGTAGCTGTTACAGAATATTGAGTAGTGTTCCCTGTGCTATACAGTAGGTCCTTGTTGATTATCTATTTATATATAGTAGTGTGTATATGTTAATCCCAAACTCCTAATTTATCCCTCCCCCCTACACCTTTCCCCTTTGGTAACCCTAAGTTTGTTTACTAAGTCTGTGAGTCTGTTTCTATCTTGTAAATAAGTTCCTTTGTGTAATTATCTTCTCAATGAATAGTACCTTCACAAGCATTTTCTGAGTGAATAAATAAGTAAACCAGTGCATGCCGATAATGAACTTATTCTATATCTCAATCTCTTTTAACCCCATTAAGACCCACTTTTATGGTAAGAGTATGGCCATCGAATCAGATCATTTCAACTTTTCTTAAATTCTCAGGAGCCAAGAATGATAATATTACAGAAATTACTTCCTGGGGGACTATGTGAAAATGGGACCCAACTCCATTATTCCCTTTCGAAATAACATAATGCCTTTGGAAAGTTCTTAGAAAAAAAAAATTTTCAAACAGACCCAACTTCTTATTCTTTTACAACAGGCGCCAATAAATGAAGTCATTTTTCTAGAATCATCATCGTAATTCAGGATAACAGATTTGCTTTATTTTCTAAAAACCCAGTGCTCCTTAAACAGTGAGTCTCAAAAGTTGCCTCCTTGACTAATATGGTGCCATTTGTAGTGGAGTCTACTCTGCTATTTTCAGCACGATTTGCTTAGATTGGTGGGGAATAGAACAATGAAAAAAGCAACTTCACGCATACCCATTAGTATCACTCAGTTACACCCACATCACCACCATGGTTCATTTGACTGCTGAGCCGTACTATGATTCCTACAATTTTATTCTTTCAGCTTAAATATTGATGAAACACCTTGCTGGGGCAAGATGGGGTACGGTTTACTTAAATTAGTCTCAAAAGTAAAGAAATGAACTGGCTCAAAAAGATATTTCCATTTACAGTCTTTCAAGTTGCAACACAGTTCCATTTTATCATAGTCTGAATTTTATATCAAAATTAATTTTGTATCTCCAAGTAATTTTACATATCAAGTAAAATTGTATTTCAGAGGCATGCAGACAGGGAAGTAAACTGAAAGAAAGTATACGCCCCAAGTTTAAAGTCTGTTCTCTCAAATGTAGGGCTGATGAGATTTAAGTTAAGTACAAAACACTGGGGGTCCAGCGTGAGCAAGCAGATGTATTGCTCAGAGTCACTGTAGAGAATATGCTGCAAAAGGAGGCTCAGGGGAGCAGCTGGGAAGTTACTCTGGTCTAGGTGGTCAGGGATGGACCTCGTGGGGGGATTGATTTTTGAACAGAGACCTGAAAGATGAGTTGCCTGGCCTGAGTCTAGGGAAACTTAAGAAAAGCATCCCAGGCATAGGGGACAGCAAAGAGAAGGTAGTGGGAGAATGTGGTGTGTTTGAGAAACCACAGGAATGTTCAGAATTTATGGTGGCGAGTCTGTTTCAAACCAGGGATTAAAGCTTTGTAGCGTTAGCACTGGACTATGGCGTGTTTAACTCTACGGGACCCAGTGCAGTGATGTGGTTCTTTGGGGTAACAATGGCAAGAGCAGTCTGAGGGCCACGTGCAAGTTGCACGCGATCTTCCCACCGCACTGAGAGCAGCGTGGGGAGGACGAGCATCCTACCGGAGGGAGTGAGGTCACCTGGGTTCTGGTCGCTCATTGGCCACCAACTTAGTGGAACCCTAGTTAACATCCCTTGATGTCTCTGGGCATCAGTTTCCTCCTAGGTAAAGTGGTGGGATAGGATTCTATGAACTCTGAGACAGAGACACAGCACACATGCCTCATCTTATACACCAATTCCAATTGGTAGCGATGTCTGCCTCTGGCCCAGGGCTCACAGTGGCATCCACAGACGTGCCGGCCCTGCTCTGCTCTTCTTTTCCAAAATATTGTGTGATCATATGAGAAAGAAGATTTGGCATATGTTCACATTAAGTATATGATCGGCTTTAATTTCCTGTGCATGTTTTCTTGCTAGGAGAAGACAGAAAGAGTGAAAGAGCTAAGAAGGCAGAAAGGTGGGGGCAGGAAGAGGAGGAAAGGAAACATAGGCTGTGGATGATACCAAAATGGGCAAGGGGTCATCAACAAGTTCATGCCGACACACACATTGTAAGTATCTGGATTTTCCTTCCAACACACATAATTTTGAAATGCAATCTGTTTTCCATTACGGGCCTAATTTGTCAAATCTATTACCCTTGGCTAGATTTCAGGTAGCTTATAAACAGCTAATGTAGGCGAGTAAGAAACACCCACCAAGCCTCTGCTGGAGCCTGTGGTACCAGGGGTGAACGTCTCCCGCCCACCCTACAGGACAGAGGCCCAGAGCTGCCCTCTCACTCGCTCCTCCAAGAGGGGAAGTCAACATACAAACACACTCTCCTTTCTTGCTCTTGAATCTTATACTGAAAGGTCATTCAGAATTTCAATATCTAAATGATTCTAATCTAGACTGGGTACTGTTAGATTCAGGGGAAAAAAAACAATCACGCTCAGACACACACACAAATCCCAACTGCCCACTCTTATCTTTCAGTGTTGAATTCCACACTCTGAATTGCCACCATAAGGAGAGCCCACGTCTGATCTGTCTTATTTTCCCTTCTCTTAATTTGACAACTTGCCTGTTCTCACCCCAAGGCACTTAAATATCTAGGCACAGATACAGATGCTATAGATACAGATATGCCGTTTCCTGAGTCAGCATCTTACCTCAAATCCCCATCAGCTGCTTACCAATGATGCCAAAACAATACTCCACTAACTTCACTGCAAGTTAGCCTTTCTAAATGTTAAGACAATGAAAGGGAAATGTGACCCCAACATTGCAGAAGTTCTACAGAAACTGGTCTTTTCTTCAGGTTGCTCTACTGACCCACAAGAATGGATCTTTCCCTTTAAGTGGGCTGAAAAATGAACTGACTAATATCAACTGCGCCTGCTCTTAGTCTATCTTCCTTCCGTTTTTATAATACTGATAATAATTTGCATTTAAGTGGCACCCAACATTGAACACAGCATTTACAAACCATATCATGGGGGCTTCCCTGGTGGCGCAGTGGTTGAGAATCTGCCCGCCAATGCAAGGGACACGGGTTCGAGCCCTGGTCTGGGAAGATCCCACATGCCGCAGAGAAACTGGGCCCATGAGCCACAACTACTGAGCCTGCGCGTCTGGAGCCTGTGCTCCGCAACAAGAGAGGCCACCATAGTGAGAGGCCTGCGCACCACGATGAAGAGGGGCCCCCGCTTGCCACAACTAGAGAAAGCCCTCGCACAGAAACGAAGACCCAACACAGCAAAAAATAAATAAATAAATTTAAAAATAAATAAATACTCCTGTTCTCTGTTTAAAAAAAAAAAATTAAAAACAGGAAAATTTAAAAAAAAGAACCATATTATGCAGCTTGACCTTTGGCAAGCACCTGGTGTCGTAAGTGGGAAAAGCAAGCCTCTGAGGGTAGAGCAATCTCAGCTGCCCTCCACCACCTTCTAAACCCTATGCTGGCAGCAGGTCCATCAGGCCATGTCTATCCTCTAAGCAAAACCCCACTTTACTGATTTGGCTGTTTCAAATTAAGGCAGCTCCTGGTAGCCACCCAGACATGTTCCTTGAAGAAGCCCTCTCTATTTCTGACAGCATCATAAGTGACTCTTTTGTTTCTTTGTTTTGTTTTGTTTTTAATTAATTCCCCTCTGCCCTTTTACTTTGGTCACACTAGTCCACTGAAGTTACTGATGACAAACCTGGCGGAGCCCAGTACATTCCTGTGAGTCAGCAAACCGTGGTGCTACTCACATCCCCTCATTCCTGGAGGCAGAGATGACACCTCGTTTAACATGAGCTAGTTATCAACTATAGCCATCAACTGTGACTGATACGCCTGAAAATGGCGATAAGTCAATCCTTCCGTCATCTGTTCAATCACAGAGGCTGGGGAGACCTAGCAAGAGAAATTCCTGAGTTTTTTTATTTAGAAGTTCAAACACTGTCGGGGTTACCAGGCTACTACTTGACGGTGGCCTGACTCAGCCCAGGGAACTGCTAAGTCAATCAAGTACAGGTCTGTGTGTGGGTCTAGTTCTACGTGAACAAAGCAAGTTCAACAAAATTCAAGGGTTCAGTGAGCAAAATTCCAAGGTCAGTCTCTGCTACATCCCTGCCCTGGTTTTGTGGAGGGTGAAAGGGCGGTCAAGTGATGCTATTCTTGGTTCCCAGTCAGCTGAAGCTGGAACAATATAAACTTCAAGTCTTGAAATGGAGCAGAACCCTACGGTCTTTCCTCCCCCAGCCCATGTCCTCTGCCTGCCTTCTGTCTGTGGAAAAACTTAGCCAACAAATAAGTTTAATCAGAGAAGTGAGAAAATGCAGAAGCAAAGGAAAACGAGACTAAGTAATAATAGCTCAGTCATTAAGCAAAGTTAAGGACCTTTAGTCCCTCCTCAAGGGCTAAAGATCATACTCTGAGCCATATCCTGTGAGCTGTCTTGTAGATACTGAAACCCTCACCAGGTGGAAGAAGTTAACTACAAGATGCCATGACATAAGCAGCCACAATTTCAAGAGCTGGCCTCAAAGAAATAGAAACAAACCGACCCTGGAACTGCAGACTAACTGCACCTGAAACAATCAAGATGACGCTGGTCAGACCACCGATGACCAACTTCAAGATGACGGCCAGAGCTGACTGTGCTATTTCTGCACGAAGCCCCCTCCCTCCATCTATAGAAGCTCCTGACCACTGGTTGCCAGTGCAGGGGAGCTGGCCTTTGGACGGGCATCCACCCCCGCATCCAAAATAAAGCAAACTTTCCTTTCCACCAGCCTGGCCTCTTTATTGGCTTTTGAGCAGCGAGCAGCCAGGCCCCACTTTCGGTTACAGTCTGAGTGACATAAATTAATTTTTCCTCAATAATAATAACCAATCATTTTTAGAAAATATACTTCTAATTCACCCCACTTCAACTTTCTTGTTCTGGGAACAATATGTACACTCCAAGGTACACACACTCTCCTTTTTTTATTGTGGTGAAACATACACAATGTAACATGTACCGTTGTCACCACGTTTAAGGGTACAGTTCCATGTACCCTTGGCATGAAGTGCATTCACACCGCTGTGCACACCCTCCCTGTAAAGGATGCCATCCGCTTACATCACATTTGTATGAGAGATATTTTACTAACCTCTCACTTCCTGTTGCTGATACTCTTTGTTTTTAAGGACGGGGTGTGAAATCCACATCCACGGGTGATGCTTGCGGAGCTGTGGGAGCAGGTAGTGGGTTACAAACCCCACAGCGCCGGCCAGGACAAACAGCACGATGCTGAGAAGCGGCTGCGACAGAAGAGGGTAAGCGTCAGTGTGCAGCCTGAAGGACGGGGAGGGGTGCCCGCAAAGAACACGGAACACTGTCCTCCCTCCCTGCCCCTCCTAAGGCATACACAGCCAAACCGGGTTCTTGCTTCAGGCCTCTGAAAATTTCTCCCGTATCGCATGAAGTTGATCTCTGTGTTGAGAACCACTGACACAGGGTGGAGAAGAGGCTGAGACATTCTGCCCATGAGAAAACGTTTTCTTGTTTTTTGTTATTTTTTCTTTATAAAGAAGGGATGGAGAATAACAGATTTAGCTAACAGACTTTTCCTCATTGAAAGGAAAGTGAGACAGCAACTGTCTGCAAGCACCTTCAGCCAGAAGTCCCATCTGGAGCACTCTAATTTTGTTTCTCCAACTGAAAATTCTGTTCCGATAATCTTTTTGGCTCTGTGACCTCCGTCTCACTCCCGACAGTGAGTCCTCCCTTCTCTGCTCGTAGTAGTGAGTTGGGAGCCTGTCTTACTACTGCTGACTGTCCTCACGGTGGATTCCACGAAATGCGCAAACAAAACAACTCCCCAGGTGGGGAAACAGAAAGGGTACGAATGCACTCCGTGATGTGGATCAAAGCTCCTCTTGGACATAACTCGTAACACATCTGGATATATCCCTTCAAGCCCTCAACTGGCCTTTTCTGTACTTCCCCTGGCTCCACCATCCCGTCAATAGTCTGGAGCTGCACAGTGGGCTTTGTTTATTACAGAGAATAAGGAGGGGGTAAGAGCGCAGAGCCACATAGATACATACTCGCAAGGACAGGAACACAGTGCTGGCACTGACGGCAAAGGACAGAATGGCAGCCACCGAGCAGGTGATGAGATCCGATTTTAAGATATCCTTCTGTAAACAGAAAACAAGGGTATAGTTTGCTCTTCTGTGTCTCCCTCAGCTATTCTGGGTGACCAGGTAAATCAGGGGACAGGATCTTGACCCTGGATAAACTACACCTGCAGCCCATCACTGACCTGATCAATTCCCAATGGCACACACTGGATGGACTGTTTGCCACCTCTTGTTTGGGGGATATCAGGGAAACTAAGGCAGAGGGTGAGGAAGAGGAAATGAGGACTGCAATGCCTCCATCCGCTAGCCAGGGAGAGAAGAAAGGTTTTCTAACCCGTGGAAGAGGCATAATTTTCTTCTCTACGAGCAGATCAGATGCAACATGCCCAGGTGTGATAAAGGAGGATAAAGCGCAAATCATCTCTACTTGCCTTTGGCATGGCTTATGTTTTAACATGCGCACAGCCTGGGTATGCCGAACAGAGGCCTCTTACACGTTTACCTATTTCTTCGGCCCAGAACAGATTTTACATTTTAATTCACCAGTCAAATTGGGTAAAGGCTATTTCCAAATAATTTAAGTATATTTATATTATGTACACATATACAGAAAATGAAATGTCGGTAACTTGCTAATAATTTTCCATCATGCAAAATCGTGGTGTGAGCAGGCAGTAGGGAAACAAAGCAAAGTTAGACCAAAGAATGTTATTAATACTGCAGATACATGAAGGAAAGCGTGTTAGCTCAAACAGGGTACAATATTGCTGACTGATAGAGCTAAAAGGAACCTTAAGGGATCATCAAATTTCTCCTCTCTTCAGAGACCAATTAGCTGCAGTACACAATTATTGAACATTTTAAGGTATCACACAGTTATTTGAAAACTCTGAAATCATTAAACATACCAATGTATCATATTGAAAAGGAATTATGCCTCTTAAATAACAGTTTTGAATGTTATCTACCAGAAAATCAGACAGAATATACAGCTCTGTTTCCCTACATCCTCCCTTTTTTTCTTTTCACACAAACCGTATTTCCGTTTACCTACATTTCCTCCCTGACCTTTTTCTTTTCTTGTCTTTCTAAAATTAAAATGTGGAGTTCCTTGCAAGTCATACTACTGGCTTCCTGACTGAATTGATATCCAAAGTGATGGAAAGAAATCAGGAAGGCAGCTTAAATGGAATAAAAACAACCTGAACCATGTGATGAAAAATCAACACGGCTTGGTTGGGATAATCAATAATACAGTGAAGAGATACATTCTCAACATCAATTACCAATTAGCTGCTAAAGTTGTTTTGAATTTCGAATCTCAAAAGTTTACAATTCACATACAAGTATTGAATAGATAAGGAATCGTAGTGATAAACCAAATTCTAGATTTATTCTTAGTAATGGTAATCTGATTTTTGAGCTGGGAAAATCATTGGTTTTTAATTCTGAATCTATAAAATTTTTGTGATCAGAAGTGTTCTTGAAAATTTACTACTGGTAAATGGCAAAAATTTGTTATCTCCTTTCATCCCAAATGCTTACAAAAGGCCAAACCTTTCTGGAGGAAAGTTCTGTAATTCACTGCATCTTTAGGCTGTGGAGATATGTTAACTTTTATTTCCTATTTTTCACTGACATGGTTTATGTCACTTAAAAATGGCTGAATGCTGGGCTTCCCTGGTGGCACAGTGGTTGAGAGTCCGCCTGCCGATGCAGGGGACACGGGTTCGTGCCCCGGTCCGCGAAGATCCCACATGCCGCGGAGCGGCTGGGCCCGTGAGCCATGGCCGCTGAGCCTGCGCATCCGGAGCCTGTGCTCCGCAACGGGAGAGGCCACAACAGTGAGAGGCCCGCGTACGGCAAAAAAAAAAAAATTGCTGAATGCTTATCCAAAAGGGAGATACATATTTTCCCAAATATTCTAATTTAAAATTGTGTCATCTTTAATTGACCGCTCATGCCTGTTTAAAGGCAAAACAGTGGGCCACCAGGGCAAGTGTTGGGGGGAGAAGGGTTGCATCTGCACGTTTCTTAAAGCAATAGGGAGGATGACCTCAGATTATTTTTAATTTTTTTTCCAAAGTTGGACGATATACAGGAAGTTCACTGATTTTTGTCAGTGTTGTCAGTATCCTTGTAAATACAAGCCTTTATACAGCCTCTATTTATTATCTTTCTGTCCATTTCTTTTCTTTGTTGTAATTTTTAAATAGCTCTATTGAGATATAATTGACATACAAAAACCCTGTGTGTGTGTGTGTGTGTGTGTGTGTGTGCATATAGAGATATGGTGTACAATTTGATGGCTTTTGACCTAGGTATATCCCCATGAAACCATCACCATAATTAAGATAATTAGCATGTTCATCACACACACCCCAAATTTCCTCTCCTGACCTTTGCTAATCTGTCTCTCTCTTCTCTCCTCACCTATCCTCAGATAAACACTGCCCTGCTCCATCACTATAATTTGTTTTCATTTCCTAGAATGTTATATAAATAGAACTGCAGACAATGTATTCTCTTCTGGTCTGGCTTCTCTCACTAGTATAATTATTCTGAGATTAATCCATGTGTTATCTGTATCAACAGTCCATTCCTTTTCGGTGCTGTATAATATTCCTCTGTATGGACGTACCCCACACTGTGTTGAAACATTCACTCATGGATAGACATCTGACTTGTTCCCAGTTTGGGGCTATTATAAATAAAACTGCTATGAATATTCACAGACCTGTTTCTGGACACATGCTTTTGTTTCTCTTGTGTAAATACCTAATAGTAGAATGTTTGGATCATATGGTAGGTTTAGGCTTAACATTTTAAGAAACTGCCACATGATTTTCCCAAGTTGTTGTAACCATTTTACATTCTCACTGGCAGTCTGGAGGGTTCCAATTGCTTCGTATCCTTGACAAGGATACACACTTGGTGTAGTCAGCATTTTTAATTTTAGCCATTCCAGTGGTTGTGTGGTACAGTGGTTCTCAACACTGCCTTCTCAACAATTGTATCAGTTGGGGACAATCTGACCTCCCAAGGGATTTTGGAAAGTCTGGAGACATTTTTGTTACATTTTGGGTAGAGGAAGAGTGTTACTGGCATCTGGTGGGTAGAGGCCCAGGATGCAGCTAAACATCCTACAATGCTCAGGATAATCACTGACAACAGAGAATTATCAGGCTCAGTGTCAATAGTGTGAGGTCAAGAAAGCTTGATATAGCAGTATCTAATTATGGTTTTAATTTGCATTTTCCAATGGCTAACAATGTCGAGCATTTTTCATGTACTTAATTTTTTAAAGGTCATTTACAATAGCATCAAAAATAGGAAATATTTAGGGATAAATATGACAAAAATATGCAAGATCTGTACATTGAAAGCTATGAAACATTGCTGAGAGAAACTAAAGAAATAAATGGAGAGATATACCATGTTCTTGGATTTGACAATTCAATATTGTTAAGGAATCAATTCTTACCAAACTGATTTACAGAGTCAATGCAATCCTAATCAAAATTCTAACAGGATTTTTCTGTACAAATTGGCAAGCTAATTCAAAAATTTATTTGGAAATGCGATGGACCTAGACTAAGTAAGACAACTTTGAAAAAGAAGAACAAAGTTGGAGGACATTCAATATCTGGTTTCAGAACTTGTATGTGCAAAACTACAGTAATCGGGTATTGATGGTATTGGCACAAAATATACATCAAGGTTAACTGAACAGAATAAAGCGTCCATAAATAAACCAACATGTAAATAACCAACTGATTTTAAACAGAGGTCGGGACTTCCCTGGTGGCACAGTGGCTAAGAATCTGCCTACCAATGCAGGGAACACAGGTTCAATCCCCAGTCTAGGAAGATCCCACATGCCGCGGAGCAATTAAGCCTGTGCACCGCAACTACTGAGCGTGCACTCTAGAGCCCAAAAGCCACAACTACTGAGCCCATGTGCCACAACTACTGAAGCCACGTGCCTGGAGTCCACACTCCACCACAAGAGAAGCCACCACAATGATAATCCCACACGCTGCAACCAAGAGTAGTCCCCACTCGCCACAGCTAGAGAAAGCCCGCACAGCAACGAAGACCCAACACAGCCAAAGATAAATAAATAAAATTAATTATTAAAAAAAATACAAAGAGGTCAAGGTAAAATGGCACTTTTCCCCAAAATAAGGTAGAGGATAAATCTTTTTAACGAATGGTTCTGGAGCAGTTGAATAGCCATCTACAAAAACAAAATAACAAAAAGCTCCTTTACACTTACCACACATCACGTACAAAAATTAACTCGACCTGCCTCATAAATCTAAGTTACACTATCGAATTTTTCAAAGAAAACATAAGAGGAAATCTTAGTGACCTTGGGTTTGGCAAAGCTTTCTTAAATAGGACACTAAAAGCTGGAATTATAAAAGAAAAAAAAGCCGTAATTTGAATTTTATGAAAACTTAAAACATCTGTTCTTCAAAAGACTTTGTTATAGAATGAAAAGGCAAGGCAAAGCTTGGGAAAAAAACATTTGCAAAACATACATCCAACAAAAGACTTTTATCTATAATATATAAAGAACTTTACTAATCAATAAGAAGTCCAACAACTCTTCCCTACCCCATTCCTAGCTGCACATGGGCAAAAGTTTTGAACAGACTCACCAAAGGAGATGGCAGATGGTAGTTACTGAGCTTTTTCCTCGTGGTGCCAATGAATAAAAATATAGATGACTCTTAATATTGGTGAAAGTAACATCAGCAAAATAAAAAGGAAATGACTCCCTCTTTTCCTACAGCCACCAAAGAGCAGATATTATTTTGCTCCAAAAATTGTATTCTTGAAAATATTTTTTAAAAGGAACCTTGAAAGACACCTGGACCTCAGAGATTGTTGCTGTGTTTTCTGGGCCAGTATTTTTGCCTGTGGATGCTGAATCAGAGTTCTAGCTGTAAACACAAATGTACATGGTTTTTCTATGAATGTTTCACAAAGGTCTAATCGTAGTGTACATATAATTTACAAAAGAAACAAAAGTTTCTTTTGTAACCATTATAAATATTATTGTATAGACTTACTAACAGTATCTTACTGGCTAAATCATTTTCCATCTTGTAATGCCATGCACATACACACCCATACATACACAAAACAGTGTCATAGTGGACACTCAAAGTATTAATTTAGTGAATGAAACTGAATGCAAACTTCTCCTAACTGCTAGATATTAGGTTGTCTTCCATTTTTTACCCTAATGAAGTATGCTGCGATCATTATCTTTTTGCAACTAATTCTTTTTTCATATTTTGAATTAATTCTCTAGAAAATCTATGACAGATTTACTGTATCATAGATTATGAATATTTCACAATTCTTGATAAATTATGCCTTACCAGATGATTGTAATAATTTACACAAATACAATGTCTAAGAGATCTCATCTTGTCACAATTGGCAATATCATTAGTTTATCCTGTGCTAATCGAGTGGAACAAAAAATGCCATCTTATTTTAACTTGCATTTCTTTCTTTATAATAAGTGTAAATATACTTCATACATTTACCTACTAAATATTGTTCCTAAATGAAATGTATATATTAATATCATTTGCTTATAGAGTTTAAAAAATCAAATTATAAAAGTAGTTGGTACAAGAAAGATACTTAACTTTTACCAAATTCGTAACAAATATTTTTACCAAATTATTTGCATTTTATTGCCCTTTTTTACATATAGAAATTAAAATTTTTTATGCACTCAAACCTGTGTGTGTGTGTGCACGCAGGCACGTGTGTGTTATTTTTATCTTATAGATTCCATGGTCTGGAAAATCATTTGCTTTCTTGAATTTGAATAAATGTTTGATTTTATTTCATGCTCTTTATTGAAAATTTCTTTTACATTTTTAAAAACGCAAGCCATGCATACAGAAAAATGTATAAAATAAGTATGTACAATTTAAGAATAATTGTAAAGTGAATGCCTCAAGTGACCACCTCCTGGTTGAAGGAAATCTAGCATTCCCAGCCCCCAAAAAGCCCCTTGTATGTGGTTCCCTGATCATAAATCCTTCTTTCCCCTCTTGGGGCTCCCTATCAACTATCCTGATTGATGAAAATCATTTTCTTGCTTTAAAAAAAAGAATGTTTGCTATTTATGTTCGTAACCGTAAGCAGCTTAGTTTGCATACTTCTCCCCAACAGATGGCACCATACTGTACGTATCTGTTTGCGTCTTGCTTCCTTTGCTCAACATTGTGTGGTTAAAATTCACCATATATAGCTCTAGTAAGGTCTTTTCCTTTGCTGAAGGGGACATTCTACTGTGGGTGGAATTTCCAGTGGCTTCAGTGTGGGGCTCTTGTGAACAAATGCTATGATGAGCAATCTTATATGTGTATTTTGGTACAAATGTGCAAGATCTGCTCCAGGGTAAATATGTATTTAGAAGTAGAATTGCTGGCTGTAGTGTATATGTAGCTCCAATTTTATAATGCCAGACTGCTTCCAAAACAGATATACGAATTTACACTACCACCAGCAATGCATGAGAGTTCCCTTGTGCCACACTTTTGTCAACACTTAGTATTGTGAGAACTTTAATTTTTTGTCAGTCTGGTTGGTGTGAAATGGTAACTCAGTGTGGTTTTAGGTTGGAGTTTCCTGATTAGTAATTAGATTGCATATATAGTCATGTTTTAGCCATTTATATTTACCCACTTTTAATTGAGATATCTGGCTTTCTTAATGATTTATAGGAATTTTATGTTTCATCATGACACTAGTGCTTTATCAACTATATATATTTTAAAAGTTGTTTCCCATTCTGTGGCTTGTTTTTTTTAAGTCTTTTTTTCTGTATTATTTGATAAATCAAAGGTCATAATTTTAATGAATTTGAATTTTGGTGTTATTTAAAAAAATTTTTCCTACCCTGATATAAAGATAATTTCCTTCATTATGATTCTAAGTGCTTTCAGGATTTGTCCTCTCATATTTAGGTGTATGATCCATCTGGAATTGACTTTTAAGTATAGTGTAACAGAGGAGTCCTATTATATTTTGTTACTTAGAAGAACTTCTATTTTTTTTCATTCCTTTTTTCCTTCTCTACAGGGTTGGAACTTACATGCTTTGTTTCTATTCCTTTAGTAGTTATACTAGACAACCCAACATGCAGGCTTAACTTATCACAGTCTAAATTTAATCAATATTTTAATTCATCTTCTGAACATGACTAAGAACTTTCAAGTCTTGGAGTCCATTTCTCCTCCCATCCAAACTTGTATGTTATTGTACTCACATATTTCAATTCTACTTTACATTTTTTAAGCCAACCATACACTCACTACGGTTTTATACAGTTAAACTTTATTTAGATTTACTAATGTATTTGCCACTTTCTCTTCTCTTTGCGCTTTCTTGCAAATTAGACCATCTGAGATCACTTTCTGTTGAACACTGTCCTTCAGAATTACATTCAGTGAGAATCTCTCAGCATTTTTCTAAAATATTTTTATTTTGTCCTCATTCTTGAAAGATATTTTCACTGGGCATAGAATTCTAGCTTGGCAGTTATTTGCTTTACAGAACTTCAAATCTATCAAGCTGTCTTCCGGTTTCTACTATTGCTTTTGATAACGGAGCATTGAGGCTGTCATTCATTTGCATGTAATCTGTTCATTCTGTTTACAATTTAAGATGGTCTGTATCTTTGGTGTACTGCAGTTTCACTATGCTTTGTTCATTGTGGATTCTTCTTTAATTTATCCTGCTTACGATTCACCAGAATTCTTTTTGTTTGTTTGTTTGTTTTCCGGTACGCGGGCCTCTCAGTGCCGTGGCCTCTCCCGTCACGGAGCACAGGCTCCGGACGCGCAGGCTCAGCGGCCATGGCTCACAGGCCCAGCCGCTCCGCGGCACGTGGGATCTTCCCGGACCGGGGCACGAACCCGCGTCCCCGGCATCGGCAGGCAGACTCTCAACCACTGCGCCACCAGGGAAGCCCTCACCAGAATTCTTAAATCTCTGATCAGTGTCTTTCATTAGTTATGGTAAATAGTCAAATATTATCTCATCAAATATTCATTATGCTTCAGTCTCTCTCCCTTTTTTCTGGAATTCTGATTAGATATATAGTATATCCTCTTACTCCATCCTTCATGCCTCTGCATCTCTGTTTCATATTTCCTAATTTTTTGTCTATCAGTGTTGCATTCTGGATACTTTCTTCTGTCTTGATCTTTCAGTTCACTAATTCTCTCTTCAGAGGTATCTAATCTCCCGTGTGTGTGTGTGTGTGTGTGTGTGTGTGTGTGTGTGTGTGTGTGTGTTTACTTTAATTGCTTCATTTTGTTTGTTTAGGAAGGACTCTCTGGTTCTCTTTCAAACATTCTGGATCATTTGCTATATTTTCTGTCGTCTATAAATTTTAAGGCTTGTATTTCTTTAAACACAGTAAGTAGAGTTGTTTCAAATCTACATCTGATCTTTCCAATATCTGAAGTGTTTGCAAACCTATTTCTGCTGGTTCTTTGTTTTTCTGTGTAGTTTTAAATTTTTTATTGAAAGCTGCTCATATCCCTTAAAAAATTGGTTTTGGGAATGCTTGGAGACCTAGGAGGAAGGAATCCTTTAGAGAGGAGTCATGTGTTTGTGTTTTTGTTTTTTTGTCGTGAGGTATTTCTAGTCGGGGGCCACTTTAAGCTACACTCATAAATTGAGGGGGTTTGTACCATCCAGATATTAGCACTTGTACTGCAAATCAATAGAAATGATTCTTTTGTTCAACCTTGGAGCGAGTTTGCTTGCATTCCCCTGGCACTGTGGAGGGTGGAATGGATTCCTTCTGGTTCATTCTTCCACTGAGAGTGGGCCCTTAGTGTCCCAGGTTGATGAGCAGATGGTCTCCCCTTGGACACCCACTTTGGCAGGCTTGGGCTTTCATTTCTCTTCCCCACAGTTGGAGGGCTGAAAACCAATGCTCAAGGTCCCCTGGTTAGGCAGATGTGAAGGTTCCCTTTTTCACTTAAATTCTGACTGGATAATTCCTTATTATTTTGTCAGTTTTTTGTCACATTTAAGAAAGATTTTTTCATTTTATTTTATTTTATTGAACTATAGTTGATTTACAATGTCATGATAATCTCAGTTGTACAGCAAAGTGACTCATATATGTATATATGTATTTTCTTTTTCAGATTTTTTCACTTATAGATGATTACAAAGTTTTGAGTATAGTTCCCTGTGCTCTACAGTAGGTCCTTATTATCTATTTTATATATAGTAGTGTGTATACGTTAATCCCATCTTCCTAAGACTTTTTTGTATTTTATTCAGAATTTTCAGTATTAATCAGCAGAGTCTGGTTATAATAACTTAATAAAATACCAGAGATGGAAAATACCAGAGGTCGAAAAGTATCATTTGATCTCTCCTTCCCTCTCTCTAACTTAGTGTCTGGGGAGGGATTAGCACATGAAATTCTTTTTCACATCCCACTACTAAAGAACTACTTCAGCACCATACACTGAATAATCAATTCTTGATTGTGACATTTAATTTTCACATGATACATTCATACAAATAATTTGTCTCTTTTCTGTGTTTTACTGACTCACTAACCCCATTCTCTAATCTTGGATGAGTCTCATATTTTTTTCCTGATTACTCAATCTTTATAATGTACTTTAAACCTCAAAGTGCTAAGTTCCTCTTTCTTATTCTTCTTGTTCAGATTTTTTAAGCTATTATTAACTGCTGTACTTCTAAATGAACCTTAGAATTATTTCCCCAAGTTGTGAATATAATTCCTTCAGAACTGTCTTGAACTATAGTAAACCTATAAATTTATTAGAAAGAATTGGCATTTAAGAAATTTCAGCCTTCCCATACAAAATCAGGTTATGTCTGTTTATCACCACTTATTCAGAACTTCATTTACATTTTAATAGACTGCTGTAGCTTTCTTTATTTCTGACACTACTTGTTAAAATCATTCTATTATCAACTCATATATTTTGTTGCTATCGTGAGTTCAACCGTGTTTTCGTTATATCTTCTATGGTTACTTCTGATATGTTAGAATGCTCTTGTATTTCTGATTTTTTTTGTCTCTGGTGGTATTTATGAATTCTCTTATTAATCACAGTCGACTTCAATAAACTTTTCTATGCATTCTTTACGTATGTAATAATGTAATCTACACTTCTTTCTCTTTCAGGATTTAACACTAACCAGAATTTGTAAAACACTATTCAATAAAATTAATGTTTTGTTGCCTATTTTAATGATAAATCCATGCACGATTAGCTAATAACTCTATTAGCTCTTAGTACGCAGAATGTTTTAAATCCACTGTGGCATTTTATGTAACACTTCATGCTCCAACCCTAAAAAGAAGTTTAAGAAGCCCTGATCCAACACTACACACCCAGCAGATTTAGACAGCATGGGGCTGGAAAAATCTATGTGATACAACCAATTGTTTGAAAGAAGCTGTCTGAATAATACAGATAAAAATTAATGTTGTTTGCTTGTTTGTCTCTAGATACAATGAAAATAACAAATCTGAATGCGATAGTTAGCTAGTGGGAAGCAGCAGCATAGCACGGGGAAATGAGCTTGGTGCTTTGCGATGACCTAGAGGGGTGGGCTAGGGAGGGTGGGAGGGAGGCTCAAGAGGGAGGGGATATGGGGACATGTGTATGCCTATGGCTGATTCACTTGGCTGTGCAACAGAAACTAACATGGTATTGTGAAGCGATTATACTCCAATAAAGATCTATTAAAAAAAAACATTGAAAGTGATGAAAATGAGTGAGGGTACAAACGGAAAGACCGTGCTAATAAGGCATATGGAAAATGACTAACCTGGCAAACCACAAGTGGAAAGTTTATATTTTTATTAACCATTGAACTGTGGTAATAAACTTTGTGTGCATAACCTGTGTTGCTCATATAGAATAAACACACTGACAGAGCTCTGGTTATCTCCATTTCTAGATCAATGTCCCTTAAAGCACAGTCTGTGGGTCCCCTGAACAGAATCACCTGGGTGGACAGTCTCATAAATATGCAGATCCCCAGGCCCTGCCCCAGGCCAAGTGGATCAGAATAGAAGAAAGGGCTGGAAAACAGATCAAATGAGGCTCCCTAGGGGTTTCTCATATAAACTAAAATGTAAGGGAAGAGAGACACAGACAGGGAAAGAGAGAGACAAAGAGAGAATAAGAGAGCCAGAGAGAGACATAAAGAAACAAAATCAGAAACAAGGAGGGAAATTTCATCCCTGCACGATGACATGAAAGGTATTATACATCAAAATGTAAAAGCTGAACCTGAGAGCCTCGTGAAAATATTATAATTAGATGAGAAGACTTTTCAGAGAGATGAACACACACATCATATTAAATCACCTACAAGGTATGTGCTCTACATGGTACAAAGCATTTCAAAGTATATTAAAACCAAGTAAGGCAACACCTAACCCATCACGGCTAATCATGCTAATGAAATGTCTGCTAGGCAAATTTCTTGTCAGATTTCATTGTAATTTATACATTATTTTTACTGCAATAAATGAGAAAGCATCTTCATCATTCATGAAATCAAGGAACATCTGTGGGGATAGTTTTTTCAAATATCCATGGGAAACTCTTGGGTAGACTTCGGGCCCCCCAGGACTTTCACAGAAATCGATCTGGGAATGTGAGTTTGATCTCGTCCCTCTAAGTTTCCTGGTATAAATATTAGAGGTCAGGTTGTTGATGCTACTTTTGAATGTCAAATGTCTTCTCTGTTATCTGCCATCTCATCAGCTCTGGAAGCTTCACCTCACACCTTGCTTTCAAGTGTATCTCAGCCTTTATGACACAATTACACAGTGCTGAATGTCAATTATACCTCAATAAAACTAGAAGGAAAAAATTAATTCAGCAATTAACGAACCCTTATTCCTAGTGATTTGTGTTTTCATTCCCTTTGGTGACAGACAAGCCTCAATGCTTTAGCTTGAATTGTAACCACACTCAAAGGCACAGAGGTCTGAGTATGAATTCTTTTAAATGCTATCATGTTGGCTATGAGTCTTGCATATTGTCTCGAAATGGTGGATTGCAATTTCACTCATCTAAATTCAAGGGAATGTACTGAGCATCCACTAGGCATGAGGCACAGATACTGTGGAGACCAGGACAAATGAGACATGGCTCCTAGAGGCGCTCGCAATCAATAGCCCATTAACTGCTTTTCCTTTGATCTGTCATTCTTAAAAATACAGAAAAAGCATGGCTGGGAGGCAGCAGACTGCTCCAAGCTCAGTACTCGAATGGGAGATTATGTGACCAATGAGCATTGCTTTTCAAACTATTAAGGTTTGGACGTTGATACCAAAGAGATATACCTGCTCCAAGCCATTTCCCTGGTGAACAGAGAAAGCATCATTCTTTCACAACCTTTTATTTCTTTCTTTCTTCCTTCTTTTCCTCCTTCCTTTTCCTCTCCTGTGCTCCAACCAATATGGTGGCTCCTTCTGCAACATCCCAGACATAAGTCTAAAGCCCAAGCACCCCTCCCAAGGGATTTACAGATGTCAACCTTGAACCCAAAGACCCAGGAAAGAGTTCCCTGAGCTCAGCACGAGGCTAAGGCAAGGATGTGGAGAGGAGAGTGGTAGTGGGGTGGGCAGGGCACATCAAGAATGCAGTTTGGCTGAATGTTTAATTGACAAGCTTTTCTTCACGCCCATCCCACCTGCTGCTTGGGGCCAGCAGTGGGCAGAATTGTCTGAACAGGGCTCATTTGAATATCCAGGCAAACTGCATCAGTTGAGGACCAAGTGAGCACCTGTGGCAGGTGTGCACAGCATCCACCCTCCAGAGGCTCAAAGGGTCCACACTGGGCAGGCAGCTCGTGGTCTATTCCACACCAAGTGGTGCCCCTGCATACATTATACAACACAAATGTCTCACCACAGAATCTTTCATCTTCCTGGGGAGAGGGTCTGCAGCCAACTCTTCCAGATTTTGATGTAAAAACTTATGAAGCAATCTGCACTGAATAAACGACCTGAAAAGGGAAAAACACACACAGGTTTTACTTTTTAAAATATGTGCCTATTCCAAGGTTTGAGGTAAACAGCTTCACCTTAGACCTCACACTCACAAATGACAAAAGCCAGCGCTCTCTCCTTTAGATAATCCGTAATAAAGAAAAAGAGGTGCGTGTTCAAGTGACCACAAAGACAACGGTTGAACTTCAAATTCCATCCTGATTACAGTAAGTCCCCTACATACGAACGAGTTCCGTTCCGAGAGGGTGTTCCTAAGTCCAACAAAGTTAGCCTAGGTACCCAACTAACACAATCGGCTATCTAGGACTGTACTGTAATAGGTTTATAATAATTTTCACACAAATAATACATTAAAAAAAGACACAAAAAAATAAAGAAAACATTTTTAATCTTACAGTACAGTCCCTTGCAAAGTACAGTAGTCCAGGACAACAGCTGGCATACTGGGGCGGGTATCGAGTGAACAGGCAAGAAGAGGTACTGACTGGGGTAGGGAGAGGAGGTGGGAGATGGTAGAGCTGAAGGATTGTCAGCAATAGGAGACAGAGGGCAAGCTGCCATTTCATGCACGCCTGACGTGATTGGACATGCGAACACACGTTTGCATCTTTGAAAGTTCGCAACTTGATGGTTCCTGTGTAGGGGACTTACTGTAAAGCTGTTGAGGACCACAGGAGGTATCGGTACCCCCGACTGCCAACTGCTAGCTAAGCTCACGGAGATCCTCTATTTCAGCCAGACCAAAATACAGAACAATATTTGATAAGAAAATTTGTGCCATCAACATTTAACCTTTCCCCATTTTCCACGCCTTTCATCTTGCTGTACCTGACGGCCTAAAATTATAATTTTTCAGTCCCCCAAACAGTTATGGTTATCTTAAGTCAATATCTCCCGTTAAGTGTGGAGAAGTTACATGAGATGATTGATTGACTAACTGGATTGATTGACTGGTCCCTGAAACTATGGCATCACATAAAGGGTTTTCAGTTCCAAAGTGCATATTTATGAAAAACTTGAAAGATAACAAATAAAGGGAAGACTGGAAAGTATATTCTCAAGGGACTAAGCATTATTATTAAATGCCTTTTAAAACTTTGGCACACACTTCACTTTAAATCCAGAGGGCACTGCCATACTAAGAGCAAAACCCAACAGAACAAAACTTTTCCTTTCAGAGATGCCAGTCTAGTCTGCCCAGGGCAGCCGCCTGGCATAAAGGCAGCGATGCCACTTTGTGGACCCAGAGAGGGTACTTGCGAAGGTTGGTGCTTCTCGTATGACTCACCGAGGGAAAGTCAAAGACAGGGCTTGGGTGCAAGAGGCCATTTGTTCCTGGCCTTGCGAATTTCACTCCAAAAGCACCAGAGCAAAGGTTAAATGTGCCCTAGAACTTGACCCCTGATTTTCATTCATTTCCGGTCGGTCCTGCATTTCTCCCACCATCACCCAGGGACCAGCTGGTTTAACGGGAAAGAGTCCAAGCAGCATGAGCTCTGGATGAGAGAGCAAGGCTGCAGGACCAGGGGACGTCTGTGTGTGTGTGTGTGTGTGTGTGTGTGTGTGTGTGTGTGTGT
>NW_021703781.1:3711159-3981857 GCF_005190385.1 Monodon monoceros
CCAAGCACCTGATGGCTCCCCAGAAACCTAGCCTGTGAACGTACAAGCATGGATTTTGACAAGGGATTGGCTATGGGGGGGGATACATTTGAAACAAATTGTGCATATTTATGAAAATACATTAACATCACCTTTTCTAAAATTCAGTTTAGGATTTTTATAAGATGTAGCATTAAACATGTGTTGCCTCTTTTGAATTAAATATAATAATAATCACATAAAAACTGTATTTCTTAATGTTTATTTAATGTTTATTTATTCAAAAGGTAGTAGACAGGGCTTCCCTGGTGGCGCAGTGGTTGAGTCCGCCTGCCAATGCAAGGGACGCGGGTTCGTGCCCCAGTCCGGGAAGATCCCACATGCCGCGGAGCGGCTGGGCCCGTGAGCCATGGCCACTGAGCCTGCACGTCCGGACCTGTGCTCTGCAACGGGAGAGGCCACAGCAGTGAGAGGTCCACGTACCGCAAAAAAAATAAATCGATAAATAAATAAAATCTAAAAAATTAAATGCAAAGCCCCCCCCCCCGTTACCCTGGAAAGCCATGGCGCTCTCTTCTCTCCTTCGGTGCCCACCAGGCTTGCAAGAGGCTCCTCACCAGCCAGTGCATCTGTCACGTGGGGCAGCCCCTCCCCCGCGGGTAGAGCACCTCCTCACAGCATGGGCTTCAAGCTGGGCAGACCTGGATTTGAATCCTGGTCCTGCCAGGGATGAGCTGTGTGGCCTTGGCTAAGTTACTTAACATCTCTGAGCACTGTGTTAGTTTCCTCTTCTTTAGAAAGGAAAATAATGCATAGGCAGGGGGTGCCGCAAGGGTACTTTTCTATATGCCGGGCCATTTTTTTAAGCTTTTGGTATGAGACGGTTCAACACAGCCCCTTCTTGGTGACTGGTACCCAGGGCTCTGAGCCAGACTGTCCTGGGCTGTTCCCTGTCCATCATCCCCACAGTCAGCTGGTCCTAATGTGTTACTGATGCATCTTTCAATGCATCTCCAATTTGTCCCTTCCTTTCATTGCATCGTACTGGGTCAAGCATCCACTGCCTTGTTCCGGGGCTACTGTTAATAGCTTCATAGTGGGAAGATCTTGCAAACTCCATATCCCTCCCCACTCCACAGACTCCACGATTCACCCTCCACATTACAAAAGAGTGGTCCTCTTCCCATAAAAGGCAAATCAATCACGACTGCCCTTCACTCAGTATTTTTCAGTGACTCCTCATTGCCTACCGAAAAAATCTACTCCACAGGAAGCTAGCTAAGCCAATTAGGATCCAGCCCTAGTTCAACTTTTCAGCCTCCTTCTGCACATTTAGTAGATGCACAGCAGCAAAACCATAAAGATGTGTTGCTTCCTGGCCCCCCTGCCTTCGCACACAAAGCTGCATCTGCCCAGAGAGCTCTTCCACTCTGACCCCAGTCCACTCCCCTCTGCCTGGTGAACTCCTACCCATGCTTCAGTGCCCAGTATAAGAAGTCCCACCTGCCTGGTGCTGTCTCCCTGATTTCCCAGGCAGATAGAAGCTCTCCCCTTGCATCAGAACCATCGTTAAACACGTTTACTTCAGCATTTAAGATATCTCACTCCTGTTATGGGCATGGGTAGGACTTGCCCCCTCTGGACTCCCTGCAGAGGGGCAGTTTGCATCTCTTCCCTGTACCTGGCACCAATGTTAGCACATCAACCTATCCTTGAGAGAATGAGGTTTCAGTTTTCATGATTACACCAATCCGTCTTCTATGACCTGTGCGGAAAAAAATGTTTCAGCAAGAAAAGAGGGTGAAGACATTAAGTAGCTTAGATCAAATGTGGATCAGGCAGTGAAATGTCACAGAAATGATTAGACTATTAGAGGGAAGGTATCTCATGACCTGAAAACTAATTTTTTCATTCAAACAGCACCCCCAATAACAGACAATTTATTCTGGAACTTGGGAATTTTATTGTTTCTTGAAAGTTCACTCATGAAACATTTATTGGCCACTTGCTATGTGTCAGGCACCAAGGAGCACACCTCTGAAGAGGACAGCACAGGTGTCTGGGGAGGGAAGAACATAAGTAATTGTAATAAAGTGTGACAGGTGATGGACGGTGAGGTGCCTGGTGCTGGGTGCTTACCAGGCAGGAAGCAGAGGCTCCAGTGAGTCCAGGGATTGGCGTTTAAGTGGAGCCCCGCACAGAAGAAATGTGGAGAACACGGTCCTTCCCCTGCAGGGGCTTCTCAAGGACCAAGCTGGGCTCTGGGGTGCCGTGGGTGGATGGAGCTGACCCCAGCCATCCTCACACCTGTTCCTCCTCTCCCTGCCCCGGACGCCCACCTGCAGCTTCTCCCCTTTTATTTCATACTTGGCTGTTACAAAAACACCGCCAAAAAGTTTTCCGAAAGAGAAAAACCTGCTAAATGCTATTTCCTCCCACTGTTTCCTCTACGTTTGCCTCTGCTGCATGTTTTATACACAATTTCGTGAAGATGGAGGGCTTCCTTTTACATGCAGCCCATAAAAAAATGCAAACACTAAAAAAAAATCACTATGAGAAGGATTTAGTAACCATGACCATGGAAATAATGGTCCCTGCACTGAACAAAGGAAAAGTCAGGGGAATACGCATCGGCGGAAGTGAATTCCAGGCTCATCACTTCCCGGAATGAACGATTCTGTGGAAGGGACTTAACTTCTCATTGGCTCAGCTTCTCCTTCTGTAAAAAAGGTGACAATGACACTCTTCTTGAAATATTGCTGCAATGCCTTGATGAGATTTGAAACGGCCTTGCACACTGCAAAGCAGTATGTCGATGTTAGTTTTTTATTAATTGGAAAAGAAAGAGCGTCCATGATGGATGGTCTTTGCAGAGAATAAATTAAAGCCAAACTAAATATATTTAAATAATTAAGTTTACCTACTTTGATTCACCCAATACCCCTTATCTAATTCTTCTCTCATTTATTCTCTACTTAATTAAATCTCTGCAGTACAAACGTGAAAGGGCAGCTACCCCTCCTAGTACTGAGGGACCCTCCCTCTTTACCTACTAAAATAGCAGTTGGTAGAAAAGGGAAGAGGAGGTAAAAATATCTAATGGGAAACAGATATTTTCCCATTGGGGTCAGAGGAGAGGGACGTTGTCCCCCTTCCTTCTACTTCCCAGCATTTATCTCTGCTCGTGACTACAGATCTGTATAAAGATTGTGTGATTAACCCATGATCCTTCCACTGGTCAAGCCCGTTGACAGCAGGGACTCGTCTGTTTCACCCCAGTGTATTCTGAGCACCCTGTGCAGGGTCCAGGCCCTGAAAGGCCCTTACTAAATATGTATGGAACTGATGCTCTGGATTTGAGCACCCATTACTGCCTTACTCTATGATGCAGACCTAAGAAGGGAACCGCAAGGATCATTTTATTTAGGTATCTTCAGGACACAGAAGGTTGGTCTTTCCCAGTGCAGAGCAGTAGTTAAAAGCATGGGCTCTGGCTAGGACTGCCAGCTGCAATCCCAACTCTGCTTATTATTAGCACAAAGATACTACGCAAGCTTTTAAGCCTCAGTTTCCTTATCTTAGATAATACCGCTTAGGGTTGGTGTAAATATTATATGAAATATTGTGTGTAAAATACTTAGCAGCCAGTCTAAAATGCTCAATAAATGTTTGCTATGACTACATGCTTTACTAAGATACTGTCTCAGTTGACTCAGGCTGCTGTAACACATATCATAGACATATGATATCATCAACAGCAGAAATGTACTGCTCACAGCTCCGGAGGCTGGGAAGGCCAAGATAAGGTGCCAGCAAATTTGGTGTCTGGTGAGAACCCACCTTCTGGTTCACAGCTGGTATATCTTCATATAGTGGAAGAGGCGAGGGCGTTTTTCTGGCCTGTTTCAGAAGGGCACTAATACCAATCACAAGGGTGACATCCTCATGACCCAATCACCTTCCAAAGGCCCCACCTCTTAATACCATCACCTTTGGAGTTAGGATTTCAACATATGAATTTAGGGGAACACAAACATTCAGACCAGAGCAGATACACAAGAGGACTGAGGACTGCAACAAAATCACATTTCCTGAAAAGAATTAGAATTGACCTTTAGTATGGTCCTTCTCTGAGAGTCCAAGAGAAAAACAATGATTTCTGTAGATCCCTTATATCCTTCTGTTTGTGTACTACAGACAGAAAATAAGAAAACAGGAAGTCTTCTACAAAATGCAAATCTGACCTTGCCAAGATATGATATTATTATGTCAAGGTGCACAAGCTGAACCGACAGACCTTATTAGGGGTAGTTCTCATTTGTTATTTTAATCTGTTGCATTCCTTCTGGTGTCTGTCCTGTATTAGTAAAAGTCTACATTCATCCTTCCATACGTGTGATTTCTTTGAGCATAACCAATAGCTTCAAGATAAATTGTTAGACAGGAGTGAACAGCACTGTGGCCGCAGGGACAGGACAGAAGGAATGAATATTTTCTTCAACAATGTAAAAGTGAGCTGACGCCAGAATGGCGTACTTCTCCTTCCAAGAAGAAGCGTGGGGTGAAGGATCGCAAGGAATCCATATTCCAGGTGTGCCTTTGTGTGTTTTCTCCCTCAACCTCAGATCTTCACACAACTCTTTCTTAGAAAGAACCGGGGCTCACCTGAGCTTGGGCAGATTGTAAAAAGGCAGACCACCAGGATCTTCTTAGGCTTACTACTGGAAATCCCCTCAAGCTCCAAGTTCTTAACGTTCTTCATTTTTTCAACAGATACAGTTACATAATGTATAAAATAGGAGGCAAATTTCCCAGGGAAGCAAGGATAGGAAGGACTATTTGGATAGACACATGAGTTATTTTTTCGTGTTTAGAATGCCAAAGTTTGCAAAACCATGCTATCTTCAGGAAAGATTTGGAAGAGATCTCATAACTGAGCCAACCTCACCCCTTGACCAAATTATTGGTCAAGTAAGAAGACAGGGAGAATGGAAAAGACTTACCAAAGGTGGCAAGACCGACCAAGCCTTAGTTCAGTGCACTGTATCTTACACCACCCTAAATACTTGTACAGCTCACTGTGCACAGTATGTGGACATCTCATGACTTTCCATTTAAAAGGCTTGGCGCAGTGGTTAAGAATACGCCTGCCAATGCAGGGGACACGGGTTCAATCCCTAGTCCAGGAAGATGCCACACGCTGCAGAGCAACTAAGCCTGTGCATTGCAACTACTGAGCCTGAACTCTAGAGCCTGTGAGCCACAACTACTGAACCCATGCACCCCAACTACTAAACCCGTGTGCTGCAACTACTGAAGCTCGTGCACCTAGAGCCCGTGCTCCGCAACAAGAGAAGCCACTGCAATGAAAAGCCCGTGCACCACAATGAAGAGTAGCCCCTGCTCGCCGCAACTAGTGAAAGTCCTCACGCAGCCACGAAGACCCAACACAGCCAAAATAAATAAATAAATAATAAATAAAAAGGCTTGGGATCACTATAAATTAGAAGTTTCCAGCTTTACAGACTGTTTCATTCATATATCATCCCCCATTCAATAGTGCTGGACATCTTTTCAGTTAACTGCCTGTGTTGGGGTTTGCTGTAACACATGGTAGGGTGATAGCCCAGAGGAAGAAGTCATCTGAGAGGAGCTCAGAGGAAGCTCCATGAAGGACTGAGTAAGGAGCTGGATTGTAAAAGTGATTGGGAATGAACTTGGGAAGACCATATTCCAAGTCATGCAAGGGTAAAATGCTTCGATGCTGCATGACCCTGCATTCAAGCATGGCCTGGATATGCTTCCGGATGGGTACGGCTGGATGCAATTCTAAAGGTACCACTGTTAAGCATATAGATATATAGATAAAAGAATGGGAAATAGTTAAGCATGAAGAAACACTGAAAGGAAATGACCTTTATGGTTTATCAACTCGTAATTTTCTGCACTGGGAAGAGAGGTGGCTGGGCGCCATCGACTCTGAAGATAAAACTAAAGGAAATAAGCTTCAACATCAGCAAGGGAATCTGGATGTAATTTAAGGAAGAACTTCCTGACATTGATGATTCAATAAAGTACAGTTAGGAAAACATTAGCATTTCCTTTTCCCAAATTATTTCAAAACACAGATATTTTCCATGGAGAGGTAAGAGACAAGCTCACCTGAGAAAGAAGGAAGGAAGAGAAACTTGATGAAAGCTTTTCTCCTTACGCTTTCATTGTGTAGGAACATATTACTGTTTTAACATCTCTGCAACTTAACACACACACAACTAAATAAACTGAGAACAAGAAGGAACTCTTCAGAATCATTTTACAGAATTAAGATTTAGGGTGTGTGGGGGGAAACACAGCAAGATAAAATGGCTTTGCTCCTTTTTTCCATTCCTTTCTCCTTAATCTCCCGATCCCTCTCCAGGCTGTTCAGTCCTAAGTTACCCCACCTGTGTCACCCTCCAGGGCCTAAGCCTGTCTCCCTGCCCAGGCTCCTCGGGCAGGTGTGCCCTGCACAGGAGGCAATCCTGTAAAAGACCAACAGGGAGAGCATTCCCTGGTGGCGCAGTGGATAAGAGTTCGCCTGCCAACACAGGGGACACGGGTTCAAGCCCTGGTCCGGGAAGATCCCACATGCCACAGAGCAACTAAACCCGTGTGCCACAACTACTGAGCTTGTGCTCTAGAGCCCGGGAGCCACAACTACTGAGCTTGCGAGCCACAACTACTGAGCCCGTGTGCCACAACCACTGAGCCCATGAGCCACAACTACTGAGCCTGCAAGCCACAACTACTGAGCCCGCATGCCACAACCAATGAGCCCGTGAGCCACAACTACTGAGTCCACATGCCATAACTACTGAGCCCATGTGCCACAACTTAGCCCACGAGCCACAACTACTGAGCCCACGTGCCACAACTACTGAGCCTGCACTCTAGAGACCGCGAGCCACAACCACTGAGCCCACATGCCACAATCACTGAGCCCGCGAGCCACAACTACTGAGTCCGCATACCATAACTCCTCAGCCCGTATGCTGCAACTACTTAGCCCATGAGCCACAACTACTGAGCCCACGTGCCACAACTACTGAGCCCATGTGCCACAACTACTGAGCCCGCGAGCTGCAACTACTGAAACCCACGAGCCTAGAACCCGCACTCTGCAACAAGAGAAGGCATCGCAATGAGAAGCCTGTGCACTGCAATGAAGAGCAGCCCCTGCTTGCCACAACTAGAGAAAGCCCACGCACAGCAACAAGGACCCAACACAGCCAAAAAGAAATCAAATTAAATATTAAAAAAAAAAAAAAGACAAACAGGGAAGTTGACGGGACTTTCCACAGCTGCAGGAGCACCTAGGAACCAAACTTCTAGCAGGAGTTGAGCTTGTTGAGTCAGAAATACAGTAAGAAAATGCATTTGAGGATGTTTTTATTTTAATTTTTATTTTGGGATAAAGAAGAAAATGTTGACACTTGAGGAAGAAGAGAACCACTGACGTGAAGAGGGATTTTGAAACAAAATGATCAAATGCACTGGGTGTCTATCTGAAAGGTTTAGTTCAGTGGTCAGTCTCATTTCTGCAGAGAAGCAGAAAGGAAGAGAGGAAGTACTGACTGACATTTCTAGTGGATTTTTTAAAAGAACTTTCATATTTTAAACATCCATGTATTGACATTAGTCTTGAATTTTATTATATACATATAATTTATTTACTCAGACACATATGCACACAAATACAAATTTTATTTTTGGAGAGAGATAAGGTTTTAAACAATCTATCACCCACTGATAATGAAGTGTATACCATGTGACAGTTTGCTTAAAATTAACATCCCTAATTGCTTTGAGAGGTGTCTCATGGGTCCCTGAGTTGGGAATGATATGGATAGATGAGAGCTGGTCTCATAAAACTCCCCCAGGTTTTGAAATATTTTTATGAGGTAGAAATAAAACTGTCTAATAGTCCTACAGTTCTGTGGTAGATTTCATATGCATTTGGGAATTCTTTTGATGAAAATACACAGGGGAAGTTCAGCTTTGTATAAAAGCACTTTCTGAAGAGAATCCTAGTTTCAGCATTTTTTTCCTTCAAAAGTTTAGACATCTCTATGATGGAATTTACAGGGCAAACCAACTGAGGGTTTGGTTATAAAGGGAACACAAATGGACCAAGTTCTCATTTTGCTATGCCCTTCATATCAGATTCACGCACTTTCTTTTAAGGGAAGAGCAATGGATTTTTCTGAGCCCATTAAATATCCAGGCATTTCTGAATCCAGGTTTCCATACATCCTAAAATAAGATCTAGATCATATCACTTTCTCTCTGATATAAGTCCTACTTCTAGGACTATTTTGACATGAATCTTATACTTAAGTGAAAGGAGATCTGTGCCCTTGAAGCTCCAGAGCTCAGCAAGATCAGATGTGTCTCCCAGTCTTGGACTCTGCACTCTGCTCATAGTTCACGGCCATGGGTCACCATGCGGCCGGCCGGCACTTGCAAACATGCACTGGGCACCCTCGGGGCTCCCCAGCATCCAGTGCTCAGCCCGTAGCAGCCCCAGTTGACATTCCTGGTAGACCCTAGACACCCAGAGGGGCAGCCCCATGGCCTATCACTGAGCCTAATTCACAGTAAATAAACGAATGCTCAGGGTAACAGATATGATGAATAAGACTTCACTGTCTACTAAAAGTAGGTTTTCCTCACCTCATACTCTTCTTTCATTTTGGTGAAAAAGCAGCATATGCTTATGATTCAAGACTATTTTACTAGGAATTCCCTGGTGGTCCAGCGGTTAGGACGCCACGCTTCCACTACGGGGGGCACGGGTTCGATCCCTGGTCGGGGAACTAAGACCCCTCGTGCCGTATGGTGCGGCCAGTGAAATAAAATAAAATAACTAAAATGCTAGATTAAAAAAAGACTGTTTTACTTTGGAATAGGTATCAGGGGAAAATCAGCTCATTCACTAGCAAGAAAGACCGACAGGTACCATCCAAACCTACGTGATAGGCGCCATCCAACATAGGTAAATATAAATAAGCGTGCACACACACACACACACACACACACACACACACACACACACAAACTTTCTGGAAAATACTGACATTTACTTTCCTTCTCATAGCCTTCTTCTCAGTTATCTGAATTTACTCAATCCAAAGTATATAGAGCATCTATTATATAACACCGGACTTTTAGCAGAATATGAAAAGAAGCATATATAAACCACAGTCATGACCTTCACGAGTTCATGATGAAACTGGGGGTGAAGAAAGAACAACAACAGTAATAGTACCGATGTATCGAGCGACGGCTTGACTAGCCACTTTACATGCACTGTCACGTTCAGATTATAGCAAACCTCAAAGGCGGGGATCGCTCATTTTAAACATGAGGAAACAGAGGCCTTTTCTGTACTAGTTATCGTGGGAGTATCTATTTCCCACAGAACAGATTATATTCAGGATAAACAAGTATTGACATGAACACCAAAAGGACAATATTGCCCACGGACTTTGGAAGGAAGGTAAACTTCTGCTGGTGTGGCTATAGCACAAGCATATTCCTCCATCTGTACTGGGGCCACCACTGCTCGTACTGGAATTCTCTTGTCCACCCAACTTCCCCACTCCAAACTGGACAGCCACTGAATCCTACCAATATTGATTTCACTACATTTCTTGGATTGGACCCTTTCAAACTCTGTGCTTCCTACCCAAACCTGACTCCAGATCTTACTCAGCAATTGCAAGTCCATTTTGAACAACTGAGGTATCATTCTTCTTCCTGGTTTTCCCCCAAATCAGTGTTCACTGCCACCGTCAAAGGCATCCAACTCCAGCTTGAGGATCCCGACAATCCAGTGTTAACTGGGTCTGGAGATCAATGACACGCGTTTAACTTTCCAGGAAGGGAATGTGACAGAAAGTACTCACCGCCCATCTAGCTCCCATCTGCCCTTCCTCCCCACCAGTCATCGCTTCCTTACTAGCTGTTCAGGCAGCTGAAAGACTTGTAATTCCCATCCCCTTGCAGCTAGAAGTAACACGGTTCTAGCCATAAAATATAATCTGGAGTCTAGTGTAATAAAAGTGAATTAAAACTTGGATTTCGTTTGCAGGCGTATTACTATTAGCATCACCACCATTATGTTCATCACCATCAACTAAGAATGCTAATAATAATTTCCACTTGTATTTGTTTTCTACTGCAGTGTAACCAATCCCCACAAACAGTGGCTTAAACAACACAAAGTATGATCTCACAGTGTCCTGCCTCAGCCACCTGGGCGTGACCGCCTCCTCTGCTCGGGGTCTCAGCAGGCTGAATTCACAGTGTTGCCCAGGGCTGCAGTCTTACCTGAGCCTTGAGTCCTCTTCCAACCTCACCTCTGGCTGGCAGAATTCAGTTTCTTGCAGCTATAGGACTGAATTTTCTTGCTGGCTTTGCTGGGACCTGCTCCAGATCTGAGAGGCCATCCTTATGACGTGGGGTCCTCTGCATAGGCCATTTGCAGCACAGCTGCTCACTTCTTCGAGGCCACGGGGACGGTGTCTGCTGTTTCTTCTGTCTCTGACCTCTAGTCCTTCTTTTAAAGGGCTTGTCTGATTAGGTCAGACCCATCCAGATAATCTCCCTTTTGATTGACTTAAAGCTAACTGACTAGGCACCTTAATTACACCTCAAGATCCTTCCACCTTTGCCAGATGATGTAACCTAATTACAAGAGGGACACCCTATCATACTCATGGGTCCTGCCCACGCTCAAGGGGCAGAAATTACACAGGGGGCTGGAGTCTTGGGGCAATCTCAGAATACTGCGCACCACACCATTTAATGAAAAGCCCTGAGCTACAGACACTTTATATATATTATCAATTTAATTTCATTCACTTCTGACAACACTCATATGCAGTAGGTATTACTAATCCATTTTACAATCGAAAAAATAAATCAACGTGAATTAGCCACGTGCCCTTAGGCAGATGACGTCAGCACTCTGTGCTCACATTCACCACTGGAATATAGAAATGCTATGGTCTTCCTTATGTATGACATGGAGCTATAATAAAGGGCAAATGAGAAAACACTTGGGAAATTATTCCGAAAAATTAAAGTACCATCGGTCTGCAAGGTATCCTGTATGCCTGCGAACGGTTCTTTTGCCTAGAAAAATATACTTATACTTCAAATGTGCTAGGGAGGATGGTACAGAAGTGAGATGTTTGAAAAGATACAAGATCTGGGATCCGCGATGTGTGATGTTAAGTCCCTTAATCGCTCTCTGGACCTGCATTTCCTCATTTTAAGTAATAAAATGAAGGGTTTGGGACAGGGGATATGTAAGGTCTATTTCAGAACTAAAACTATTCTAGAACTATGAGTTTGTTTTGTATTTATATTAGATTTTAAGACCTGAATGCATGGGAAATGCCATTGTTTTAGCTGCAACCCTGTAGTACCTAGAAGAATATGGGGAAAACTCTCCCACAGCAGTTGTTAACGATGCTTGGGAAACATTAAATTATAGTAATTTACCTCAACCTCTGGATGCCCTTGCCATCAATAAAATAGAATCTCTTTATAAGGGATAATAAGCAATAGAAATCATGGTTTATCCAGACATATAGAAAGCCCAGCTAATTAACTACTGAGCCATTTCTCCAGGGAGCAAATATTCCGGTTGTTTCTGTACATCACTTGACAGTGATGTAGTAGTTAAGTAGTTAAGTCAATGAGGGAGTCCGTTTACATGTTACTTGCTACCATCTTGGATGAGTCAAAAAGAATATGAAATTAAGAGAGGAATAAAATTTCTTCCCCGAATTAATATTCCAGAGAGCAAAATTAAACGCCAGCCCCTCAATCTGCTTCTATCAAGTGAGAATAATAAAAATCAAGGATGTAAATACATATCAAGACCCAGATAGAGGAACGCATCTCTGGGAAGACAGCTGACACGCTGAAATTGTTCACAAGGTCCCATCAATCCATCACGGCACAGCAGAGATAAAAGGGGAAAAAAGTCAATTCTAGGAGCGAAAAGTGTAAGCATAAAAGTCATAAACAAAAGCGTCGTTAAACAAGAAGTGGAATCACAGCTCTGGATAAGTATGTTAAGTTGAAGGTGGGTGAGCTTCTCTTTTTTCCTAAGGATGCCCTTGCCAATTTGTTAAACACATTCATGCAATGCACAGCATTTAATAGGCGCTGTTTTTTAAAGTGGAGAGTCTATCTGAGACCTTTAGAAAACTCAGGACTTACAAATGAGAAGGGAGAAATGCACACTGCTCTATTTTTAACTAAAAGGTGTTTCAAAATATAGATAGAACATTAAGATTCTCTAACAACAGATCCAACTATTTACCACAAGTGATGCTTGTTCTGTGCTGAGCAAGGAAGTCAGTACCTCTTTGAGATTAAATAAATCTTTCAAAGTACCCCCGTTTCACCTGGTAAAAAGCCTGTTTCAACACACAAGTAAACCCCAGAGCCTCTGAAGTGTTCAGTCCCATCACAGAGTTGGCAGCGTGCTTTCAAAGTGGAATCTATTAACTTTGACCCAACAGTGACTTACGCCGATGGCAGGCCATAAACAGAAAGAAAAACAGAAGTAGAAGTCTCAGCCCAGGACAGTAAATAGATCTTATCTCTTGGACCAGCTCTGATCAGTTGGTACTGGCTGCCTGTACTACTGCCTGGGCACCGCGGAGCCCTGCTGACCTCAGTGAGAAAAAATGCTATGATCAATTAGCAACGTCTGCTATGAGGAGGGAGTCGGACTTGGGGAGGTGAGGGAATTACAGCATCTGTCCCACAGCTAGGTAAAAACCCAAAAAACTTCTTCTTGAATACCAGATTCTTCAACAGCTTCCAAAACCCTCTAAGAATTTTGCAAGAAAAAGGCATTTAACAATCCCAGGAGCGTACATTACTTTTGATAATGAGCCTTCAACACTTGTCAACGGAATTCCCTGGCGGTCCAGTGGTTAGGACTTGGTGCTTTCACTGCGGGGGGTGCCCCGGGTTCGATCCCTGGTGGGGGAACTAAGATCCTGCAAGCCGCGCAACATGGCAAAAAAAAAACAAAAAAAAAAACCCACTTGTCATACGAAATGGGTTTTTCAGAGCATACACCTTCTCCTTTAGGAATTAATCTAAGAAGTCCCATGAGTTGTTCTTTTGTGGAAAGCATCTGAGTACGGAAGAATATTCTGTCTTCTATAGATTCAACCATGATTCTATTACCAATGAATTATTTTTTACTATCAAATGAGGCTTACCTGCTCAAAAGCATGAAGCATGAGACAAAGGTTCATCATAAATCAAAGATTTAGAGTAAACAGTTATGATTTAGCGGTGAGACAGCTGATGGAGAATCCGGAAGTAATGTTTTTGGTCTGACCACTCATGGAGCGACTTGAGACGTCAACTGGGAACTTTTTAACACCTTGTTTCCATCACAGCGGAGGCCATCAGCTCGTCTATGGCATTCAACAACCTTAGAGCTGATGACCTCTTTTTGCTATAGTTCCTTTCAGGCAACCAGTACTCTTGTGATGCACATCATACCCAATGGACCAAAAACATACACTTTTAGCCTTGCATGCAAGATTGTCCGTAACTTTGATATATCCTGCTGACATATCCAGTCATCCCTATCCTTCACCATCAGTAGGTTAATATCCTTACCATCTCCTCCATCTGCCATGATCATTCATTCCTAACTCTGACGAAACTGTTTCACATGCTTGACTGCATAGCCTATGGCAAGGTTCTCAGCCCAACTGCAAAACGTTTGAAGGCTGCGCTAAACCACCACCTCCTCTGATGGGTTTTCTCTTTTCTGATCATCCACAGCATGTCATCAGCTTTGATGAATGTTAAACTCCTGAGAAAGAACTGACTTTTTCTCCTCTCATATCACTATAGTACCTGGCAAAGTCATTTCTTTTTTAAATTAATTTATTCATTTATTTTTGGCTGCGTTGGGTCTTCATTGCTGCGCATGGGCTTTCTCTAGTTGCAGCGAGCAGGGGCTACTCTTCATTGCGGTGCGCGGGCTTCTCATTGCGGTGGCTTCTCTTGTTGTGGAGCACGGGCTCTAGGTGCGCAGGCTTCAGCAGTTGCGGCACGCGGGCTCAGTAGTTGTGGCGCACGGGCTTAGTTGCTCCGCAGCATGTGGGATCTTCCCGGAGCAGGGCTCGAACCTATGTCCCCTGCATTGGCAGGCGGATTCTTAACCACTGTGCCACCAGGGAAGTCCCTGGCAAAGTCCCTTCTAAACAAAGAAATACATGTTGCAGTGAACATGAACTGTTCAGCTCCTGCTTCAGTTACAGAGAGCTTGCATGTTCCCCTTTCTATCAACCAAAGAAAAGAATATTTCCATCAGATACCATCTGCTGCTCAAGGTTGCAAAGAAGGATAAAGTATTGGGTCCTGGTCAAAATGGCATGAAGAACACAGGGAACACTTACTATATATAAAACAGATAACGAATAAGGACCTACTGTAGAGCACAGGGAATTCTTCTAAGTACTCTGTAATGATCTATATGGGAAAAGCATCTTAAAAAGAGTGGATATACGTACATGTATAACTGATTCACTTTGCTGTACAGCAGAAACTAACACAACATTGTAAATCAACTCTACTCCAATAAAAATTAAAAAAAAAAAAAGAACACAGGGAACTAGCTTTCCTCCTCCCATTAAATGTCCAATAAATATTCAAAAAGAAAAAAGCATCAATCTATACTGGGAACTAGAGAAAGTACTTGTGCATAAGCCATAGGCTTTGAGGAATTTATGCTGGATCTTATCTTACAGATGAGACTAGTCTGAAAGAAGATTTTGACATCTGATACACGAATGAAATTCCCACTCTCTATTTCAGAGAGAGAGAGAAGTGTATTGAGGAAGTAAGCAGGACAGGATCTCACTAAATCCCTGCTGACATCAACTAAATCAGAGGTGGAAGGGCTGGAGTTAAGGCAGGCCAGGGGGTTGGCAGACAACATCATGCCTGGACTCAGACATCTGTGGATGGCAGCGTTTGGACCCCTCGGCTGTATTGAAGGCAACAGGTTTTATCTGGTCAGTTCAAGGGTCGGGATGTTGGAGCAAAGAGGACGAAGTAAAGACAAGCACTGTCCCAGGTATCTCATTCGTATCCCTGGGATGAAGATTCCTGATAGAAGGACCTAAAAGTCCATGAATAACATATTTTTCCAGGGGAAAGATATATCTGAACTGGTGGTATGTTACTGAAACATTCTTTGTTTCACTTTCTTCTCTTCCTGTATTTTAAACCTGAGGTACCTCTAGAAAGATTTGGTCAGGGAGCCTTAAATTTTTCAGACAGAAGTCAGCTCAATTTCTGCTTGACTCCCAGACAGGGGTCACAAATCAAATGTCCACCTGAGCAGACAGGTGATATAAACACAGGTAATCATGGGTCGGGTAGAAGAGATGATAGGGTATGATGAGACCTGTGTGTTTGGGGCAGCTGTGACCCACTATTCAGTTTCAGTAGGTTGTTATGAAATGGAAGGTTCCTGGTACATCATAATTTCCCAACAAATATTTGTTGTTGTTTTTGTTCTTGTTCTTGTTGAAATAAGAAGCTCTAGATACCATACGAGAACACAAAGGAACAATATAAAGAGAAGTAGACCATGAAAACAGGAATGAGAGATGTGAACGGCAAACATACACAACAAAAAAAGATTATAAAAAAATTTAAAACAGACCATGTAAACAAAATCAATAATATCATTAATCAAAAAATAAGAGGGAGAGGGCTCCCCTGGTGGCGCAGTGGTTGAGAGTCTGCCTGCCGATGCAGGGGACACGGGTTCGTGCCCCGGTGCGGGAAGATCCCACATGCCGCGGAGCGGCTGGGCCCGTGAGCCATGGCCACTGAGCCTGTGTGTCCGGAGCCTGTGCTCCACAACAGGAGAGGCCACAGCAGTGAGAGGCCCGCGTACCGCAAAAAAAAAAAAAAAGAACATAGTATCCGAAAGACATGGAACACTATTAAAACAGTCTAACATATGCATATAATTGAACGCCCAAGTAGAAAAGAAAAACAGGACAAGGCAGAACACATATTTGAAGAGATAATGGCTGAGGATTTGGAAATATCAATTGAAAAAAGTTCAAAGACAGCTCAGAGAACCTTAAGTAAAATAAAAATAAACACCATACACTTAGTCACATCACTTTCAGATTGCTGAAAACAAAAGATGAAGAGAAAATCTGGAAGGTAGCCAAAGAAAAAAGTACATTACTGACAGAGGAACAAATATTAGAATAACAGCAGATCTTGATCAGAAATTATACAATCCAGGAAAATGTGCCAACATATCTACAGTATTGAAAGGGAAAAAACAAAGCTGCCAACCCAGAATTCTACACCAGTGAACATACCTTCAAAAATGAAGGCAAAAATGAGGAATTTTTCAGGCAAAAGCTGCAAGAATTCACTACCAGTAGACCTGCACGACAAGTTTTGTTAAAGAAAGTTCTTCAGACAGGAGTATGATACCAAATGGAAAGATGGATCTACACAAAGCAATGTATATTAATGGCGAGGTAAATAAAACAGATACTTTTCTCCTTATATTTTTAATGCCTTTATAAGATAATTGATTGTTTAATGAGAGTGTAAAATAATGTATCTTCCTTCTTAAAAAAATCAGGACAAAAAGAACTAATTATAACGAAAGTGAGCAAGAAGAAGGAAATAATAAAGAGCAGAAATCAATGGAAATACAAAATAAAAACAATAAACTCAAATCTTATATAAAAAGTTCAAAAAGATTAATAAGCCCCTAGCCAAACTGATCACGAAAAAAAAGAGAGGGTACAAATTACCAATGTTAGCAATAAAAGAGGAGACATCACTACAAACACTCTGGACCTTGAAAGTATAATATATATGCCAATAATTAGAAAATGTAGAGAAAATAGACAAATTCCATGAAGGAAATAACTATTTCAATATTAGATAATCTGAATAACTTGATATTTATTGAATTCATAGTTTAAAACCTTCCCCTGAAGAAAATTCCAGGCCCAGATGGCTTCACTTATGAATTCTATCAAACACTTATAAAATATATAATACCGATTCTATACAAACTCTTTTAGAATTTAGAAGGAAATGCCTTCCAACACATTTTATGAGCCCATTACCTTATAACAAAATAAGACAAAGCATTACTAGAAAAGGAAACCACAGAACTAGAAACCTCATGATCATAGACACAGTATTCCTCAACAAAATATTAGTAAATAAAATTGAGCAATCTATAAAAAAGATAATACATCATGACCAACTGGGGTTCATCTTTCAAATGCAACATTGATTCAACACTTAAAAGTGAACCAATGTAATTCACCCTGTCAACAGACTAAAAAAAGATCGGTATGATCTTCTCAGTAGATGCAGAAAGCTTTGTCTTTTCTAGAATGTCATATAGCTGGAATCTTACAATATGTAGCCTTTTTATATTAGCTTCTTTAACTTAGAAATATGCATTTGAGATTCCTCCAAGTCTTTTCATGGCGTGATACCTTACTGGGGGATGTGTGTCTGAGTGGGGCATGTTGAATAGTATTCCACTGTCTGAATGCCCCACAGTTTTATTTATCTGTTCACCTGCTATAGGACATCTTGATTGTTCTCAAGTTTTTGGCAATTATTAAATAAAGCCGCTATAAACATTTGTGTGCAGGTTTTTGCGTGAACCTAAGTTTTCAAAGAGGGTCAAGGAGCACAACTGCTGGATTGTATGGTAAGAGTATGTTTACTTTGTAAGAAATTGCCAAACTGTTTTCCAAAATGGCTGTATCATTTTGCATCCCCACCAGCAATAAGTGAGAGCTCCTGTTGCTCCACATGCCTGTCAGCATTTGTTGTTGTCAGGGTTCTGAACTTTGGCCATTCTAATACGTGTGTATTAGTATCTTATTGTCATTTTAATTTGCAGTTCCCTAGTGGCATATGATGTTGAGCATATTTTCATATGCCTATTTGCCATCTGCACATCTTCATTGGTGAGGTGCCTATTCAGGTTTTTGTCCACTTTTAATTAAGTTCTTCTAATTGTTGAGTTTTTAAAGTTTTTTGTATATTTTTTGGATAACAGTACTTTATCAGATATGTCTTTTGCAAATATTTTCTCCCCAGGCAGGTCTAGTCACAAGAAAATTCCTCAATTTTTATTTGTCCAAGAAAGTCTACATTTATCTTTCACTTTTGAAAGATAATTTTGCAAGGTACAGAATTCTAGATGTGTGTGTATGTGTGTGTGTGTGTGTGTGTGTGTGCGTGCGTGTTACTTTCAACAATTTACTTTATTCCACTCTTGTCTTGCTTGCACTGTTTCTGTCTTACTCAGTTCAGGTTGCCATAAAAAAGTACAATAAATAGGCCGGGCGGCTTAAACAACAGACATTCATTTTGCACAGTTCTGAAGGCTGCAAGTCAGAGATTATTTTGCCAGCATGGCCAGGTGCTAGTGAAGGTTCCCTGGCTTGCAGACGGCTGCATTTCCTCTGTGTCTTCACATGGCAGAGAGACTTCTGGTGTCTCTTCTCTTCTTATAAGGGCACTAATCCCATCATGAGGACCCCACCCTCATGACCTCATCTAAACCTATTTCCCAAAGGCCCCATCCCCAAACATCATCATATTGGAGGTTAGGGTTTTCAACAGGAATTTTGGGGAGACACAGTTCAGTCTATAGCAGCTCCTGAGGAGAAGTCAGATGCAATTCTTACCTTCCTCCTCTATAGGCAAGGTGTTCTTATCCTCTGGTATCTTTCAAGATTTTTTTCTTTATCTTTGATTTTTAGCAACTGGAATATAATATGCATGGGTGTAGTTTTTTGGCATTTATCATGCTTGGTGTTCTCTGAGATTCCTGGATATGTGATTTGGTGTCTGATATTAATTTGGGGAAATTCTCAGTCATATTCTGTACCATTCTTTCTTCCCCTCTGGTATTCCCATTACACATGTTATACATTTTATACTTGTCCCACAGTTCTGGGGGTTTTTTCAGTCGTTTTTCTCTCTGATTTTCCATTTTGGAAGTTTCTATCAACCTATCCTTAAGCTCAGAAATTCTTTCCTCAGCCATGTACAGCCTACTTATAAGCCCTTCGAGGGCACTCTTCATTTCTGTTAGAGTGTTTTTGATTGCCAGCATTTCTTCTCGATTCTTTCTTGGAATTTCGACCTCTCTACTTGCATTGCACATCTGCTCTTGCCTGCTGAACACTTTATCCGTTAGAGCCCTTAGCATGCTAATCATAGCTGTTTTGAATTCCCAGTCTGATAATTCCAACATCCTGCCATATCTAGGTCTGGTTCTGATGCTTGTTATTTCTCTTCAAACTGTGTTTTTTGCTTTTTAGTATGCCTTGTAATTTTTTCCTTGGTAGCCAGACATGACGTAACAGGTAAAAGGAACTATGGTAAACAAACCTTTAGTCATGCGTTATTAACGTGTGAGGGGAGAGGTATTCTATAGTCCTGGGATTAGTTCTCTGTCTTTTGGTGACCCTGTGTCTCTGGACTGTGAACTTCACAAGTGCTTCTGAGTCCCACCCTCACCTTAGGTGGAACAGAATGGCTTGAAAGGACTAGGCTGGAGTTGGGTATTTCCCTTCCCTCACATGGAAGGCTGTAGCCAAACTGGACTTTGGTATTTCCCCTCCTCCAGGTAAGTTAGGCTCCGAAAAATATCCCAATAGTTTAGGCTCCAGTAAAATCTTGAGGCAGGCTTAGTTAAGAAGAAAAGAATGCTCTGGTATATTTCAAAATGGTTACTCTCCCTGCGGAAGGCAGGAAGGGGTTTTCCTCCAATATTCACTGTTGACAACCTGGTTAAGCTAGTGGGGGTGAAACTCACAAAAGTGTGGGGCTCCCTGATGACTGGATTCACCTGGAGTTATTAACCCTCAGACTTGTCTACACTGAGCCTCCAGCAATTTGTCAATCACTGTTCAGGTTTTCCTACCCCTGGTACTGGTTCCCATAGAGGTTTCTGCTCCTGGGTTCCTGTTCCTCTGTATTCACCTGTCTGTCTCTCCAGTTTAGGAAGCAGGAATTTGCCCTGCTGCCTCTCCTCTGATGGATCTAAGAAGACCTTTCTGTTTTTTTCAGTTTGTTCAGCTTTTCACTTATTCTTAGGATGGTGTAATAACTCCCAGACTCCTTACCTGCTGGACCATAAACCAGTAGCCAGTAACCGATCTTTTACAATGTTTCCAAGGTAATTCAATGGGGAAAGGTTAGACTTTTCAACAACTGTGCTAGTGAATCTCAATCTTTACCTCATCTCATACACACGAGTCAACTCAAAACGGATCATAGATCTAAATATAAGAGCTACAGCTACAAAACTTTTAGGAAAAAAATATTTGTAACCTTGCGTAAATATTTTTAGATAGAACATAAAAAGTACAAACCATAAAATAAATAACTTATAAATTTAACTTCACTATAATTTAAAACTTCTGTTCTTTGAAAAATAATGTTAATGAAATGGAAGTACAAGCCACGAACTGGAAAAAAATATATGAGCAATATATATTTGATCGAGAACTTATATCCAGAATATGTAAAAAACTCCTATCTTAATAATAAGAGCATACGATGCAATTTTAAAATGAGTAAAAGATTTTAACAGATTTTTCACCAATGATCTTTCACAAATGGCAAGCAAGCATATGAAAACAGACTCGACAATAATCGTTATTAGAGAAATATGAATTAAAACCACAGTTAGATACTAGCACACGCTGGAATGGCTACTACTTTTAAAAACTGACAACATTAAGTGCTAGAAAGAATCTGGAACACTTGGAAATCTCAAAGATTATAGGGGGATGGAAACCAGTACTGACACCTTGGACAACAGTTTGGCAGTTTATTATGAAGTTATATGCATATATATATATATAATTCATAATTTTCAGTAACTGGAAATAACCACAGAAATGCTACTCAGCAATAAAAAAAAAAACTACTGACACATTGTTGGATCTCAGAAGCATTGCACTAATTGAAAGAAGTACTTCAAAAGCTACATATTGCATAATTCCATTTATGTGAAGTTCTAGGAAAAGCGAACTACAAGGACAGAGAGCAGATCAGTGGCTGCAGGAACCTGCACCTGGGGAGGGGGATGAAGAAAAATTTGGTGGTGGTAGAATTGTTCTACATCATGACTGTGATGGTGACACATTCATCAAAACTCATCTAATTGTACATTTAAAACTAGTGCATTTTATTGTATAAAGTTGATTTTTTAAAGTTATAAACATAAAAATCATATGAGTGGTGGTCAAAGGTTGACATAGGAAGAAGAGACAGACCACAAAGGGATACAATAGGACCTTTGAGTTGGTAATATTCTATAACTTGATTGTGGCATTGGTTCCATGACTCTATACATGTATCAAAACTTACCAAATTATATATATTAAAAACTTGAATTTTGCAGCATACAAATTATATCTCAATGAACCAGACTTTCAAACAATTAATAAAAAATAAATATATAAACAAAAAGAGACTGGAACACAACAGAGCAAATTATAAAAGGGTCCTGTAAGGGAAAAGTTTGTGCCCCCGAATTTTATAGGCAGTCATGTGCCCTTTAACAAAAGGCAGTGGAAAGAGGTTTTCAGAAAACACCTAAGGAGTTTTCCTGAATGAAATCCCTGGGGTCTTGTGACAGAATAAAGGAATGTAGTTCAAAAGAAAGAACCCAGAAACACTGCTTAATTATATAACTGTTGTTCTACATGACAGTATAAATGTGGTAACAAACAGAGCCACCACAAGCATGTACATTACCATTGTGTACTAGAAAAAAGATCCTTCCCCTCTCTTTTTTTTTTAATGTAAAAAAAGAATAGCCACATGAAAAGGATGGAAGGAGTGAGGGAGGGAATTATGCCATTGATTACCCCAGAGAAATTCAAATGTGATACATCAGAAGATAATGTTATTGAATTCCTCTCTTCCACAAAGGGGAATAAACAATTATCTTTCTTCCACTGACACTGATGAGTTTAATATGATTTTAAGCTAACCTTTTAAAAAGTTAATAAATGTCATATAATATATATTTAAAACCCTTTGGAACATATATTATTTACTGTTTTACATTTAATTTTTATTTTATCAAAGAGGTACTTGTGGTGTAACACATTAAAGGCAGGGTGTCCATAAAGTCAAGAAATATGTATACTATAAATTAATTACTTTTTTACTGATTGAAGATGCCCCTTAACACGTTATATGTGCTATTGATTTCAGACTTCATAGCCCTTCTGCAGTTCTACAAGCCTAGATGAACAGCAGTGGTCCCCTGCCCACACCATCCATCTCCTTGCTCCAACTCCTGCTTCCCAAAGGCAGGGACTTTCACCTGTTTCATCGTCTATTTACTTCCGTACTTCCAGATAACATGCTTGTTTTGTTATTTCTTGATTTTTTTTCAACTTCAGATATTATTTGCTGACTTTCTAATGTGGAAGACAAGATTAAGACCTCCCCAAGACTTGTGATGATGGATGACTTTGTTTCTTGCTTCTTGTGTTCTTTGGTTTCCTATTATGCACATGTTAACTTTTAAGAAATAAATGTTATTTTAAAAACCTTAAAAAAAAAAAAAAAAGACCTCCCCAAGAGGAAGGACAGGAATAAAGACACAGATGTAGAGAATGGACTTGAGGACATGGGGAGGGGGAAGGGTAAGCTGGGACGAAGTGAGAGAGAGGCATGGACATATATACACTACCAAATGTAAAACAGATAGCTAGTGGGAAGCAGCTGCATAGCACAGGGAGATCAGCTCGGTGCTTTTTGACCACCTAGAGGGGTGGGATAGGGAGGGTGGGAGGGAGGGAGACGCAAGAGGGAAGAGATATGGGAACATATGTATATGTATAACTGATTCACTTTGTTATAAAGCAGAAACCGACACACCATTGTAAAGCAATTATACTCCAATAAAGATGTTAAAAAAAAAAAAAAGACCTCCCCAAGAGGGGCACACGCAAGTACACACACACACACACACACACACACACACACACACACACACATTCATCTCCCCCATTCTGCCATTACAGTTATAATTCTTATTCAGGTCGCCATAGATACAAAATATTCACAGCTGAGCTACGCATGTACCATTTGCTTTTCTGATACCTCTTGCTGTTTTCCTAAAGTTAAAGCTTACCTTGTTTTTTCATCATCGTAGGTTTCCCTTGCTGCCAGCCTGGGTTTTAACTTTCTCCATCTGGATAAATCTATGGTCCATCTGTTTCCTGGATTCTAAAATTTTTTTACTGTCATAGCCATTCCCGTTCTCTGTCCATAAAGCTTGATGCAACTGTATCCCTTTACCATGTTAAGCAGAAGCCCCACCCAGTGTCAGTAACTGACCAAGCCAGGCAGACACCTGGAGGGGGCAGGGGGTCAGACCAGGTGGGCTTTGTGCTCCGTGGCAAATTGGGTATCTTAATGCATCTTCTAAACCACTGAGGCTTCATCCGCCAGGCCCTGTTATTGCTAATGCGCTCAGATCCCATTTCTCTTGAAATTGGAAGAGACATTTGTTTACTTAAAATACCGTTAATTCAGTGGATGTGAGAAGAAGGCCCTGGGCCTCATACCTACCTTCACGGCGCTGAAGCAGAACACGTGCAGCACAGCTGCGGCGGAAGCACTCCGGGCCACGCTGTAAACGGCCGACACCATCCCCGAAACAGCTGGAACACAAACGTCAAGAGTTCCCTTCTAGACTGGCAAGCCTCACGGTCAGTACATGTTGTAAGACATGAAGTTTGTACGTAAATCAACTATACTCCAGTAAAAATTAAAAAAAAAAAAAAGAAGAAATGAAGTTTGTAGCTTTCAAACACAAAATGCCTGTGAAAGGGGCAAAAAAATCAATCTACGGGGCAGTCAAAAAGCCCTGAGCGACTCTTAGTACAAGAAAGACACTGACCGCTACCTAACAACTCAAGAGGACCACAGATAGAAAGAACTTTTGATAGCATTCTTGGAAGGCTGTGTGAACCAGGCAGTGCGGAGGTGGGGAGACCTTGTCGCTTACAGTTGGAAGCTGCTGGCCCCGGAAAGCTCAGGGATGGCCATTTCAACAGAAGAAAGGAGAGAGATGGAGCTGGAGACGGGGATGGAGATGGGGATGGAGATAGAGATGGGGATGGAGACGGAGATGGGGATGGAGACGGAGACAGAGATAAGGACAGAGGGAGATGGATGATAGATAGATAGATAGATAAAAAGAACAAGAAAGCACTCCTGTGTGTGTGAGCGTGTGTCTGTGTGTCTGTGTGTGTACAAGGAGGTGGCAGCAGTAATTAATTGCCCTCTATGGTCTTGTGCTTTATGTACAGATTTCATGGAATCCTTACAGCAACACTATGAGATCAGCACGTTAGTCTCCATTTAGAGAAGAGTAAACTTTAAAGGTAAGCAATCTGATTAAAGTCTCCAAGTAAGCATTAGATGAAGCTTCATCCACCTTGGTTGGAATCTAAAGTACACACCAAATGAAAGGAGACAGGTCGCCTGTCTGTACAGGCCCGCACACCACACACACTCACAATGTCTCACGCACACGCTCCCAGACTAACTCAGACGTGTGCATGCTCAAATACACACACGGCGCACACACTCACCTCCACTCACCCACATTCACACACAGTCACACATACGGCTTTTCCAAAGAACACTTAGAAGAGCCTTAAACCTAGTGCAAAGCTCATGGAATTCTACGCTTCCCTGTTTTCCGCTTGTGTCAAGCTGGGTGGACCACTTTCAGTTTGGATGAAGGAATCTAGAAGGGCCCACCATCAACCTGACGGACCAGAGCTGAAGTCCTACAAAGGCTCAGGACAACCTAACTGTCCAGACCTCATTCCACGCCTGAGGCTACTTAGCCCTTATCTGAACTTCAGACTTTTTTACAGGACGAACAGAATGAACAAGACTTACCAGAACCTCCAAAAAACAGCATGTCAATTTGCTCCAAAAGATAGATGCAGAAAGTGTTGATCTGCGGGAAGAGCCCAAGGAGGGAGATTGCAGGGAAGCAATATAGAAATACTGGAAGTGAACAGACAAAATTGATGGTAAGCGTGCGGGAAAGGTGGCCGAGGTTCCTGCTGCAGTCCCACCTCCCTCCCCCCTTTCAGCCCAGCCCACCCCACCCAGGTCCTGGAGGCAATACGGCCTCCTCTCCCCTACCCGCTGGAGGAGGTTGGAGGTTGAGCCGCACAGGCCCGTGGAAATAATAAAGGCGCTGCTTTTGAGGAAGAGGCGGGCCTGGGACTGAGCAGACACATGGGGATGGTGGGCGGAGAGTAGATCCGCCTTCAGCTCTCAATGACAGACTTGGACTTAGCGGAAATGAGATGGGAAAAGAGGACCAGGAAAATTACATGATCATGCAAAACCCAAGCAGTTGTTAGAGGGTCTCTTCCAGCAAGGCTCCTTGCTTTGTGCTTCTATCACCTCCAGGGCTTGAGTTGCTGTGTGTGTTCTGTTCTAAATACCCGGTGGAGACTCAGGTTTCAGTCAGAACCTCAGACCCACAGAGCAGCAAGGGAGAGTGGTGATGAACTAAGAAATCCCACAGCCATGACGATGCGACACTGAAGGGCCTGCTTCTCAGGTGGCGCACGTCACCTGGGAGGTGAAAGGGGCCCTGCCTGACGAGAGGAAAACTGGCAGCTTCCCAAACCGTAACAATGCAATTGGATGAAACATCCATACGTTATAATTCAGTGTTTCACAGAGATCATTTGTTCAGGGAAATAACGCATCGTCGAGCTGCATTTTACAGCAATTTCCCCATCATTCTCTTTCTCGATCCTATTTGAGTTGGGTTTCAGAGAAACACAGAAACTCCCATTAGTGGTGCCACAGTACATCTGTCTACCTTTCTGTCTCAGTTTATTGGGTGGAAAGTCAATGAAGTTTGATACTGGTAAACCCTAATAAAACTAAGGAAATTTGATTTGAAATCTAAGACACCTAAACATGGAACTATGTCCAAACCCCATGTATAAACTGCAGTGAAAAGGGCAGGTAGGGAGGATGGGGACCGCGTTTCAGCTATTTCTGAAAAACTGGAAACGCAAACTTTCCACAGTGAAATTGCAGGGATGAGAGTATTTATGTGTGCCATTCTCTGGCTAATCGTGGGTTAACCCCACTACAGTAAAATGGGGCAAACCCAACTACAACAATACCAAGAAACTGTTCCAACAATGTGTGGAAATAAAATTTTATGTAATGAACATGGCTATGATAAACGGGCCTTTGTTTGGGATTGGAGCCATATTTTGACACACATGGTGATTTTGTTGTAATGTTGTCTGTGGCAAGATTTTAACTATACGGTGAAAACCCAAAGCATCTGTGAGTAATACGTTTCTCAATCAAAGCCGGCAATAACAAGGGGGGGTCGGGGGAAGGAATGGGAGTTTGGGATTAGCAGATGCAAACTATTACATATAGGACGGATAAACAACAAGGTCCTACTGTAGAGCACAGGGAACTGTACTCAATATCCTGTGATAAAACGTAATGGAAAAGAACAGAAAAAGAATGTACTGATACATATATGTTTAACTGAGTCACTCTGCTGTACAGAAGAAATTAACATTGTAAATCAACTGTACTTCAATAAAGTTTAAAAAAAAACCGAAGTCAGCAACAAGACACAAATACGGATCTGCTAGTCATAACTATATGACAATTTCTTTTTTCAGTTTTTATAGGAAAGGAAAGATATAAGAAATAAACAGACACTTAATGGCAGGACATACCGTTTTGAGCATGAACATTTTAATTCATATGATTTTAAGCAAACTGACTAGTTCTCTTCTTAAGTTTGGGACTCAAAACCCAGCAATGAAGATTAGATGGTACGCTGCATTCGTCACGGGCATTAGTCCACATTCTCAAGTGTTGTGTGCAATGAAAACTACCAAAAACGAAGAACTACAGAGAAAAGTATGGGTGTAAAATAATGTAATAATGGTAGACAAATACCAGCAAAACGTGGGTAAAGAAGTATTCTCTGTAAGAAATACATTAGGCTACAAAACCCAAACTAATAAAGTGCAAAGCACTGGAACACGATGAATGATGCTGGGGGAAAATAAAATGGTACGAGCCAGGAGGAAGTCCTAACTGAAGATCCTCTGGCTGTGCCTGCGGAGCAGGAGCTAGACGACACAGCACAGAACGGACAGCAGTTGACAGGGAGCCCAGGGTCTAGGTCTCCCCCAGGATGAAATACAGAGGAAACCTCTCGTCTTTAGGGTCAGAGCTGCGCAGGTGGAATTAGAAGAAGGTGGAGGCCACGTAAATGTCAGGGTGCAGCGCACATGAATGAAGAAGCATCAGGAGGACGGCTAGAAAACTCCGCTTGAAGTTGCCGAAATGATTTTGTCCTTTTTTCCATAAGTAAAAAATCAAAAAGTCCCTGTGGTTGTTGGCAACTTTCCCTGTGAACAAAGACATTTTTCTCAGCGTACTGCTGAGAGGGTCTGTAATTTTCTCTCACATCTTCCCTACTCCTCATGTTTCCTAATAATTACCATAAGTGCAGAAACTTCTGGTACAGTTCCACTTCTTTCCAAGCACAATGCATAAATAAAAACATTGGAACTTGCTTCTTTCTTCCGTTATGTGAAGAGTAATATTCATTACTATATCTGCAGGTTGGGGCTTGGGGGAGGTAAGCAGAATTAAAATAACATGGAAGTAAAACCAAGACTATGAACTTGGTATGACTGTATGCGTTGTGTGTCTCCTACATGCCATATCTGTGTATTCGCACACTGCTGACACGGATTCCTGGGGCCAAGAGACAAGTCTTTACACAAGACATGGAAATGTGAGTCTCAGAGTGCAGATGATGGTGGATCCATCTCAGTCGCTGGTTACAAAACCTCCACCATCTCCAAGGGTTACATCCTTGAAGCTGCATTAGTGTAGGTAAGGGATTACGGTCCTAAAGACTAAAATAAAACATCAAACTCTCACATCTGAAAAAGGACCCGTCACATCTGATAAAGAACCCATACAGGGCATGGAACCCTTCTACAAGTGATGGCTGTCTCATCTTGCCGGAGCTCTTCCCACGTCAGGGAACTTCTCGCATCACTAAGCAACCCACGGCCCTACTGGACAGCTCTACACCAAACCACAACACCAGTCTTCCAGTGAGCCGAAATCCACCCACCAGCCACTGGGACTTAGTTACTACAGCTACACCAACAGAGAACAACAGAGAACAAAATCCCTCCCACTTTGGCCTGGCAGCCTTTGAACCACCTACAGCCATCACATGTGCCTCTAGGACTCAAGCATTTCTTCTCTAGGCTGGACGCCCCCATTCCCTCGCCCCATGTGCAGACCCAGTGTAGCCCATGAGGCCACATTCCTCAGGGCACACTCTAGCTTTGCTACTGCTCCTCTTGAAATACGGTTCCAAGAACTGAAGACCTCTCGGCTTTCTCATCCAAAGAATGATTACAAAGCCAGTCTCGCTCATAGGCTTTCGCTGAAGTTACCCAAATGGAAAATAATAAAAATTTCAGCACAGAGGTCAGCAAAGGAAATGAGCACTGACTAAGAAGGCCCTTCACTTTCCTCCTGGAGGAAAAAAAAAAATTATTTTCCTTATAATGAAAGAGAAGTGATATTCTGAACATATATGAAAGATCATAAAAGGAAAATAACTTATTTAAGAATATCACCCTGAGTGTTTCTACTTCCTTAATTCACCCCTCAGCCTACAAAAGCAACTAGTCCCACCACGGACTTTGTCTTTCTTCCTGTGCCAATTTTATCCCCCAGATTCCTCGTCTCTTGTCACTGTGCTTTCTCCTCCTTGTATTGTTCTGTTATCTGATGTCCTCTTCTTGGATTACATAGGACAAAGAGCTTCTCCATCCTTCCCACCTGCTCAGCGGCCGCTGGACTCATCTCCTACCCTTGGCTCGCATTCAACCCCTTCCTCCCTGGGAGCAGAATAAGGCAGCAGACACCAGATCTTCCTGTCTCCCTTGCCCCTCCGCTTCCTCTGGTGCCTCTCTCCACTGTGGTACGCTGATGGTCTGAGCAGAAACCAAGAGCGGCGGTGGAGAACAGAGATTATCACCCATAAGGCACAACTCCAGCCGCTATTCCACACGCCCCAGCACCAGCCAGAGGAGAACCACTTCCTCCGCGAGACAGGCACAAGAGCATCTTCAGACACGTGATGGTAAACAACCTCACACGTACTCACTTCCTGTTTCTCTCTTGTGCTGGTCCTAATGATGGCTTTGACAATCTCCTCTTGAGTAAAATTTCTGGCTGGCAAGTAGCAGATCTAGGGGGTGGTGTCTTTGGTAACTGTCCTTTATCAACTCATCCGGTCAATGGGATCAGATAATCACAAGTCAGCAGGTGTGGAAACCTCTGGATGTCATCACAAGAATTCTCAGAGCTTTGTCAGTCAAGCCTTCGGAGCTGCGGGCCCACAGTGGGGCAGCCTCTTCGCGTAATAAAGATGATAATAGCTAATACCTGGTTAAAGGCACGTTTCTATGTGTTTAAATATACCAACTCATCTAAAATCTGCAACAATCTCCGTGGTGTGTACTATTTTTGTCCCCATATCACAGTTGAATTTTGCTCAAGGTCACACAACTAGTAAAGAAGCAGAGATGGAATTCAAACAGCCAGCCATCTGGCTCCGAAGCTGGGGCTCTACACCATTATATTATGAAGGTCACTTGTGTACGTGGAGCATTTTACATCAAACACCGCCTAGACCTTAAGGCAAGTAAAGTGCACCAATGGAAGGCTGGGTGACATCCAGGACTCCATCTGGACTGAGAACCATGTCCACTCACATGTTACCAGAGCATCTGTGCCGTGCAGATGGGGCTGTGGCTGCCACCCTAATGGCAAAATCGCCTCCACCCTGGGGAGCCCCACTGACGCCACACATCAGGCACCTCAGCCACCAGTCTTCAGATATTGTGATGCTGCAGCTCCCTGCTCATGGATATCAACTTCCTTTAGAATAAGTCCCTTGTTGGATGCTTGGGGCTCTGCCTCCCAGGCCGTCTTCTGAAAGTGTGCAAGCCAAGAGAAAAAAATGCACATCTCTTGATCCAATAATAAAGTAAGAAAATTTATCCAACGAGGGATTCAAAAAATAACGGGGAGAAATACCCTCCCACCTCTATATTCTTCCCCACAACCCCCAAATGAACTCACCTATTAAGAAGTCCCTAGCCGACTGGAGAGACCCTGGAGAGAAGAGCTTCAGGCCATACACAATGTAAGTGGGAGGGTACCTGGCTTTGGCCCCAGTATCAAGCAGCAAGATAAGGCCACAAAGCACACAAAAATAGATTGGTCTGCTATATGTTATGATTTGGTTGTGTCCCTAGAAAACAAACACAATTTCTGAATGGTACCTTTAATTTTGATTAAATAACAAAAGCCTCATAGTCAATCATTTATACCATATTATACAACTTACACCATATAACAATTCACCCCTCCCCCACCATAATTCATACACACAAAACACCAAGGGGGAAAAAAAAAATACCCTGATGTTTACTCTGTCAAAGAAGAATATCAAAAAGAATGTTACGTCTCTCAGACTCAGCAAGATTTACCTGAAAATGTAATTACCAGCCTTGGATAAAATCTAGATCTAATTCAATGCTTCCCCCACAGTGAAACTTCCATTTGTGTTGTTCATTTCAAGTGCCAAACTAATTTAAACCACTATTTGCTCTGCATGCTCTAAGTTGAGCTCCATTATTAACAAGAAATAGAATTACAAGTTGTAGGCTTCAATTTCCTTATGTCTTAGAAAGCAAGACAATACAGGTGCCAAATTATACCTGCAGAGACTGCACAAAATGTCTCAGTGTAGCACAGTGGAATAATCAATTTTTAAACATTTGCTATTTATCTGCATTGTCCTCTGAGGAGGACCAAAAACTTAACTGGTTTCATCTTAACCTTCAAAATATTCTTAAGAGGCAAGCGGACACGTTGTTTTATTCTTCTTCTGGAATGGATAGAAAAATTAAGGAAAAGCTATAACATCAACTTTCCAGGGCAAAAGTCAATGAACAATTAATTTACATCTCACAAATCAATGCACAGTTCATAAGGTTCAAAAAACCAACAAAAATGAATTAGGGAGAGAATATTATTTGCAATTCATGAACTACTTTGAGTATAAAAAGTCAAGATGAAAGTGATACAAGTTTGATCACCTCACACCAGTCAGAATGGCCATCATCAAAAAATCTACAAACAATAAATGCTGGAGAGTGTGTGAAGAAAAGGGAATCCTCTTGCACTGTTGGTGGGAATGTAAATTGATACAGTCACTATGGAGAACAGTATAGAGGTTCCTTACAAAACTAAAAATAGAACTGCCATATGACCCAGCAATCCCACTACTGGGCATATACCCTGAGAAAACCATAATTCAAAAAGAGAGTCATGTACCACAACGTTCACTGCAGCTCTATTTACAGTAGCCAGGACACGGAAGCAACCTAAGTTTCCATCAACAGATGAATGGATAAAGATGGTGTGGCACATATATACAATGGAATATTATTCAGCAATTTAAAAAAAAACGAAATTGAGTTATTTGTAGTGAGGTAGATAGACCCAGAGTCTGTCATACAGAGTGAAGTAAGTCAGAAAGAGAAAATCAAATACCGTGTACTAACACATATATATATATGGAATCTAAAAAAAAAAGAAAAAGAAAAAGGGTTCTGAAGAACCCAAGGGCAGGACAGGAATAAAGACACAGATGTAGAGAATGGACTTGAGGACACGGGGAGTGGGAAGAGTAAGCTAGGACGAAGAGAGAGGCATGGACATATATACACTACCGAGTGTAAAACAGATAGCTAGTGGGAAGCGGCCGCATAGCACAGGGAGATCAGCTCGTTGCTTTGTGACCACCTAGAGGGGTGGGATAGGGAGGGTGGGATGGAGACGCAAGAGGGAGGAGATACGGGGATACATGTATACGTATAGCTGATTCACTTTGTTATAAAGCAGAAACTAACACACCATTGTAAAGCAATTATACTCTAATAAAGACGTTAGGGCTTCCCTGGTGGCGCAGTGGTTGAGAGTCCGCCTGCCGATGCAGGGGACGCGGGTTCGTGCCCCGGTCCGGGAAGATCCCACATGCCGCGGAGCAGCTGGGCCCGCGAGCCATGGCCGCTGAGCCTGCGCGTCTGGAGCCTGTGCTCCACAACGGGAGAGGCAACAACAGTGAGAGGCCCGCGAACCACAAAAAAAAAAAAAAAAAAAGATGTTAAAAATATAAAATAAAAAGACTAGGAAATAAGTCAAAAAAAAGAAAGTGATACAAGTTTGGATATGAATTTTTAAAGTCACTGACTTGAACATATTTAGAAATGCAATTTAAATTGCCACTGCTTCTATAATAGAAATGGTCTTATTCTGAGACCATCTTTTAATAGGAAGGAAAACACAGGCTGTCCATGGGGGCTGGCTATGTCTGGCCCTGAGTCCAGACTCAGTCTTAAAGGGATATTTTGTATTCTTATGAAATTTCCTTTTGAATCCAACTAGGTCATAGATTAATGAGTAAGGGGCTACTTCCTCTGCATTTAAAAAAAAAATTGAAACTAAAGCATAAGTGAAATCTTAATGCATTTCTTATCAAGTGAATAGCAAAATAAATTGCTTGGTATAGACAGCCACTTAGTATACAAATACACAAGCATATGAGATCTTTCCTCAAACTGATACCATTTCAGAAATATAATTAAATAGCTACTTCCCACTTGCCCTCATTCTTTCTGTTACTAAAAGGTTAAAAATAACTTTTTCCAGGAATTGAAAGTCTATGGCTTTGAACAAATTTAAGATATCATCTTGGATCGTCCAAGTCAAACTTTATTTATTGGGCATGGGAATGCTTCCTTTTTATTTGTAATTTCTGAGATAAACCTTAAGGCTCCCTTAGAAACAGGCTGCCCTCACCATCATGCTATCTTTGGGGTCCCCAAACCATTCTAAGCATATCGCTAATACATGGCATGTGAGTCACTTTTATTTGTCTTGATTCCTAAGAACACCCACTAATAAAATTTCCCTCTTCTCCAGTTCCTTCTTTCACGTAGGATTCAATCATAAAACCTCCCAAGGATTCATTTCTTTTTTCAATAGAAAAATTCCACTCGCTCCTCCAGGTGAAGTCTGATCACAATCTTTTCAAACTTGTCCAAGTGTTTCCCACCTGTTTTTTCACCTTCAAATGCCCTGGGGAAGCACTGCTGATTTCTGCTCTGGGGCATCTTGCAGGCTGTTTTACAAAAGCTGGTCTACGCATGCATTTGGGTCTCCCATTAACCCCACCTACATATACAATTTCACAGGCGGTGGTCTGGTCGCAGGGCAAGGAAAGGGTAAGGTGAGAGAATCTATCCAAACCTACAGGTCCCCACCCGGAGAGCAGTGGTGCTTGTGGCTAGGGGACCAGGCCATTCTAATTGTCCTCTTACCAAGACAGTGGGCTGGTCAGATGTTTCAAACTTGCTGCTGATAGATAAGTAGATAGATAGAAGGATGGATAGATAGATAGATTGATAGATGATAGATAGGTAGATAGATATAGATGGATAGATAGACAGGGAGACAGAGCGATAAAAGGGTTTTGTTCTAAGGAAGATGGGGTGTCTGAACCCAGGGGCACTGAACCGAGGCCGTCAGCAACCAGGACACGCCAGCCCCATCCCATCTCTGCCGTTACCCATGCCAGCTCCAGGCTTCGTGCAGATCCGAACTCTCTGCTTCTCAGCCCAGAGGGCGGACAAGAGCTGCCTCACACCTGCTGAGTCTGCACAAGTTCCTGTCTGGCCGCACACAGAGGTCAGCTGGTTTTGACAAGCTGATGTAAGACAGCAAAGGCTAACATTTATCCTGCTTTCCTGTGCCTCAGGCACTCTTCTACCTACTTTAAATATTCCACTCGAAGAAGTCCTACCATTACTCTCATTTTGCCAAGAGTAAACCGAGGCACAAAGAGGAAGAAATGTGTCCCAGGCTTTGCAGTGCGGCCGAGCCAGGACTTGGATACTACCCACTGGCTACTACCCACTGGCTCGCCAAACTGACCCAGATGGTGATTGCATTTGCCACTGGATCCTTCTAGGCCCAACACTCAACCTCACTCGGATCAAGTTCATTCGCAATCCTCATTCTTTAGACACATGACGTGAATGTTACTCATGTGAAGTAAAGAGAGAGTGGGGGGGAAATCATTCGTAATAGCTTCTCCTGGAAGGTGGAAGAGGGCTCCTACCAGGAGAGGGTGTAGAAAAGTAACTGCCCGCTGCTCTGTCCAGCCCCTCTGAGACACTACGTCTACCTACGTGGAACTCTCTTTACTCTAATAAGGATTTGCTGTTTGCTTTAGCAATTCACCTGTTTATATTTAGAGTCACATTTTTTTAATTGAAGTATAGTTGATTTACAATATTGTGTTAGTTTCAGATATACAGCATAGTGATTTGTTTGGGGGGTTTTTCATGCAGATTATATTCCATTATAGGTTATTGCAAGATATTCAATATAGTTCCCTGGGCTATACAGTAAATCTTTGTGGCTTATCTATTGTATGTACAGTAGTTTGTATCTGTTAACCCCATAATTTATCCTTCCCCCTCTCTCCCTTTTGGCAACCGTAAGTTTGCTTTCTGTCTGTGAGTCTGCTTCTGATTTTTCCATAGATTCATTTGTATTATTTTTTAGATTCCACACGTAAGTGATATCATACAGTATTTGTCTTTCTCTGTCTGACTTATTTCACTAAGCATAATATTCTCGAGGCCCATCCAAGTTGCTGCAAATGGCAATACTTCAGTCTTTCTTTTTTTGCTAAGTATTATTCCATTGTTTATATACACCATCTCTTCTTTATCTAATCTGTTGATGGGCACTTGGGCTGCTTCCATGTCTTGGCTATTATAATAGTACTGCTATGAACACTGGGGTGCGTGTATCTTTTCTAATTAAAGTTTTCATTTTTTCTGGATGTATACCGAAAATTTTTAACTATACACTTCAGTTCCCCTTGTGTGTGGAGCAAAAGAAGGAGATCTGGGGATGGGCGCCCACTGCCCTAAGGAAGCTGAACCCCAGTAAAACCCTAGCCAGCAAGTATTCTATGACCCACACTTGGTGGCATATATATATACAGTGGAATATTACTCAACCATAGAAAAGAATGAAATTATGCCATTTGCAGCAACATGGATGGACTTAAGAGATTATCATACGAAGTGAAGTAAGTCAGACAAACATTGTATGATATTACTTATACCTGGAATCTAAAAAAATGATACAAATGAACTTATTTACAAAACAGAAACAGACTTACAGACAGAAAAACAAATGTATGGTTACCAAAGAGGAAAGGTGGGGAAGGGATAAATTAGGAGTTTGGGATTAACAGATACATACCACTCTATATAAAACAGATAACCAACAAGGACCTACTGTAGAGCACAGGGAACTATACTTAATATCTTGTAATAACCTATAATGGGAAAGAATCCGAAAAAGAATAGATATGTATATGTATAACCAAATCACTTTGCTGCACACCAGAAACTAACCCAACGCTGTAAATCAACTATACTTCAATTTCTAAAACTTTTTAGTGAAATTAAAAAAAAACCATTTCTCCGATAAACAGCACCTTAACCAGGTGTTCAAGGTCAACATCAAAAGTGGTTCAGTCATGTTGATTGTACATAACCTCGAAATGACGTAAGGAAAATGGCACTTTACTTCTGTGGTTTTCCTCCCCCATAACCCAGTTAAATCATCAGATGAGCCCCAGCTAAATCCCAACTGAGGGACAGTCTACAAAATCCCTGACCAATGCTCCTCAAAGCTGTCCAGTTATCAAAAACCAAGGAAAATCTGAGGAACTGTCACAGCCAGGAGGAACCTTAGGAGAGAGAATGACTAAATGTCAGGCAATGTCCTAGATGGAATCCTCAAAAAAAAAAAAATAGGGACCTAGGTGTGGGCTTTGTGGAAACTGTACACTCAGTCCTCTGGATCCGCAGAGCAGAAGGAGAAAGGAAAGAAACCTTTACAGAGGACTGAATATTCCAGGTCCTGCACTGGGCACATTATATAGATTATCCAACTCACTCATGACCAAATCCAGCTGAGGCTGTTATTATTATCCCCACTTTACTCACACAAAAATTACCAGCATTTGTCAAGTGCTCCCGCGGTGCCAGATTCTAGGCTGAGCCCTGGATGTACATTATCTTGTTTAATCCCCTTACAATCCTATTTTATTATTTCCTCTTTTACAGAGGAAAAACCTGAGATTCAGAGAGGTCACTTGACCAAGATGCCGTAGTTTGTACGTGGCGAGGCTGGATTCGAATCCCGAAACCCGCACGCTTCCAGTTACCCCGGTGTTTCTCGGGTGTGATCTGAGATCACCTCCGCCATCAGCACGGGGTGGGGGAGTGTTAAAATGCAGGTTCCCAAGTGCTGCCCCAGCTGTCCTAACTCAGAATCCCTGCAGGTGCTGGGAAAGGCCCCGACACTGCCTCTGTGCCAGTGATCCCACTGGATTTTGCTTTCTGGGTTATCATTAGTGGATACTGTTGGTTAGACCAGTGTATAAATCTGTGTAAGCCAAGGAAGAGCCTCACTGCCTGTGACTAAGGTGCCAGTCTCTGATCCTCAGATTCCTTCCAGGAGCTACCCCCCATTCTCATTTTCGTAAGCTCTCCTAGACCTCTTTTCTTTTCCAGTCAGACACGTTTCTTTCAGGCCCAGGGTCGATGGTGCCGTAACTATTAGCAGGCCAGTGTTAATCTGTAACTCTATCTGAAGCTCACAGAATGTTATGAAAAAAAAAAAAATTTTTTTTTTTCATTGTGCTATCTTCAGGTTTTAACAACTTGCTCAAAATTTGCCACCTCTGTGCTCCTGGAAGGAAACAAAGGAGAAAGTCAGTCAATCACTCCAAGAACTGACTGCATTAATGGCCCTCCCTGGGAACGAACAAAGTAACGCAGTTTTGAAACGCACTGGTTCATCTGACAGCCCCTGATGAATGAACCTTAGCCAGGGCTGGTGGCAGGCTTGAGCACCATCTCTCTACCAGACTGGGTTCATTCTCTTGACCATCTCCTTTCTGAGGTTTTCTCATCTCTAAACAGTAAATCAGCCTCTAAACGCCTACATGGCTCAGCCACACTGCAAGAGGAACTATTTTATAGCTACCATATTTTCTTGCCTCATCAGAACAGTTAGAGAAATGCCAGCTCGAATCTGGGACTCATTCTACTCAGAAATCTGTGTAAGCAAATTAAGTACTGCCATAAACATAGTTTGATGTCTGACTGTGGCTTCTGTTGACAGTAAGAGAAGTCGTTTCTTCCTATCTCACTACGACATGCTTGCTCAGATAAAGGAAGGGCAGCTGCATTTAGTCCTCCAGGAACTGGATCAATATAGACAATACGACTCCAACTTAGAGCAGGACCCAAGGGTCCTGCGAACAGTCATTACAGATCTACAGGGATTATGCAGCTGTACTGGCCATCCCCCTTGCCTAGCATTATTCCTGAAAGTACATGCAGGAAATGAATGTTTAACAGCATGCAACACCCCTCCCCCACGTCACCCAGAAAGACAGTGACCCAAGTGCTGTCACTAGGAAGCGGGGCTTATTTATCACAGCAGGAGGACGCCAGTGTCGCGTCTAGGGTGGGCTGGGACAGCACACCCCAGGGCTGTACGTCTCTGCGCTCACCACCTAACCCAGATTCCTGACAACAATCACAACGGCACATCCGTGATAGCCTAATTATGCTGCTTCTGCTTATCTTGACATTCAGACTCTGGGATGAAAGAAGATGTATTATATGTATTAAACCAATTATGGGGAACAGAGGAATTTAACAAGATAGTAATGTATGCCAGGTGAGTGTCCAATTACAAGCTTTTCTTAATTACTATGAGCTAAGCATGAGCTATCACAGATCTAAAAGCAGTCCTAAATCATGGATATGAATTTTTTTAAAGGCACAGTAGCGGGAAGGTCAAGTTTTCTTTCTTTGGAAGTGGTTTTTGGGGACCCACAGGAGCTCACCATGACAGAGGAAAGAAGGTTTCCCAAGGAGCTGGGACATCCACCAGGCAGTGGTCTCGGTGCACAGGCATGTGGCCAGGGTCCCAGTAGGGAAAGCGCCAGACCTGGAGCCGCAGCACCACAGGGGAAGGTGCAGCCGGGTCAGTGGATGCTACGTGTGCTTCCGAGCTCATGGAAGAACGCCCAGGCACCAAGAGATCAGTGCTGGGGAGCCCGGAGTGTCAGATATAAATGAGCCCCAAATGATGAGGTAAAAGGTAACAATACACTTGAAAATGTGGAAGAGAAAGAGATCAGCTTCAGGTAAAAAGAATAATGATTCATGCTTACATACTGAGGTTTCTACCATCTATTAAGCAATTTCTCTATGCCAGGCACTGTTTTAAGCCCGTTACTTGGATTACTGAATCCCCATAGGCATTTTTATTATCCTTATGTACACACAGGGAAGCTGAGGCATGGAGAGTACACATTTTGTTCAGGGTCCAACAATCAGACACAGGAACCAGAAAACGAACGCAGGCAGCCTGACTGCAGAGTCTGGGCTCACCGTCTTTCCTGACATGAGTCCAGTGGGGGCAGAAAAGGCCCTGCACACATTCTTGGTTCCCATCCTGTTCCGTCCCTGCCACCATCCCCACCACGCTCTCCGATCTAGCCTGAACTTGGCCACCATGCATTAATATTTCTATTTATATATTCAATATATATGGATATTGATATGCACGTCGCCTTTTGAATCTATTTTGCCCATTCCCCTATCTTCAACGCAAGCAGAGAGGACAAGCTACTCGCCCGTGGTTGGACACTTACGTGGATTGGCGAGGCGGGGTCAGGCTGAACGCTCTAGAACACAAATGAGAAGTGTCTGTGTCATCATCTCATGATTTCAAGGCTACATTAGTGATGGTAAGAATTAGATGTGCTCTTGCCTTTAACAGGGAGTACTGGCAGCTGGCCATGACGAGGCAGAAGAGAAGCACCCACATGTCTTTGCAAAAGCCTCGGTTCAGCGTCAGAAATCCGAGCAGGGAAACCAGGACAATCAGTAAAACTGCCAACACGTTTTCCTTGACATCTTCAGTTCTGGGCAAAATAAACAAATTAAAAACGGAGGGAATAAAAGGTAAGGCTGTCTGTTTTTAAACAGAGAATACCTGCATGCTTCTAAAAAGACTGGCCACAAGAGAGTACTTATCCCAAGCACGCCTTTATATTTGGTAACAAGATTTTAAGGTTTCCTTCTTTCTTTCCTTCGTCCTGTGTTTTATATTTTTAAAAATCCATATTTAACTCCCACTTTCTGTTATTGAAGTAAATGAAATATAATCCAATTGGGTGTCCTTGGTCACTCAACTGGGTTTATTACTGGGAGAAGACCGTTAATTCCTCCATCCACAACAGTGAAATGTGAAGGAGCTTCACGGACTCCACTAAATGGGGGAAGGGGTGCGTGGCAATCCCTTCCAGATACAGTCTCCGTGGCCGGAATTTCCTGCTCAGTTTCAGAAGCCAGGAGAGCTCCAGCCGGAGGGCTGACGTGCAGAGGGTGCGACTGAAAGTATGTCGTGACCACAGCCTCACGGGGTGGTTTTCTCTTGGGGGGGGGCTCCACTTGAGAGGTGCAGGGTAGAGAGGTGAGCTCATCAGGTGTGGGCTGTTATCAGTGGATGTGCAAAGGGACAAGGAAGGGAGTTTTAAGATGCTGGTGCAAAGGGGCTAAAGCTGGATCATGGGGAGGCAATGAGGGCTGCTGGTGGGAGGAAGTGGATGCATCAAAGTGCAAAAGAGGATGTGGTAACACTGGAGGCAGGTGGAGGGGCCGGGAAGGTTGAACGGAGGCTGGGATGATGACGTCAGGGGTGGGAGGCTTCTGTGGGGGGACGAGATGCAGGGTGGAGTTACGGCTGAAATGAAGTTAAGGGAGGATGGCGTGGACCACAAGGTCGAGAGTTCAGATGAGTCACTCACAAGAATTCTGAGTACATCTCCTACCTCACCAATGTTTGCACATGTACATATTGTTTGGGGCTTGTTGTTTTTTCTGGCCGTGCCGCATGTGGGAATCTTAGATCCCCAACCAGGGATTGAACCCACGTCCCCTGCAGTGGAAGCATGGAGTCCCAACCACTGGACCACCAGGAAGTCCCCATATTGGTCTTTCCCATTCAATTATGATCATTTTTAGACAGGGACAATTGGCTACTTCATCCCTGGCATGTTCAGGCACTCCTGAACATTCTATTTTTAATTAATAGACATTATTTTTTAGAGCAGTTTTAGATTTCAAAATAAATTGAGGGGAAAGTACGAAGAGTTCCCACGTAGCCCCTCCCCCCAAACACACCCACCCTCCCCCACCATCAACATCCCCGACTAGGGTGCTACATGTGTTATAACTGAGGAACCGACACGGACAACTCATTATCAACTAAAGCCCATAGTCTACATTATGGTTCATTCTGGGTGGTGGACATTCTGTGGGGTTAGACATTGGTATAATGATAAGTATCTGCCATTACAGTATCTTACAGAGTATTTTCACTGCCCTAAAAATCCTCTGCGCTCTGCCTATTCATCCATCCTTCCTCTCTAACCCCTGGTAACCACTCATCTTTTTACCGTCTCCATAGTTCTGCCCTTTCCAGATTCCGCGGTGGAATCATACAGAATGTAGCCTTTTCAGATTAGCTTCTTTCACTTAGTAATACACACTGAAGGTCCCTCCGTGTCTTTTCATGGTTTGATAGCACCTTTCTTTCTATTGCTGAATAATATTGCACTGTATGGACGTACCACAGTTTCTTTATCCATTCACCTATCAAAGACATCTTGGTTGCTTCCAAGTTTTGGCAATTATGAATAAAGCAGACTTCCCTGGTGGTGCAGTGGTTAAGAATCCACCTGCCGGGGCTTCCCTGGTGGCGCAGTGGTTGAGAGTCTGCCTACCGATGCAGGGGACACGGGTTCGTGCCCCGGTCCGGGAAGATCCCACATGCCGCGGAGCGGCTGGGCCCGTGAGCCATGGCCGCTGAGCCTGCGCGTCCGGAGCCTGTGCTCCGCAACAGGAGAGGCCACAACAGTGAGAGGCCCGCGTGCCGCAAAAAAAAAAAAAAAGAGAATCCACCTGCCAATGCAGGGGACACGGGTTTGAGCCCTGGTCCGCGAAGATCCCACATGCCTCAGAGCAACTAAGGTTGTGCGCCACAACTACAGAGCCTGCGCTCTAGAGGCCGAGAGCCACAACTACTGAGCCCGTGTGCCGCAACTACTGAGCCCGTGTGCCGCAACTACTGAAGCCCACGTGCCTAGAGCCAGTGCTCCGCAACAGCAACTAGAGAAAGCCCACGCGCAGCAATGAAGACCCAACACAGCCATAAATAAATAAATAAATATCAAACTTATGAAAAAAATTATGAATAAAGTATCTATAAACATTTGTGTGCAGGTTTTTGTGTGGACGTAAGGAGCGTGATTGCTAGGTCAAATGGTACTAGTATGTTTAGTTTGAAAGAAAGTGCCAAGCTGTCTTCCAAAGTGGCTGAACCATTTTGCAATCCCACCAGCAATGAAATGAGAGTCCCTATTGCTCCACACCCTTTGGTGTTATCAGTGTTTTGGATTTGGCCATTCTAACAGGCGTGGAGTGGCATCTCATCATTGTTTTAGTTCATAATTCCCTAATGATATACGATGTGGAGCATTTTTTCACATGTTTATTTGCCATCTGTATATCTTCTTGGGTGAGGTATCTGTTCATATCTTTTGCCCATTTTTTAATCAGACAATCAAGTTGTATAGAATTGAGAAGTATAGAAATGTGAAGGACTCAGATATTAAGATGCTCATGTTGAATATTTTTAAAAATATCGGGGGGGAATACATATTTGGTGAAAAGGGAAATTTATGTGTTTTTTTTATTTTCTACTATGCACTTTTTATAGAGCTAAATGTATTTGTTAGCTCAGGTCCATAAAATACATTATGCATTCTTTAGTGTGCTCATAACATTTTGATGTGTCTACCTAAAACAATATAAAGACTTAGGAAATAAAACAAAACAAAAATTTCAATTAGAAAAACCAAACCTCTGGGACTTCGCTGGTGGCCCAGTGGTTAAGACTCTGCAATCCCATGCAGGGGGCCCGGGTTCAATCCCTGGTCAGAGAACTAGATCCCGCATGCCGCAACAAAGATCCTGGCGTGGCCAAATAAATTTAAAAAAAAAAAAAAAATTCTTTCCTATTTAAAGGGAAAGAATAAAGTTCCTGAAAAGTACTTTTTTCCCAGATTCTCCTCCACCAGGACTCCATTCCTCTGCCCTCAGCCTCTCCACCATCACTCCCCCCCCACCCACATTTCCTTGTATATCAATATGAAATATTGGGTTAAGAAGTTTGCTCACTGGACAAGGAGTGTCATGATTAAGGCTTTACTTTAGAAAGATTTATGTTGCAGAGGTTAACAAGATGCACTGAAGGGGAAAGGATAAATAATACCCCCAGAGAGAAGTAAGGAAGGCCTGGGAAAGTGACACAGCTGGAGAACTGGAAAGGACACGTGACTTTCAGACACAATACAGAACGAGGCAGAAAGGACCCTGTGATTGAATGGATTATCTACAGTGAAAGATTGGTTGAAAGAATAAAGACGATTCCAAGATTTCAATCTGGGGGAAGAGGATCTTAATGGCAGAAATGGGGAAGGGGAGCTGCTTCGCTAAGAGAAGTCGATTCATTTGTTCACGTAATGAAAGGGCTCAGCACTGCTCTGGGTGCTGGGAATACATCAGTGAATGAAAATCATGAAGTTTCCTTTCCAGTGGGCAGTGACGTAAAATAAGTAAAATACACACAAAATGAGTACGTGATACAGTGCCTGTAAATGATTAGTGCAACAGAAAAACGAACAGAACAAGGTGAGAGGAGTTACGACTGTCTGGGCGGGGAGCTGATGGAATTTTAAACAGGAAGGTCAGGCTAAGACTCACTGAGAAAAGACACTTACTTAAAAGACCAAAGGGTTGGTCGTGCAGGTGTCTAAGGAGAGAGCGCTCCAGGTGGAGGGAACAGCCAGTGCAAAGGTCTTCAGGCTGGAAGAGGGCTTGGCGTGGTGCAGAATAGGAAGGCCAGCCTTACTCTGTTGTGTTAAGAAGAGTGTATAGGGAGATGCTGGTGGAAATGTGAATTGGTGCAGCCATTATGGAGAACAGTTCCCGATGGAGGTTTCTCAAGAAACTAAAAATAGAGTTACTATACGATCGAGCAAACCCACTCCTGGGCATTTAACCAGACAAAACTCTAATTCAGAAATATACATGCACCGAAATGTTCATTGCAGCACTAGTTACAATAGCCAAGACATGGAAGCAACCTAAATGTCCATCAACAGATGAATGGATAAAGAAGATGTGGTACATATACGCAATGGAATATTACTCAGCCATAAAAAAGAATGAAATAATGCCATGTGCAGCAACATGGACAGACCTAGAGATGATCACACTAAGTGAAGTAAGTCAGAGAAAGAAAGACAAATATCACATGATATCACTTATATGTGGAATCTAAAAAAAATGATACAAATAAACTCACAGACAGAAAAAACAAACTTATGGCTACCAAAGAGGAAGGGGAATAAATTGAGTATGAGATTAACAGATACATACTACTATATATAAAATAAACAACAAGGACCTACTGTATAGCACAGGGAACTATATTCAATACCCTGTGATAAACCATAATGGAAAAGAATCTGAAAAAATAGATATACGTATAACTGAGTCACTTTGCAGTATAGCAGAAATTAACACAACAATGTAAATCAACTATACTTCGATAAAATTTTTTAAAAAAAGAATAGCGTACAGGGAGAATGGGTTTGAGCAGGAGAGGCTCTTGCAGTAACTCAGATGGGAGATGAAAGAAGCTCAGACAAGGGTGGTTACATTGAAGGTGGAAGGTGCAGCAGACACATTTGAAGGAGCAGTAAACATAATTTCCTATGAGAAGTTGAATGTGGGTGTGAAAGGATGACACCAAGATTTTTAACCTGAGAACCTGGAAGGATAGGTCTGTCATCAGCTGAGGTGGGGGAGACTGAAGATGGAGCAGACATCTTGGGATAAGGCAGAGATGAAGAGCTGTTTCGACTCTGAAACATGATCTCCGATCATGAGATGTCAATCCTGTAGTTACAGACACAAGTCGAGAATTGGGGCAATAGGTCCAAGTTGGAGACAGAAATCTGACAGTCACTGGCGGATCGATGGGATTTAAAAGCCATGAGACTAAATGCGATCACTAAAGAAAAGGGGGTAGAAAAAGCAAGAGCCGTGCAGCTCCTAAAGACACCAACGGGAAGTGGTTACCTGCAAAGGTGACCAGGAAGGAGTGACCCAACAAGGCAGAAGGAAAACCAAGAAAGGGCTGAGCCCTGGGAGCCCAGACAAGAAAGTGACCAAGACGGAGGGTCTAGTGACCTGAACGACAGGGTCAACAGTGACCTGGACCAGGGCAGGCTCCACGGAGTCCTGGGATCAGAGGAGGCTGAATGCAATGGGTTTATGAGAAAATGGGAGAAGAGAAACTGGAAAAAGCATAGGTAACGCTTCAAGGAGCTCTGCAGCAAGGGAGCCTGGACAGCAGCTGGGGGGAAAGTGGTCGAGAGGATTTGTAAGGATGGGAAATACGAGAGCACGTCCTCGCGATGACAGTGATGGTAGTGAGTTTCCCCCTACTTGTCACGTGGCTAGCTCCCTGCCATATTTCATATCTGTGTATCCTCAGATAAGCCTTCTGCAGCCACCTGTCCTGACATCCATGTCTCTCCTCCCCCAGGTTCCGTGTCTTCCATGGCACCCAGTACCATTTGCTGTCTCAAATCCCATCTCCCCCAGTGGAGTCGGGCTCCCTTAGTGCAGAGACCGTGTCTGTTTCATTCACTGCCCTATACGCGGGGTTCCGTATAGAGCCTAGCGTGGAGTAGGTGCTTCAGTTTTTGCTTTATTTTTAAAATGTGTTGAATGAATGAATACATGAATGAAATGATGCTCAGACGGGCAGCTTTTTGTTTTAGATGCCAACCTGATAAACTAATTAAATGAAAAGGAAACCTAGGTGTTTTGCAAGATGGGGTAATGGCAGAAGAGAAAAGAAGAGAAAGTGAGAAAGGAAAACAAAGACAAGTCTGAAAATATCTGAACAGAATGGATGGCAAACTGAAGGCAAACAGAAGAGGCTGCAATCACAGAAACCCGTGACGCTACTACGATCAGAGGATACGGAGACCCGTTCAAGGAAGATCAGCCTGAATTCCAGCGGAAAACTGAGAAACATCGAGCAGAAGGCCTTAACTTGTGGGAGTCCAGAGCAGTGACTAGTCCGATTTCACCAATTTCTTCCACTTCCACTTCCTGCCAACCCTCGCAGTTTGTTTTTTATTATGCATACGTTTTCTTTCTAAGCTTTCATTTGGCAAATTCAACTTCTCTCATCCACCTGTGACTTTAAATACCCACGATGAATATCTAATGTAATTTATGTATGCCTTTTCAAATAACGATATAGCTTTCATTGTCATAAATGTAAAATCTATCGTGTGAATCCCTGTTTTTTTTTAATTTATTTATTTATGGCTGTGTTGGGTCTTCGTTGCTGCGCACGGGCTTTCTCTAGTTGTGGCGAGAGGGGGATACTCTTCATTGTGGTGCACGGGCTTCTCACTGCGGTGGCTTCTCTTGTTGTGGAGCTCGGGCTCTAGGTGTGCGGGCTTCAGTAGTTGTGGCTCACAGGCTCAGTAGCTGTGGCTCATGAGTTCTAGAGTGCAGGCTCAGTAGTTGTGGCGCACGGGCTTAGTTGCTCCGCGGCATGTGGGATCCTCCTGGACCAGGTCTGGAACCCGTGTCCCCCCTGCATTGGCAGGTGGATTCTTAACCACTGCGCCACCAGAGAAGCCCAGTAATTTCTTTTTAAATGAGTATTTCCAAAAAAACTGCCTCATTTAACAGACTGTATTATCCTGTATTATTTTAGTTAAGTACGAAGTCTTCGTCTTAAGTGTGTGCCCCTTGGGTAACACAGTGTTGTTAGAAAAACCATTATAACTCCATTCCCTGACTCGTAGGTCCTGAAATTTACTGTTGTAATTGTGCATGACTATAATTTTTCAGTATGTGATCATACCATTTAAGACATTACTATAACAAGTAGTCCCTGGGGGACCAACTACAGCAAAGCAGACAACCAGCCCTCCCACTGCCCCACTGGCTGGCTTTTTTTTTTTTTTTTAACATCTTTATTGAAGTATAGCCAGGACATGGAAGCAACCTAAGTGTCCATCGAAAGATGAATGGATAAAGAAGACGTGGCACATATATACAATGGAATATTACTCAGCCATAAAAAGAAACAAAATCGAGTTATTTGTAGTGAGGTGGATGGACCTAGAGTCTGTCATACAGAATGAAGTAAGTCAGAAAGAGAAAAAACAAATACCACATGCTAACACATATATATGGAATCTAAAAACAAAAAAAAAAGATGGTTCTGAAGAACCTAGGGGCAGGACGGGAATAAAGACGCAGGCGTAGAGGATGCACTGGCTGGCATTTAACGGGGAAACTCAGCATTTGTTGATGACACCGTTAGTAACGGCATCACACATTCCCAAACCCACAGCCTCTGAAGGCCACAGTGCGGTCCTCTGTATATCTTGAGGTGGGGATAAGTCCCCTACCTGGCCCCAACTCCATCACGCCTTAGCCAACCTGACCCCCAGCCTCTGCTTCCACCTCCCCACCCAGTACCCTCAGCTCCCACAGCGTTACATCTTGAGGAGCAGTGGTGGGGAAGAGTAACGGGGTTTAAAGGAAAGATCAGCCCTGAAATTACAGGATAGAGAGAAGAAGAACCCAAGTCATGAAAGGAAAGGGCCAGACATCACCACCCCAGCCACCTGGTGTTCCTCCTCTCCTCCCCACACCACACCCAGGCACCCAGGCCCTGTCCTGCGTACAGGAGCCGCAGGTCCTCCTACAAAAATTGGCAGGCTGTGAGCAGGCCGAGGCATAATATGGACCCCAAAGCTAACCTTAAGGCTAAACCATTTTACCCAGTTCTCCTAGCTCCCACTGTAATCGCTCAATGACAATTTCTTCAGTTGTCAAGATCTCACTGCTTTGACTCTGGGTGTGCAGCACAAAGGGCGGACACCTTGAAAATGCCCCCAGAGAACCTCAGCCTGCAGCCAAATTCCTTGCTATCAGCACGTAAGCACAAGCCGCCACACGGCCCCTCGTGTCTTTCACCCGTACGCGTGCGTGCCCAGCAGCTTACCGATCAAGTAACGCCAACAAGGTAAGGCGATCATACCAGACCTTAATCCACTTGCCAGGGAAGATGATAAACTTGTAAAACTGCTCTCGGTTAAATTTTCCTTGTGTGGAAGAACAGGAAGAGTCTTCTAGATCCTGACTCAGATGCTTTTAGAGGCCGAAAGAAAAAACAGAGAGAGGGTCTCACATTGACATGTTATTGTCATAAATAAACCTCCTGATTTAAAAGTACTAAAAGCAGATGTTCAAATTCTGAAATGGAAACCAACACAGTTCATAAAAAATGGGTACCCTAAGAAAAGGATGATAATCAACAGAAAAGGTCTTTTTTTTCAGTTCTTTTTTTGTAATGAAGTACACTTGATTTACAATGTTGTGTTAGTTTCAGGTGTACAGCAAAGTGATTCAGTTATATATATATATTCTTTTTCAGATTCTTTTCCCTTATAGGTTATTACAAAATATTGAGTATAGTTCCCTGTGCTATTCAGTAGATCCTCGTTGGAGAAAAGGTCTTTTTTACCAACTCACTTCAATTTCATTATAATGCAACATTAAAATTATGCTACACATATCAAAATACTGCTGTCAGGCCAAGAAACTGCCATGAAAATAATTCTTACGAAAGATCAGAATTCAGCAAAAGACCTTAAATGACTTAATTTTTGAAAGGTATGTTATTTAATGTAATGCTGAGATAAATATTTAAATTTTACTATAAGTAAAAATATTTTCACTGACAATATGTAGGTCCTCGGTGAAGCCCAATATAAGAAAAAATAAAATATTTATAGAAAAAATATAAGCCAATAAAACAGAAACAAATGGGGGAATTTAATCTCAGATTGAAAACATTTTCACCCCAAATTCATCTCTGATTGGCTCTAATCCAATGGAGAGGAACTCAGTTTTGAAAAATATTAGTCTTCATTCATTTGCTGAACAAATACTTAATGAGCCCCAGCCCCCTGTACATCTTCTATTTCTGTCTCTTTTTTTTTGATAATTGTGGTTAAAAAAATATATAATGTAAAATTCACCATCTTGACCATTTTGTAAGTATACATTTCAGTAGTGACAATAATCATATTGCAATAATCATATTGCAAGAGATCTCAGGAACTTTTTCATCTTGCAAAACCGAAACTGTCCACATCGAACACTGACACCCCCACTCTCTCCTCCCCCAGCCTGACAACCATCCTTCTATTTTCTGTCTCCAGGAATCTGATTCCTCAAGGGACCTCCTGTAAGTGGAATTATACAGTATTTGTCCTTTTCTGACTGGCTTACTTCATTTAGCATAGTGACCTCAAGATTCATCCACGTAGCAAGTCTCAGAATTTCCTTCCTTTTTAAAGCTGAATAAAATTCCGGTGTATGGATAGACCGCATATTGTTTATTCATTCATCTGTTGACAGACGCTGAGGTTGCTTCCCCTACCCCCTTGGTGGAATATTCGCTATTCACAATCGTGAATGATGCTGCTGTGAACATGCACGTGCAAATATCTGTTCAAGTCCCTGCTTTAGGCTCTTTGGGATATACATCTAAAAGTAGAATTGGTGGATTATTCTAGTTTGTATTTTTATTTGTTTGCTTTTGCCCTCCATTTTTCCCAGAAAGATTTTCGGTAGGCTCTAATTTCCTGTAGGCTGACTAACATAAAACACAGGAGACTGATAAGAAGGACCAAAATAAGAAAAGGGAGGAAGACAGCACAGAAGAGCAGCCATGGAGGGGATGCTGACTTGTAAAGGTCTCACACACTTCTCTCTGACTTGCAAAGTAGAAGGCTATACTTGGGCAGACTACATAATTTTTCCTTAATTCAGTGAAAGTCGCTGATGTCAAAATGCCTGGCATGCATGAGGGCAGCACACCTGCTTCACTGGAGACCACGTGGTACCCTCCAAGGAGGCTGACTTTACCATCTCTCTGTTCCCAGATGCTAATTCCCTGACTCAGCTATAGAGCACAGAGTTATTCAGACTATAAACGCAAAAGGCATTTCAAGGGAAAGTCGATCCATCGTGAAGGCAATATACAGGTTAGCAATACACAGGATGGATTGGGCTGTGTTATTACAGGAAAGTTGAGATTTTAAGTGCTGTTTGTGTCTGGAATGCGACTCCAACAGAAAAGAGAGCTTCGTGGAAACTGTCTGCTGTCATGTCAGCAAGAACAGCATCTTCTTTTAACGCCAATGAATTTGTGGTTCAGAGTAAATCTTCCCCCCCAAAAGAGATCCTTTTCCCTTATGCTCCGTGGATAAAGAGAGCAAGTAAGAAATACGTGTACAAGCTGAGCATGGTTCACCATTCTGTGATGTGGGAATTCAGGTATGATGTGTAAACAGGTCAAGGATAAGCAACAGTGAAGGTGATAGCATTCTTTTGAATAGTAAGAAAAATACTCTCCTTTAGTGAGAGCAGTTTTAGGGAAGGTTGGTATAAAAAAATCACGGGAAGACTACGTCTACATTTTCTGCAAAACTTATTAAAGATTCTGGTATATCGTGCTATTTATTGCTGCTTAAATGGAAATCCTTGTTTAAGAAACATCTCAGAATTTAATGCCAAGAAAAAATGGTTTGATTTCTGTGTTAGTTTACTAGGGTTGCTACAACAAAGTACCACAGATGGGGCGGCTTAGACAGGAGAACTGTATATCCCCCAAGCTCCCTGAAACATTCAAGAGTTCCGTATACCTAATAAAACTTTTGATGATATTAATAATTGACACTGATTATTAAAGGCATAATTTTGCCATCTTTAATCCTAAAAACTTCACAGTAACTCTTCCATGTAGGTGTTATTATTCTGGAGGCCGAAAGCCCAAGATCAAGGTGTTGGCAGGAGTGGTTTCTTCTGAGGCCTCTCTTCTTGGCTGGCAGACGGCCGTCTTCTCCCTGTGTCTTCACATGGTTTCCCTCTATGTGTATCTGTGTCCTGATCTCTGCTTCTTCAAAGGACACCAGCCATACTGGATTAGGTTCTACCCTAATGACCTCATTTTAACTTAGTTACCTCTTTAAAGGTCCTATTCCAAATACAGTCACATTCTGAAGTCATGGGGGTTATGATGGTAGCATATGAATTTTGAGGGAGCCCAAATCAGCCCATAACAACTTCCTTTATCAGAAAATGAGGTTCATCGAATTTCATTTTTTGCTTTAAATAGCAAGGAAGCACAGGGCTCGATGTTTCAGTGAATCACAGCAATTATACTTAGCCTGTTTTCTGGTATAAATTTCAAATTCAAATTTTCTTTTCCCCCTGCACTGCGTGGCATGCAGGATCTTAGTTCCCTGACCAGGGATCAAACCCGAACCCCCTACAGTGGAAGCGCAGAGTCTTAACCACTGGACCACCAGGTAAGTCTCTCAAATTCAAATTTTTCTCATCGTTTTAATCATTCATTTATTCACTCATCCAACAAATATTTATTATGCAGGTTATATAAGCCAGATATGATATGTAATATAAGCTGAAAATTCAAAGAATAACAAGACAGAGTTTCTACCTTAAAAGGGTTTAGGAACTCCTGGGGAGTAGACAAGCCAACCAGCCTGTGTAACACAGTGACACACACATACATACAAGTATAAACATGTCTATATCTGCATCTATATACCCAGAAAGAGAGAGAGAAGTGAGCCATGGGAGCGAACAAGGTGATTACCCCCAGAAAGGAATAAAGGGGTCTAACGCAGAGCTCCTGGCAAGCATCAGTGATGAAGGAGCTGGCAGGGGTGAGGACCCACAGTGGCGACTAAGGGGGGTTCCATATCTATGACTTAGGTAAACACAGAGACACACTAACCAAGAGGCCGGGTCTGTCTCTGATTCATTAATTAAGCCTCACCCAAGAACAATCGCATCACGCTGCCTGCAAGTCAGGCCTGCAAGTTTTATTCTACGATCAGAAGAAAGAGATTAGTAAAAGTAGGGGGACGGGGTGTAAATTGAACACAAGTCCTTTTTAAGAAACAAGATCATTGCATTTGCTCACCACCCCCCATATGGATCTGTACTGGCAGCACAATACCAAGGTCCGTTTCGTGAACCTGAATTATCAAGAACAGCTTAAATAATGATCAGCACGTTCCGTTTAAGAAGGTACAGAAGTATATAGTACATTTCAGAAATAATCTTTGGTAGAATTAAAACATTTAAGAATGTAAAGGGGACTTCCCTGGCAATTCAGTGGTTAAGACTTTGCCTTCCAGTGTAGGGGGTGCGGGGTCGATCCCTGGTCGGGGAGCTAAGATTCCACATGCGTGTGCCAAAAACACCAAAACAGAAAACAGAAGCAATATTGTAACAAATTCAATAAAGATTTAAAAAAAAAAAAAAAAAGTGGTCTGCATCAAAAAAAAAAAAATCTTTAAAAATAAAAAAATGTTTTAAAAAGAATGTAAAGGTCCATGCCCCTCCCCCAATCTACCTGAAAAGATCTACTGTTCAAAATAATGGTACCCTTGCAGCAACATGGATGGACCTAGAGATGATCATACTAAGTGAAGTAAGTCAGAAGGAGAAAGACAAGTACCGTATGAGATCACTTCTATGTGGGATCTAAAATACGATACAAATGGACTTACCTACAAAACTGCAGTAGTGGTGAGGGTGTCCCAGGTGACACATGCTGCACTCAACAGCTGTGAGGAAGGGAGGGGGGGAGGGAGGGAGGATGGGGGACGGGAAGTCTGCAGAGCCCTAAGGAATAGGGCTGGGTTTCGCTGGACTATCTAAGAATCAGCTCCTCCTGTTGTGGCTATCCCTGTGCCTCCACTCTCCAGGCAGTGAGCTCACCTGCAGGCCACACCCAGGTTATTTCTCTGCCACCTTCAACTCATCCTCCGCGTTTCGGCTGAGATCTCTCCTCGCCGGGGAAGCCTTCCTGATGCCCTGCGTCCTGCCTGGGGCCTCCTGTGCGTCCCACAGCACCTGAGCCTGTCCTTATCACAGGCTCCATCCTACAGAACTGAACTGGTTGACCAGTTATTACAGACTGCCTGAAGGCAGAGGCTGAGGCTCTTTCCCACTGTTTACCTCGCCCTTAGCACAGGGCGGAAGGTACAGTAAATCTTTACCAAATGTGTGTGGGATGATGACCAGGAAACCAACTTAATTTTTATTTCGTGGCCAAAACCTAACTGAATTCCCTGGTGATATCAATTAAACTTGGAAAACTAAATGGTAGAACTAAAGAATTCTTTTCGATATGAGACCTTTATAAATATTTAGGGTCTATATAGGAGCCTGGATAGCAATCTTCATTTTCCCTCCTCTGTACCTACCTAGAGTAAAACTTAAATTGTTTATAAGCTCTACTTTAAGAAAGTTTAAAAAGTTGAAGTTCATCAATGAATTTGGTTAAGTGTTAAAGGTGAAACAATACATACATAAATTTAGTTTTTTTATATACTAATTTACATAATCATGCCACTTAACAGAATTTTAAATGTAAAACAGGGAGTAGTGTAACTCTTTCTGTTTTATCCATGCAATATTTACTTATCTCTGAGTTTCTGTTCTACCTGGGATGTTTTTCAGACGCTAAGTCAATGGATTTGCATCTCTGACAATCCGAAATTCCTAGTTTCCCTAGGATTCTGCCACCCACAGGATCTGAGATATTTGCATCTTCCCAAACTACCTGAATATTTTTATATAACCTTCCCCTCCTTGTGGGTTCAGTACTGATGTTCTGGAGACTGGGAAGGGTGGTAGGGAGCTGAAGCTTACCCAGGCCTGTCTCAGGAGAAGGCAAGTTTCTCAGAGAAAACCCACATTCTGCAGGGCCGCCCCTGCACTAAGGCTTGTGGTGGGAACTAGTACTGGCCGCCATGGTGGGGCTGGACACAGGGCACGGAGTGCAGAGGGCGCAGCTGGGGTCTGAGCCCAGGGGAGCACACGCAGACATAGAAAAGACTGGTGAACCGAAAGATACTGAGGGAGAGGGGGAGGCCCCAGAATGCAGGGTCCTCAGAGCTGGAGGCTAAAGGCAGGGTGGGAGACCCCAGCGCTGCACCCTAACTGGACAGGACCACCCAGCATGCCCAGGGACCAGGCATCTGCTGGACCAGCCCTGCTCAGCCATCAGAGGCTCGCTCTCACCTCCACTCGCCTCCCGGGGTGTTGGAAAGCTTCCTCCTGCACCCAGATGTCCTCGAAGGGAGGAGGGGTAGGAGAGACCCAGTACACGAAAGGGAAGACAGCCCTGAAGACTGACCCTTTGAGTTAACTGAATGCTTATTCCTACCGAAGCTCCTTCAAGCCTGAGAGCACCAATTACCCTTCACTCGCTTTTTCAAGTCCTCCCTATGCAGCCCTCCCAACTCGTACCCAGTCAGCAAGAATAAAGACTCCAGAAAAACATGCGGTCAGTTAGAAGATAGCCCAACATTTTTTCTGCACATCTGAAAAATAGCGTAAAGATTCCTATCAAGCATCTTTTGGAAAAATTTGGTTAAGCACTCATGAAAATGTATATAAAACTATTATTTCTTTTTATAGGTGAGATTCTCTAGAATAAATCAAAACATTGTCAGGAGGAAGGTAAACACAGCAATAAAGAAACTTCACACTAACTTGACAGTATCCCATCTATCACCCTCTTCCTTCAATCTGTACTTACTGAAATCCACCTTCCTTCAATGTCTAGCCCAATGTCTCTTCTCCTAAGGAGCCTTCTCCATCCTCATTCTCCGAATGCCCTGATGGAATCTGGAGTTCCAAATTCATAACTGGTTGTATGTCTTTGCTCCCATGTTATCTTTTCTTTGAATTCTTTGCTCTGTGTCCCACAGAGTCTCATTAAAGGTGTAGTGAATACAAGTGAATGAACATCAGTGAGTTATCTCTTAGTAAAACAGTGCAAGGCTTCATCTTTTAAGCCCCTTGATGATCATGTCATTTGCTCCAAGAATAAAGTCTCTCTTCAAGCCAAGATTCTCTTTAAAAATCTCTGCATGCTTAAAATATAAGGCTATAATAAATTAATAAAAATCCAGATATTTTCCAAACCATGGGGGGAAAAAATGCCATCCTAACCAAGAGAGCTCTCGTGGAATTTGTGCATCCCGGCAACCAAAGATCAATGTAAATGAATTTCTAATGCTTTTGGAAGAGCAATTAAGACAGTAATAATCCCGTTAGCATGAACGGAAGGGTACCTGTTATCTAAGAGGTTTCTTTTCACATTTGTTCAGCAGACTACCACAAAGTGATACAGCCACAACCCAGCTGACATAAAATTCAGGACAAGACTGGGCTAATTCTATTAGGGAATCCAACCTGGAAACGGGTTTCAGGATCCCTGCTTCTGGAACATTCACAAACGGTAATGCTGGGACGTACCCGTGGGGTTTCTGACTGGGTCCTCCGAGCCACCATCAGCAACAGCTGTTGTTGCAAGGCACTGACCACAGGGTCCCCTGAAGAAGGATCTTGACTCTCGGAAGTTGTGGTACTGGACGAGCTGCTCTGTATGTCTCTGAGGATGGGCAAAACAAATGCTTCGGTTACCTGGAAGTACCAGAAGTCATCTACTTATTACATGCAAACACAAGGGCAGCAGGGATCCTTATTGCAGGTCACGGGTAAGCCTCTGCCACCTTGCATGAGCAGTTCAAAGTCGAAAATTGCGTGTGCCATGCCACCTTCAGGCAGAAGAGCTATCATCTTGCACACATTCAACATGGAACTCCAGTTTTATTCAATCATCCAAGACGGTGTGCTTCAGAAGAGATGAGGTCCCTCCCTGGCCTCTGGGGTAAATCCTGGTCATCCCACACCCATCATGAGAACTCCGACCACCCCGGCCAGCCCTAGCACATGAGTGTAATGCTATTCTAAGAGGCTACCGCAGAGCAAAGGGGAGGCAGCTGCGGATAAGGATGCTCACGAGCAAGTTTTTCTATTTCTTCTTTTTTTTTCAGTGTTTTTACCTTTAAAAACTTTTTTAATTTATTTATTTTTTATTGAAGTAGAGTTGATTTACAATGTTATGTTAGTTTCAGGTGTACAGCAACGTGATTCAGTTATATTATAGACATATATGTATATGTATATATTCTTTTTCAGATTCTTTTCCCATATAGGTTACTACAAAATACTGAGTAGAGTTCCCTGTGCTCTACAGCAGGTCCTTGCTGATTATCTATTTTATATACAGTAGTATGTATATGTTACTCCCAAATTCCTAATTTATCCCTCCCCCCATCTTTCCCCTTTGGTAAACATAAGCTTGTTTTCTAAGTCTGTGAGTCTGTTTCTGTTTTGTAAATAAGTTCATTTGTATCATTTTTAGATTCCACATGTAAGTGATATCATATGGTATTTGTCTTTCTGACTTACTTCACTTAGTATGATCATCTCTAGGTCCATCCACGTTGCTGCAAATGACATTATTTCCTTCTTTTCTATAGCTGAGTAATATTCCATTGTATATATGTACCACATCTTCTTTATCCATTCATCTGTCAATGGACATTCAGGTTGCTTCCATGTCTTGGCTATTGTAAATAGTGCTGCAATGAACATTGGGGTGCAGTACCTTTTCGGATTATGGTTTTCTCTGGATATATGCCCAGGAGTGGGATTGCTAGATCATATGGTAGCTCTATTTTTAGTTTCTTAAGGAACCTCCATACTGTTTTTCCATAATGGCTGTACCAATCTACACTCCCACCAACAGTGTAGGAGGGTTCTACTTCTTAAAAGGTAACAAAAGTAAGAGACTATCTCTCTCCTGACCTTTAGACACTATGTGAGTCAGAAACCCTTGGAGCTGCAGCAGCGATACTGCCATCGTGAGGGACAAGCCCGAGGACAGCAGAGCTGAAAGACAGAAGGAAACTAGTTTCTTGATGACCAACCAACCCTGCACTGATCAAGCCTTTGGACTTCCTGTTTCTGAAATAACACATCTTATTATTGTTTCAAGCATTTTTCTTTTTTCTTTTAATATTTATTTAGTTCGTTAGTTGCACCAGGTCTTAGCTGCAGCACGCGGACTCCTTAGTTGTGTTGCTGCGCAAGCCACCTCAAGAATGCAGACGTTGCACTAATGTCATCACCTTCCTTTTTTTATTTATTTTTTTATTGAAGTATAATTGATTCACAATGTTGTGTTAGTTCCTGATGTACAGCAAAGTGATTCAGTTATACATTAGAAACATATTCTTTTTCATATTCTTTTCCATTACAGTTTATTACAGGATTTTGAATATAGAACCCTGTGCTATATAGTAGGACCTTGCTGTTTATCTATTTTATATATAGTAGTTTGTATCTGCTAATCCCAAACTCCCACTCCATCCCTCCCCCACCCCCTCTCCCCCTTGGCAACCACAAGTCTGTTCTCTGTGTCTGTGAGTCTGTTTCTGTTTCATACATAGGTTCATTTGTGTCATATTTTGCATTCCACATATAAGTGATATCATATGGTATTTGTCTTTCTCTGTCTTTGACTCACTTCACTTAGTATGATAATCTCTAGGTCCATCCATGTTGCTGCAAACGGCATTATTTTGTTCTTTTGTTTAAGGCTGAGTAGTAATGCCTTCTGATTTCTAATCTCACGTTTCAGTACAAAGTTTCTAACAAGTTTTTAGACCCTTCTTTTTCCCAACTCCCTACTACTGTATTCACAAATATACAAATGCTTATTCTACAGGAACAGTGTTTAAAATACGTCCACTATTCTCACATACGTGCTCACAAACACACAGATTTCTCTACATTTTTTGAGACATGATTTATGGCTATTTGATGATACATTCAATAAAGGCCTCCTTCAATAACCATTCAATAATGGTTTCTAAGTAAAGAACCACTTAGGAAACATCGTACATTAACACCAGGGTTTGAGAAATGAGTCAGGTGGGATAAGCACATGGATTTTGAAAACTTAAAAATCCTATCCTTCCATGATTTCTATGATTGTTCCATAAAGAGTGCTTTTGCTTCCTGACCATACTAGTGGTGTAATGTATGTCACTAATAGAGAAAAAAATTTAGATTTATAAAGACAGTGTTCATTCAAGCTTTTGTACTTTGTACAGAAACCTCTGAGGACTGTAATTCTGTCATTTCATAGCTAAATACAATAGGATCGAAAACATCTTGTTAATACAAATTTAGAGAAACCTAAAACTCAGCAAATGCCAGAACTTCACTAAAACCAAAAGACTGATCTGACTTCACTGTAGGTAACGTAGGTGATGACTATAAATAGGCAGGAGCAGTATGGAAATGTGAGAAAATCTAGACAGTGTACAGCGCCCTCTATTGCCAACTGAAATAAACTAAGAACAGACTACTGTGGAAGGTGTAACAAAGTTATTTCAGAGCAACCTTCCTCCTGCCAGGGCCTCCTGGCAGGAAGAATGGTCCAAAAGGAAGTGTCAATACAGCTGAATTTTTTGCATGTTTGTTTTTGTTTTGTTTTGTTTTGTTTTGTTTTTTGCGGTACGCGGGCCTCTCACTGTTGTGGCCTCTCCCGCTGCGGAGCACAGGCTCCGGACGCGCAGGCCCAGCAGCCATGGCTCACGGGCTCAGCCGCTCCACAGCGTGTGGGATCTTCCCAGACCAGGGCACGAACCCATGTCCGCTGCATTGGCAGGCGGATTCTTAACCACTGCACCACCAGGGAAGTCCCAGAAAGATTCTTTTCTGAGCTTTATGACTGGTATGTCCTCACCAGAAAACCTGTCTTGTCACGTGTATATGGGCTTCCTATTTGGCCAGGAGGGGACGTGTAACGCTGCTTCCAGAGGATAAGGAGATTTATCTTCTTCGTGTGGCATAGTTTTCTGGGGTCCTAATGTTGAAGTTGTAATCCACGGGCGCCAGCTTGTCCACTCAGGATCCAAAGAGGCTATGATGTCACAAAAATCACTCAGTGGACAGAGCTCTTCCTATACCAACCCTCCAAGAATTCCCACCCATCTTCCTTTTCTTGTATCTCTCTCAGACTATCGGCTACTTATTCTCCTGAGAGAACAGCAGTTATTCTACGGGCTGTGAGCTCAAGGATCATCCAGAAAGTCTCTGTTGGGGGCAGGGATACATTAGGAGTTTGGGAGTAACAGATACACACTACTGTATATAAAACAGATAAGCAGGGCTTCCCTGGTGGCGCAGTGGTTGAGAGTCCGCCTGCCGGTGCAGGGGACGCGGGTTCGTGCCCCGGTCCGGGAAGATCCCGCATGCCGCGGAGCGGCTGGGCCCGTGAGCCATGGCCGCTGAGCCTGCGCGTCCGGAGCCTGTGCCCCGCAATGGGAGAGGCCACAGCAGTGAGAGGCCCGCGTACCGCAAAAAAAAAAAAAAACACACACAGATAAGCAACAAGGACCTACCACATAGCACAGGGAACTCTACTCAATATTTTATAATAACCTATATGGGAAAAGAATCTGGAAAAGAATATATATGTATAACTGAATCACTTTGCTGTCCACCCGAAATTAGCACAACCTTGTAAATCAGCCATACTTCAATTAAAAAAAAAAATCTCAAAACATAGTCTCTGTTTCACTAACTTAAGGCTGGAGATTTCCCCCCATATTAATAAATATAATGTGAAAGTGCTAAGTTTCAAGAGACATTTCTTCCTCTAAAATAGCGATGGAAATGGAAATATTCCAACCCTGCAGTAATCACACTCTGAACTACAATAGAGCAGCAGTTGCACATCTGGCCTTGGTTTTCTTGCTCTCTGGTTTATCTCTGGACAATTAGTTTGGTTCAGAGCTAGAGCAGAGATAAATTTATTTAAACGAGATCGAATCCAGAGCAACAGCAGAAATAGTGATTAATGGTGGAAACTACAAAAAGAGCAGCCACTAGAAGGAAATAAAGATGGACCAGGGGCCAGAATGGTGCACTTTCTTATGGACAGAGCTGGGTCTCAAAGTCACAGTGACCCCATTGCGCTATACTGCTCTCCCCAGGTCTTCGCTCATCTAAGCTTCTGTAAGCAACAAATAACTGAAATGCATGTGCTGCTGCGTTTTCCCATTGATGTGGAAAGAAATCCTTGAAATTCTTCATCTTCCCCAGATCTCAAAACTTACAATCCACCCTCCCGAGGAAGAGGGCCTCTCTTTTTCTGCCTGTCCTTCCTGGTTTCCCAGGCTTACTCGGGGGCCATGGAAACAAGCCACCCAGAGGAGCAAGCCTAGAGATGAAAGTCCAGCCATGTGTTCAATATGTGGGATATTTAAATAAAGCAGCACTGTTTTGGAAACTATAACCTGTTATTTAGAATTTGAACAGGGATTCTTGTTTTAAAGCCTGCAAACAATTCTTCTTTTATAGGACAGCAAGATTCGTCTGTGCCTTTGAGAAAAAGGGAACACCAGCCTGGGAGCTTGTGAGGGCCTCCAGCACGGGATCTGACTGCCATCATGTGGCAGTCGGGGCTGTGACCACAGGGACAGAATCCCACCGTGTGGCAGGGCCTCTTCCCAGGGGTTCAGAGAACGTGCCTCAGAGAACAGAAGTCTTTCTAGAGTCAACCTCATAAACTTTCCATCCTTATGACTCTGTGCCTGGATGTTTAATCTCTCTAGTGTGTCTAAGAAAACAAAGCAGGACTACAGTGAAAGGATCTGATAGTAACAACTGGAAAACAAGAGAGAGGACACCGGCATATGGACAGCAGGAACTCTGCAGAGGCACATCCCTGCATGGTCACCTGCTTTTTTCCGGATACTTCCACCTCTATGTGGGTGACAAAGGCACCAAGAATCCCCGGAAGTTTTTTAATTAACTCAGTAACACATAACTCTATCATGCAAATCAACAGAGTGAGGCAGCTACATACATATTCTCAAATATTTATCATTGGAGTTGACGTTTTCAACTCATGCTTGAATGGTACACAGAACTGGGCGTATCTGATATTGGGAGAATTCACAACATTTCATATTTTGCACACCTAATTGACTGACATCCATGCCCCACGTTCTGGCTGAGCTAATGCAAACCAGGGATCACTATTTCTTCTGACTAACGTTAAGAAGAAGGTCTAAGAGAAGTGATTATTTTTTACAATTTTCCGCCTGCTTACCTTCTTTGAGATCCAGGTATACACATAAGCACGGTGGCTTTAAAGGGCTTTCCTGAGAGCTAATCCCAGTACGTAACAGAGGCTTTACTGAGACCAGGGTCAACAAAAATGTCAGAACTCTGAGAAGGCCATAAAGATTAAGTACGCCTCAGTCCACCTTTGGAATATAGTACCTAATGGGTTTAGAGGTTAGAGTAGCTTTCAAAAATAAGCCTAATTTATAACCATAACAATATCTGTTTCGATATGTACTATAACGATTCATTAATAGAAGCCCAAAATAAGTGAATCCGGACAAATAAATAGATGATTACCCATGTAATCTACTCTACTTTTTAAATAGAAACAACTGAGGTACAAAAATCCCCCAATAAAAACCCTGTAAACTAAACTTGCTCCAGAATGAGTCTTTCCATTCAGTAGCCTACCAAACCTATTTTATGAGTAACAGATACTCAAAATGAATATAAATACTATGTCTTTCCATAGGATTTCACCGGAGAGCAGACAACATGCATTTTTGTATGCATTTAAAAAAAATTTTATGTGCATTTTCATGAGATTGCTTATGACAATAGAAAAGGTTTTCTAATACTAAAGCATGGTTATATATCTTTTACAAGAGAAAGCTCTTCTATGTTACTTGGAAGAATTTATAGACGAAAGACATGTAAATCGTTGCTGAACAAAGAACAGAAACTATCAAGCTTTCGTTGCAAGACCTCCAGGGGAAATAACAAAAGTCCACTCTGCAGTGAACCCTTCAGACACAAAACGCACTTCAACTTCTAGGCAGCTTCACCTTCAACCTCCTAGGCAGACGGCCTACTTCAACTTTGAGTTTCTAGGTAGATGAGCTCATCTTAGGCTCTGAGCTGCTGAATCAGTCCTGTGTCCTGGGTAATGAATTTATCCTCTGAAATTTTTTTAAGTAGCAATTCTACATTCTGCAACTCAAGCCATAATTCCCTTATTCTAGTTTCTGAGGAAAGCAGAACTAGGTGAGATAGTGTTACCAAAGGTACCTGCTTTCTGGACAGTTATTGTACAACCGGAAAATACTGCCTGTATTTCTTCAGCAGTCAATGAGAAATGTATTGGTTCCCACAATGACAGAGAGGCCAAGGAGGGAAATTCGTTTCCTCTCCTGGTTTCCTCCAGGAATCCCCAAAGAGACATAGAAGTTACACTGCAAACCCTTCCCTATTCATACTTGGGAGTTAGGGATATAAAACTGTCACATGGCAACTGGGCTTAACAATGGCGAAGAGGAATGGCGTTCTTGCCAATGGTAAGAATCAGTGGTTTAATGGCTAGTTAGAGGCAATCCTAGCCACTGAAGTCGCCTCAGAGGGAAAAGGCTGCTTTTCTAATATCTTCCATGGCTGAAGGGCTTAGAAACTGCCCCAACTAGGAATCCTTCCAAGTTCAAAATCAAAGTTTATGTTTACTACAGTAGGAGAACTCTAAATGTAATGGCATTAAAAGCCAGAAATAAAATAGTAAACTACCTTCTGTAAAACTGCCACAGAGGCCAAAATGTTCTAACACAACAGGCTGACAGGGAGAATACAAAGTACTGAACCACCTTAAAATCTCATAAAGTGACTCATAAAAGCGCTAGAGGAAAGGCTTCCCTTGGCCTTTTGCTCTTTTGCCATATAAAGTCATGGTGAACTTCAGCCACTGTCCTACTGCTTCTGTTTGGAGACAGTTTAACAATAGCTAACATCTTCTCAGTGCCCCTATGAGAGGTACCGTGCTAAGCACCGCGTATACTATTATATTTTGCTTTCAAAGCCGCCCACTGAACTTATTACTAGTATTATTTCCATCTATGCATTAGAAAACCGGTGCTTAAGGTGGTTAAGTAAACCTGCTCAACGTCAAACCAAAAGTTACTCTTCGTGCAAGAACGGGAACCTGGGCCAGTCCAAGGCGAAAGCTCAAGTTCACGCCACAGGACACGACCCCTCTGATGTCAGGGAAGTGTGGACCCCAATGTCAGCTTTTCCACCACAGTTGCCTCCCACATGGACAGAGAGAATCGTTTCCTCCTCATTCAATGGAACACGGGACTGGAGAACCTAATTGGAGACTCAACCTTGATTTCTACAGTGAGGGGTTAAAAAAGTCATTTTGCAGGGGGTTTCTTCCCACTTTTAAAAGGAGAAGATAACATTCTGTATTCAAATATGTAGAGCAGGCAAACTGCTATTGCTTCTGGCTCTTCCCCTCCAACAGCCGCAAGGTGAGAGCGTTATCTGTGGATGTCCTTTTGATAATCCCACCTTCACTGGGTTGTTTCTCTCTGCAAAGAGGTCCTATTACTCCTGCGGCAAGTAGAACAAAGCGTGAGTGCCGTCACGGACCGCCTCTGCCCCTCCTGTCTGCCTCTTACCTGCCATCCCTAAATGCCCGGCTCACGTCTGCTGTCCAGAACTCGGATCGGACCGCCTTTGTCATCTCCAACGATTAACTTGATTCAGTGCACTATTCACTGAACATCTACCTACAGAGAGCTAAGTGAGGGCTATCAAGGCCCCCTAGCCATGGTCACTTTTCTTTAGAAAAGAACAGTCTAGAAGAAGAGCTGGGAGTGTCCTGCATCTGGGAGAATGTGGTAAGCACTCCTCTGGTGACAGCATGGAGGGATGGATTTATTGCCAGGGTAGGGACAAGGGAAAGACAGATAAAAGAGGCAGATGGTAATGTGTGCTTTGAAGGAAGAGAACTCCAGAAGGTAGATGTGAGTGGAGAAGGGCGTTCTAGGCAAAGAAGGGCAGACACCAGGAAGAGGAAGGGCTGAAGGTCGGTTCCACGGGCCTCAGGGGGAGGAGAGGTGAGGCAGGGGCTGCGAAGGGGGCCTGGAGGAGTGGGGGGCCGCTAAGGGCACCCCGAGATCACATGTGTTAGCAAGGGGGCTGCTCCACCCTGGTCTCAGAGTACCAGGTGAGGGCCCGGGCTTAGGGAGCCCACAGGCCGTGGCCAGCCACAAACATGCCATCTGTGGCCTGTGGCATTTCAAAAGAAGTTAAAATCGACAACATTAAACAAAATAGATTTTTACAGATACATGGGCATTTCTAGCTCCTTGTGGAAAGACCTGGAAAATCTGCTCACCCAGGCCTCCCAAGCTGGCATAAGCACCCTGAAGATAAGAAGAAGCAGCCCTCTGAGGGTAGGACAAATACCCTCCAAAGGACTCAGCACCCAACACCCCTAGCATTCAACCCTGGGCCCACTTCACCTGACTGAGCGCCAGGGATTGAGGCTGCAGCCCCTGCTGGGGGCACAGTGCAGGGGGTGGGGTTTAAGTGTCCCCTGTTCACTTACTTAGGTACTGACGTCGGGCCTGTTTCTTCATCAGTCTTAGTTTCCTCTTCTGTCAAATGGAGTGAATATCACCTACCTCTGTTGCGTCGGGTGGATGAAATGGGATAATTTAATAGTCAGCACAGTGCTTAGTGCAAAATACATCTTTAGTAACGATGGCTGCTGCCACAATAACTATGACAGGAAAACACTTCCTTCAGGGCCAGGAACTGCCAGGACGTTGCTTCCCACAGAAAGGCGCACTGGAACGCAGGTGTAAGGTGTTGAGTGCCCTGGCCCTTCCAAGTTACAAATTCCTGACCCGCTGTCATTGCACTTGATCAGCTGTGTGCTGCTCTGATGTGTATTTACCTCTAGCATTAAAGAAACAGATGGGGCTTCCCTGGTGGCTCAGTGGTTAAGAATCCGCCTGCCAATGCAGGGGACACAGGTTTGAGCCCTGGTCCGGGAAGATCCCACATGCCGTGGAGCAACTAAGCCCATGCGCCACAACTACTGAGCCTGCGCTCTAGAGCCCGTGAGCCACAACTACTGAGCCCACGAGCCACAACTACTGAAGCCTGCGTGCCTAGAGCCCGTGCTCCACAACAAGAGAAGCCACTGCAATAAGGAGCCCGTGCACTGCAACAAAAAGTAGCCCCTGCTCGCCGCAACTAGAGAAAGCCTGCACGTGGCAACAAAGACCCAGCGCAGCCAAATATAAAATAAAATTAAAAAAAAAAAAAGTAACAGATGACACACGCACACAGGTATGTTAATGCAGGTATTAATATATTCAAATTCAACCAGCTCGCTTGCTATCATCCTATTTTAGCACAAGTTTTCTTTCATACAACCAATTCGAAAATACCCAAACTGTCACTACAACACGCGCTCCCATGGAAGCCAAGGCTTACTACAAATCCAAAGAAATTAGCCTCCCGTGCATGGGTGGCATGGCTTTCAACATCTCTGAGTCTGGAGGAGTGTGAGGCTGTTGGAATATCTACCATAAGCCTGTCAGACAGCAGCTGAAATCCAGAAGATCATCTGACTCTACAGAGGACTGAGCCATTTTTTCTGAGCATGAATTAAACAGATGGCGTCCCCGTAAGTGCTTTTCCAGAACCGCCCTGGGAACAGCTTCAACGCTATAATTTTGCTAAGTGAACTGACTCGAGTTTTGTGCTTGAGCATCAAACAGGAAGCACCATACATCTCCTATGACCAAATGGGCCACTGAAAGGCCACGGTACTCCAGAACAAAGTCCCCTCTAAAGGACTAACTTATTTCAAAGAGTAATAGTACAAAGGACATGTATATTCTCAAGTAATAGTCTAGACATATAATAGCAGACGTGTATATTATTTTTTTTATCTTTAGGCATAAGAAAGAGATGTGCGTGGCTATGGGCCATTTCTTTCCTAGAACTCTTAACACCAATGCCCTGTAAAACTTTCTTGGGGAAAGAACAGGGAGTCAAGCACTTAGAACTTAGCATGTGGTGCTGGTGGGCCACGACCCTGTCCATCGGAACGTTCACATACAAGAAATGTAAGAGATAGACAGGGACATTTATAAAAGAAAGCTGCTTTTATAAAATTTGATCGTTATTCTCTTTAAAGAAGCACAGTCATTAACTCAATTGCCGTTTAACCAGAAGGAGAGTCCCAGGTGTCATGTGCCGATTTTTGTCGCCCGGCATCCATCCACCCAACTCCAAATTTCCCACTGAAGAGCTGCCCCCATACATTCTCAGAGGGAACCTGTCCAGCTCTGTGTATGAACACAGACGCCAGCCAAGCACTTGCCTTGGTAATCGGGCTCAGGGTTCCAGGTGGCCCAGTCAGAACAAAGGAGATACAAAGTGAGACTTAAATTGGGGTTTATGGGAAAGAAGCATCTTATCCCCAGTGGACATGAGTGAGAGAAGACGTAAGTGGGGCTGCTGCAGACATCTTTTGACTGTCAGGGTGAACTGTTTGAGAGTGATGTCAAAACAGAGCAACGGGAGGGGTGACGGAGAAAGAGAAACCACACCCTTGAAGACATCTACCCAAGACGTCTCCGTTACCTGGCCTCCAAATTCCCATTTCGGTGAAGGCTGTTGGACTTGGATTTCTCTCATGTGTAACAGAAAGGGTCTAACTGTTCTATGTACATGAAGAGGCAGATCTAGGGACGTAATGGCATTCTGGGACTCCCCTAAGCCACAGGGCTTGACAGGAAAACTCAGCACAAACACATTCGGTGTCGTCCAGCAGTGCCCAAACCCACCCTGGGCAACAGCTCTTTCACCAGAGTAAATGCACCGCGGCAAAGCCAAGCCCAGGCGGGTCTCGAAATGGAGGGCAAGTTAAACAAAAAAGAGCTCTAACGTGGGAAAGAAATGCAGAGGAAACAAAAGAAAGCAAGGGTTGGAGGAAAACTAATAAAGAGAGAGAAATTAAAGGGAGAAAGCGAGTTAATGGTGTCTCTTCGTGAGGCACGGTCTAAGGAAGCGGGACTTATTGAAAACCCTACAGGCACTCTCTTTCATTCTTATCTGCACACTGTGTATTTTTCGTTTTTTAAGGCTCTGGATATGTGGTCTTATTCTAACTGGCATTACCGGCAAAAGCAGTTCAAGTATTTTCCTCGGGGAAAAGTGTAGTCCATTTATCTGGGAAAATAAACATGAAAAAGCCATGTAAATTTATTTGGGGATAAAATAGGAGGCGTGTTTTTGTTCCAAATTTAGTTTAAAAACACAACAGCTTTCAACAGAGGATTGTAGAATAACAGGACAGCTTTTCAAGCTGTGCTCTCATGTAATTATTTTGTCTGAAGAAAGCTGCCACCTTAGATGACTCAACCCATCAAACCACTGTAACAAAATGTCTCAGAGGCTGGAACTAAGATGGGGGTGGCAGCCTGCTCACTCCTCTTGGGTCTCCGTTGGCATGAGTGCTTTGCATGCTTTCTGGCTGGAGAAGGAGAATTTTGTTGTGTCTGTTTTGATTGGAACTTGGGTACCTGAGGGAGACAGAGGAAGAGTGGAAGGCATGTGGGTGATGGAGGCGGTGCCTGTCTCCCCCGAGGACTGACTCTGGACCCGAGCAGGCTGCTTCAGGGTCGGCGCCCAGGTTGGGTGGTGAGGCCAGGAGAGCTATCACCTAGCGCACCCATCAGATCTACCATGACGGCTGACACCAGCATTCCTGAGAAGGTGAGAAGCAGCAGGGGTGACCAGAGGACACCCTAAAAGGTTGCCACATGCCAGAATCCCACCTGGAGGCCAGATTGCAGGGGCAAGAACAGACTTTGTTCTAGGCACACTGGAACAGGCATACCTGCTAAGGAAACTTTGACCTTAGGAAGGAACACTGCACCCCAGAATCTGGAAGTAGGGTTCCTGTAACTCCCTTGACCCTCTCCAGGCGTGAAGCCTAAGGCATCCCCGTGACATGACACAAGTCTTCCATACATCCTCAAATAGGCGTACACCTCTAGAGAAACGTACGCGAAAAGTCTCCTCCCTTACTCAGAGCAAGCCACTGAGGCACGGCCCTGTGGGTTATCCTCAAAGAATCTTGAAGTCCAGGACGAAGGATGAATTCAGTCCACCAATGATAAGATTTACAGCTTGCCCAACGCCACCATTAATCCACGTACGTTCTGGATATGCAAGCGAATTCAATATCAACTTAATTAATGTGATCAAGAAAGTTACTCAACACACGCTAAAGGAGAAGAGAAAGGATGTTTAGATCATCTATGTACAAAAGAGCTTGTCGGCGCAGATGAGAACTAACGACATCTCTAGCCCGTCCCTTGAGACAAATTTAATAACGCGTTCTTGAGCTGCATCACCACCTTTCCCATAACTGTTTGCACAGGGTTCCCCTCTATTTATGCCTACGTGTCATATTCATTTTTGGAAGTGGCTACTATGAAAGTGGTTCTGTTTATTTTCAATTATTCTACGATATCTGATTTTCTTTTTCTTTCACGTGAAACCCACATGCTTTGCCGCCTACAGACGGATTATCACCTTCATTCTACACCAGGATCTTCACTTCATTTACACTCAGAGTCAGTTGCATGTAAGTTGCTGGGGGCAGCAACGCGACACCTTCCCCAACCTGAAAACAAGCCCCACTTACCCAGCGTGAGAGAAGCCGTCATAATTTGATGGCTGATGCTGGAAAGGGCCTTCTTTCTGATTTCCAGACTTTAAGTAACAGGATTTAACTTCTCCTGCAAAATTTCGGCAAAGAAGATTACACAGTTATTTGTATATGATCATTTCTGCGTATACTTTTTCCAAGTTAGAGGGAACTCATTTTGGACTATTTTAATGATAATTGTTGGTAGTCTAGGTCCATTCTTTGTATTTCTCCATAGAATGTGTAACTTAGCTAAGAAAATCGTGACGTACCTCTCTGATAATATGCTTAGACAAGTTTGACTCAGTTACTTACTTTTCATTGAAGTCTAGTTGATTCACAGTGTTGTGTTAGTTTCAGGTGTACAGCAAAGTGAATCAGTTATATCTATATATACATTCTTTTTCAGATTCTTTTCCATTATAGCTGATTACAAGATATTGAATATAGTTCCCTGTGCTATACAATAGGTCCTTGTTGTCTTATCTATTTTATGTATAATAGTGTGTATCTGTTAATCCCAAACTCCCAATTTATCCCTCCCCGCTTTTCCACTTTGGTAACCATAAGCTTGTTTTCTATGTCTGTGAGTTTGTTTCTGTTCATTTGTGCCATTTTTTAAGATTCCACATATGTGATATCACATGACTCAGTTACTCATTACTTAATTGCTTTTCATCGATTAATCTGTACCATTTCTAATCCCCTTCTGCGTATTCTTTTCAATGCATTTCTTTCGTATATTCTCTTCGTGTGTCAGGATGATCTGTGCATGCTGTAACTGGGTTTTGTTTTGTTTTGTTTGGATCATGTGCAGAAGAGGCTTATTAAGTGTGTGCTTGATCGGTGGACCACAAGGGGCCATCCCAACCTCTGAATTTGCAGATGAGCCCTGGCACAGCTGCTGACTGGTATGTCAGCCTGGTAATGAGGAAAAGCAAGAGATGGAATTAATTTGCGGAGTTAAATTAGCCTGCGAAAGTGGTTCAGGGTACTGAGGTGGGAAAAGCAGTTCACTTTGTAAATGTAAACGGTCTCTCCCCAGAAGAGGTTTTGGGCGTACCTTCTGCAGGTGACAGGGAAGCATAATTAACCTTGTCTGTTATGAGCAGCTGCAATGTAGGCTGCAGTGCTGGGCCTCAACGTCAAGGTTGTACCCCCAAAAGAAACATTCACAGTGACAACCACGGCCCCTCTGGAAGCTTTGACAGAAGTGCTACTGTCGTTCTTCACAATGTAAAAGTCTCTTTGTATTTCTGCAGATGCAGAAGCACTTCAAACTATAAACTGCTGATCTATATAGAGAGGGTAATATATCATTTATTATACAAACCAGGATCCTTGTGAGAGTAGAATAATAAGTTTACATTGATCTATAAGGGACTCAACCCAAGACCCGACCCACAAAAACTAAGACCTATATCCCTTATCTAAGGAACCTTGAATTTGCCTTTTAATGGTTCTTCCTTCCTTTCCTTCTTTCTCTTTCTTTCTTTCTTGTTCTTTCTTCCTTCCGTCCTTCCTTTCTATTACTTTTTAAAATCTTTTTTATAACAAGGTATTAAAAATATATCAGGGTCAGATTTTCAACATATATCCAATGAATATTTCTTAGGTGCTGGGCATTACCTTCCCAAAGTTTACAGCTGTGAGGGAGAAAATGTCACTAATCAAATTATTATAAGTCAATAAACGATTAGAAGCTGTAACAGTCTCAAAGAAGGAAAAGGATAAGGTGTCAGGAAAGCAAAAGAGCAGAGGAACCTGATTAAACCTGGGAAATCCAGGAAAGGTTTTCCCGAAGAACTTTCTTTAGAACTGAGATCCGAAGGATAAATGGCGCAGTGTGGGCACAGGGACACGGTATGTGCAAAGGCCCTGAGGCAGGAGGGCGCACACTCTGTTCTAAGAACACTACGTGTGAGCAAGCAGAACTAAGCCTTCCTCTTCCAGTCTAGTACAGGTATCCCCCGCTTTTTGTAAGTTCGCTTTACGCCACCTCATTTTTTTACGAAAGACCTCCCTTAGTACATGTTTTTGCTAACTGAAAGAAATCCGAAAATTTTTTCTGCTTCTAAAAGGCTAAAAGTGAAAAGAGCATTCAGCGTTCGTTTTGCAGTGAGTTATACAGCCAGCGCACACCCCAAGCAATGAGAGTAGCATCACCAAGCTCCCTCCCCAGGAACTATACCCAGTATCTCAGCATCAAGCTGCCATAGCTTTGAATTAGGACCACCTGTGTCTTATATTGATGTATTTTTTTGCATCCTTAGGTAACTGCCTCTTTGCTTTATACCATTTCCGTTTAGGAAAGATCTCGTAGGACCACTCTACTTTCAGATAGAGGGGAAACCTGTCCTCAGGCTAAGAGACCACATGGGACCTTGAGAAAGCTGCCAGCCTTCCCCCTTCTACATCATGAGTAAAGAGCTCTAAAGACTTACCATGTTCGTCAATAAAGACATGCATCGCATCCACAGACATCTCGTCTTGCACAGATGTTTCAGGTCCACTGATGACTTGCAGCACAGAACTATCTTGCTGGGAAGTTACCCTGTAGATTATCTGCCTTTGTCTATTGCCCTGGAAACTTAACATACATAAACATTTCAAAAGCCATGTGGAATGCCTCCTTACCCTTAAGAAAGCATTAAAAGAAGCAGCCAGTAAATGAGGCTGCACCAGCATGAAGCTATAGACGTAAGTTATCCTTACAGGGTCGGGATCTTGGCAGGCTCAGTGAGCCCGGGGCTGGTGCTGGTGTGCTCTTGACTTTGCACGTCCGGTTTTCCTTGCTTGGCGTTGGGTCCGCTGGGTTTCTCACTCTCTAGGATTTCCTCCTTTTTCTCCTGGGAATGGTTATCTGAAAAACATTGCTTTATGTGTTAACATAATATTAAATAAGAAATTAAGGTGAAAATACTCGGAAACAAGTTACCAAAACTGAAGCAAGAATAGATAGAAAATCGAAATAACTCCTATGAATTCAGAATAACTACATCTAAAATAAATTAAATACATTTTATTTAGATAAATTTTCATTTTACTAATTATGGAAGTACCTAAATATTTTTGATAAACGGAAGTGTGTATGTGTCAGAGACATGTTATTTAGACATCTACAAACACCATCACTTTACATATGCATTCCAGGACTCCCTTGTAACACTCCAGTGACCACTGGCTTACCCAGCTGAAAATCACCCTTTTGGCTAACTTAGTCCTGAAAGGTTCATAACTCATACATGAACAGCATCGATGAAAATAATGGCAAAAATACCCTGGTGATTTTGGAGTAAAGTTTCATTTTGCATTTTAAAACCTTATCAGTCTTTCCTTCTCACTCATTCTCAAAATCTAAATTTTCAAGCTGAAGGTAGAATTGGCCTCTTCATAAAGTAGGTGCTCATTAAGTAGAGCTGACTTTGAACCACACCTTGGCACTATTGGAGGATTCAATGAGATACTATGCTTACGCCTTACCCTGAGAATATTTTAAGATGAATTAGAATTCCAAGATCAATAGGTATATATCGGGTTTTTGAATTTTTAGAATCCTCTTTAAATAATGGACCAGAACAAGGGTCTTAGTTTACACCATTATGCAAAGTGGAATGACCCCTGAGGGTCAGCCGTCCTTATCTAAAGACACACCCAATGGCCACTTTTAAGGTCACAATGTCCTCTGTATTCCCATGGCCAAAGATACCAATAGCTATCTTCTCCTGCATAAACTTTTGCCTGAGAGAAGAACACGATTGAGTGGTTTGAACCTACAGGCTCTTTCAAGACATGCCATTCAGAAAGCCCACCAAGATCTGTCTCAAAAGGTGAAGTGGGGTCTAAATCACATCATCATGTATACAACAAAGATTTTCATCCTTGGACTTGAAGTACTTAGAGAAACACTGCTGGCTTCCAAGTGAGTCCTGAAGATAAATATTCCCAGTGCATCTGTGAAACGATTAGAATTTCTTTGGTACAAAAATGTTTGCCTTTCAATTTGACAGCTTGTCAGGATAGAAGTTTTCACAGTTTTCAAGAAACACATTTGTGAGAAAGTGCTATCATAACAAACAGCTTTAGCCAGTGATCACGTCACGTAAAAACTGCAGGGAGGCATGTTTAGACAGCTCTACCTTCTGACACTACATGTATGTGGACCCATCCATTCGCTTCGCTTTTAATACCTTAGTCTCTCCTTCCCTTAAATGGGCACATTACATATGTCAACCTATGGGTTATTTTTTTCTTCTTCCCTTTAAAAATACACGTTGATAGGAATTCTCTGTTTCTAAAAATAATACACACGAATGCCATGTAATTTAAAACTAGAGAAAAGGAAAAAAATCTTAAATTACTCTTAACCCCACCATGCTGTTACAGGAGCCAATATGATACATATCACACCAGTATTTTTTTCTAGGCATCATTTTTTTTTTCAAAACTTAAGTCATAATCCAGATGTTGATTTATAACAGTTCTATTTGACTTAAAGTATTGTAAATATTTAATGACATTAGACATTCTCCTACATCATCTACATCATCTAAAAATGGAAGTTATATAATATTACATTAATATAATTTACTAAACTAAATAGAACAGTTAGAAAACAAATGTTTTATAGCTGTTCTATTTATCTTAAAGTATTATAAATATTTACATGAGATATTCTTCTACATTAACCAAAAATTGAAGTATATACTACATTTAAAAGTATAATTTATTAAACTAGACCCCTACTGTTATAAATTTAGGGTCTTTCAATTTGTCTATACTCCAGATAATTCTTCAATAACCATCTTCACGTGCATCATGATTATCTTCTTAGAAAGTCTAGAAGAAACTGAATATACAAATGGATAATAGCCAGACAATATATATAAATACAGAACTCTGACCTACAATCTACAGCAACCAGCCCAGAAAACCAACCCATAATCTACAGTAACCAGCCAAGAAACCAATACACTATACAAGTCAGACTTGCAGGAAATCAGACCACTATTTCTAGCAAATAGCTCAGAAAGCCAAATAATAACGCCTATAACAATCAGTCCCAAATGGCCAGGACTTGAATAATAACAGAGCTTCCCTAATTTTTGCCCCTGCTTCCAACCAGAGAAATCCAACCAATCAGAAGGAGCCAAATACGCTCCCCTAACCAATAGCATAGGGTGCTCTAATTACCCCACCTCCAGCTTCCCCAGGCCAACAGCCTGCAATCACACCCAAAGCCTTCCTTTCTTCCACTACAAAGCTTTCCCACTCCTCTGCCTGCCTTGGAGTCGCTGCCAAAATGCTGGTGGCTGACTCTCGCTGTAGCAAGCTCTGAATGATAGCCTTACTACTTCTCATTTGAGCAGTCTTTGTTTATTTCCACAAAGTAAAATAAAGCTGTATCAAAAGAAAACAAAGACATGGCTTTAAAGACTGTTGATAAAGGGTGTGGTTTTCCATAACCTCAAATTCTAGAATATCCCCAAGACCTAAAGATAATTTAAAGGCCTTTGTGGAGATGACCTGGGTTGGAAATAAGAGCACCATAGAGGGCTTCCCTGGTGGCACAGTGGTTAAGAATCCACCTGTCAACACAGGGGACACAGGTTCGAGCCCTGGCCCAGAAAGATCCCACATGCTGCGGAGCAACTAAGCCCGTGCGCAACAACTACTGAGCCCACGTGCCACAACTACTGAGCCCATGCACCTAGAGCCCATGCTCCGCAACAAGAGAAGCCACTGCAATGAGAAGCCCGCGCACCAAAGCCAAGAGTAGCCCCCGCTCACCGTAACTAGAGAAAGCCCGCACACAGCAACAAAGACCCAATGTAGCCAAAAATAAATAAATAAATTTATTTTAAAAAAAAAAAAAAAGAGTACCATAGAGATACCTGGACAACCACATGTAAAAGAAAAAGATTAGAACATTTCTTCACACCATATGCAAAAATGAGCTCAAAATGGATTAAAGACCTAAATGTAAGATCAAAAAACAAAATACTCCCAGAAGAAAACATAGGCAGAACACTTTGACATAAATCATAGTATTATTGTTTGCATCTGTTTCCTAAGGCAAAGTAAACAAAAGCAAAAACAAACAAATGGAACTAATTAAACTTAAAAGCTTTTGTACAGCAAAGGAAACCACTGTCAAAACAAACAGACAACCTAATGATTGGGAGAAAATATTTGCAAACAATATGACCAATAAGGAGTTAATATCCAAAATATATAAACAGTTCATACAAATCAATATCAAGAAAACAAATCAACCCAATTCAAAAAATGGGCAGAAGACATGAATAGACATTTTTCTAAAGAAGACATAAAGATGGCCAACAGGCACATGAAAAGACGCTCAACATTGCTGATCATCAGAGAAATGCAAATCAAAACCACAATTAGACGTTACCTCACACCTGTCATAATGGCTATCATCAAAAAGTCTACAGATAATACATGTTGTTGAGGATATGGAGAAAAGGGAACCCTAGTAATTGTTGGTGGGAATGTAAACTGGTACAGCCACTATGGAGAACAGTATGGAAATTCCTCAAAAAACTGAAAATAGAACCACCATATGATCCAGCAATCCCACTCCTGGGTATATACCTGAAGAAAACGAAAACACTAATTTGAAAAGGTATTCACAGCATCAGTGTCTACAATAGTCAAGATATGTAAGCAACCTAAGTGTCCATCAACAGGTGAATGGATAAAGAAGATGTGGTACAGCTATTTACAATGGAATACTACTCAGCCATAAAAAGGAATGAACTTTTGCCATTTGCAACAAAATGGATGGACTTGTAGTTATTATGCTTAGTGAAATAAGTCAGACAGAGAAAGACAAATACTGTATGTTATCACATATATGTGGAATCTAAAAAATAAAACTAGTGAATGTAACAAAACAGAAACAGACTCACAGATATAGAGAACAAACTAGCGGTTACCAGTGGGGAGAGGGAAGGGGGGAGGGGCAAGACAGGAGGTTAAGAGGTACAAACTACTATGTTTAAAATAAATAAGCTACAAGGATGTATTGTAAAGCACAGGGAATATAGCCAATATTTTATAATAACTTTAAATGAAGTACAATCTTTAAAAATTGTAAATCACTGTTAGATACCGGAAATAAATATAATATTGTAAATCAACTATATTTCAACTAAAAAAAAATAGGAAGCAGGAGAGTAATTCCCAGGACAATAAGAAGAGCAAATGTTTGGTAATTTTAAAAAATTAAATGAAAAAAAAAACTCTGTCCCTGCCTGGAATAGGTATATGATCCAGTCCAACTCCTCCCTCCCTGTTGTACCTGCAAGTTCCCGACAACCAAGCCTGTTCCTTTCCATAGAAAACCTCATAGCATCCACATCTCTTTGCACACCCCCTAGGTTTCCAACTCAACCCTGTTCTGATTGAACGTGGCTGGCTGAAAAGTTTAAGAGCAGAAACTTAAGTAGACAGACCAAATAAACTTCACATATAGCCTGAGGGGAAACTCAGAATAGAAGGCTGAAATGGATCAAGTAGCAAGACTTTTCACATATTTTCTTACTTGAATCATCACAGTAAATCTGTAAGGTATTATTATTCCTGCTTTACTGAAGCTACTGTGACTCAGATGGATATGGTGAGTTGTCCAAGCTCACCCCGCTGGAGGGCAAAACCAAAATTTGGCCCTGGGCTGTCAAGTTCCAAACCCAGAGGTCTGTCCTCCCCACACACAGCTTCCCAGAAAGAAACACATCACCCAGATCAGCATTACCTAATACAGTAGCCAGTAGCCACATGTGGCTACTCAAATGAAGTAAAATTCAATAAAATTAAAAATTCCATTTCTCAGCTGTACAATCCCCATTTCAAGTATTGAATAGCTACACGTGGCCAGTGCCTGCTGTCCTGGATGGCAGATACGGGATAATTCCATCACTGCAGAAAGCTCTATTAGACAGTGCTGGTCAAGATGCGTGAATCTTTATATTAGATGGTGAGAATCCAAATCTTGTATCAGAAAGTGTCTAGTATCTCCAAGTAACCAATGCTTTCTTGTACTGCATGTGTCTGTTATAAAGAATCTTTCCTGTTCTTGTTACTCCATACGCAAAATCTTGGATACACAGACATAGTAACACGGAGAATGCATTCACGTTACATAACTTAAATATTCAGACTTAATGAATTTTTAGGCAAGATTGGACTGACCCACAAGCAGGGCAAGCCTTTTGGCAGAGCACCAGAAAGACAAAAGAGAAAAGAGCAAATCGCTGGGAGCTGCCTGCATAGAGCCAAAGGGTCCCCCTGACTGGCCCAAAGAGCAGAGAACAGGTGGCAGCAAAGGGACAATCATAGCACGAAGATATTCTACTGCCATGTGAACTACAACTTCCTGTAAACAATCCTACCATATAGATACACTCTCAGAGATCTAGGCAGAAATGATGTACTCAAAAATCAAAGAAGTATGGACATTTAAAGTTAAAAGACTTTGGGACTTCCCTGGTGGCGTAGTGGTTAAGAATGCGCCTGCCGATGCAGGGGACACGGGTTCGAGCCCTGGTCCAGGAAGATCCCACATGCCGTGGAACAACTAAGCCTGCGCGCCACAACTAGTGAGCCCAAGTGCCACAACTACTGAAGCCCGCGCGCCTAGAGCCCGTGCTCCGCAACAAGAGAAGCCACCGCAGTGAGAAGCCTGTGCACTGTAATGAAGAGTAGTCCCCGCTTGCTGCAACTAGAGAAAGCCCGCATGCAGCAACGAAGACCCAACGCAGCCAAAAATAAAATTAATTAATTAAAAATAAATAAATAAAGTTAAAAAACTTTGTAAAAACTCTAGTCCATGAGACTTCCCTGGCAGTCCAGTGGTTAGGACTCAGCGCTTTCACTGCCTTGGCCCCAGGTTCAATCCCTGGTCGGTGAACTAATATTCCACAACCCATGTGGAGTGGCCACACACACACACACACACACACAAAATAACAACTCTAGTCCAGTAACATCCTTTGCCAGGGAGGAAACTGAGCCCAGAGATATTAAGAGAATGAATCTTCTATTCATACAGGAAATATAGTTTATTATTTATGAGTGTTGACTCTGTAGCCAGACTGCCTGGAATCAAAGCTGAGTTGTAGACTTACTAGGCTAACTTGGGAAAAGTAGTGAAAACCAGCTGCAAAAAAGGAATGATAACAGGACCCATAACACAAGGTTACATGAAGACTAAATGAGTGAAAATGAGACTAACTGTATAATATATTGCTCAAACTGGGAACCCTTTTGAGAGTGAAAGGCAGCGTTATTAATAATTATGTTGGCAAAACGCATGTTAATGAGGGCCTTTTTGGACAAACCACCACGGATGGTCACCCGTGTTAATATCTAAAGTCCTTAGGATGGTGCCGGCGTAAATTAAGAGCTGTGTGTTTGTTATAATTATGTTTACAACTTGGGGTAATTAGAGAATTCAGCACAGAGGATTATATAATGGAATTCAACAGAAAAGTGGATTCCTTTCACAGAAATTTGCTTTACAATCAGCTTTCCCAGAATGCATCTATTCTATTTTTTTCATACCTTTACTTTTTAATTTATTTTTTTTAAAGTCTCATTGAATTTGTTACAATATTGCTTCTGTTTTATGTTTTGGTATTTTTGGCCACGAGTCACGTGGGATCTTAGCTCCCCAACCAGGGATCGAACGTGCACCCCCTGCATTGGGAGGTGAAGTCTCAACCACTGGACCACCAGGAAAGTTCCGCATCTATTCTATTAAGGAAGAGCTACCTTCAGGGATCTTGTCACCATGGTAAAATATAACTGCTCATTTCCTTAGAAGTAAACATTCTTGCCTAGGGAAGCCAAATCTTCATTACTATGCCTTAAATTTCCTGGTGGAATAAGCCAGGTTTAATCCATGCTCATCACACAGCTTAGTTTTGATACACTCAGCAAATATCAGTGACGACACCAAGCACCCAACAATTACACAACACTTATCCCACCGTTTGCAAAATCAAATCACAGAAGCCCGCACCTCCAGGAAGCCCGCTGTCTTTGCTCTGCTCTGCCGGCTCATTCTTTTGGTTGGATACCACCACCTTGGAAGTATTCATTGATTCTAACAGGGAGACAAATTCCAGGAAGTTGGATTCATTTGGTATTTGTCCTTCCTTGGCCTCCAGGTCAGATTTGGAAGTTGGCATTGTTTGTTCTTTATCGTTAATAACTTCTGCGGAACTTTTGCTCAAGAAGACGTCTGTCCCGCTGTCTACACTGAGGACTTGGGAGTGTCTCTTTTCCTGGCTGGTTCTACAAGATGATGGGTCAAGGTTAGCCTGGACTTCCATGCCCCCCTCAGACTTGGAGACCACATCAGGCGTGGGTGATGGGGTTGTACAGGGGTCTCCTGGGGAAGGACTGTGGTCCTGTGTGGCATCGCCCCCGTCCCCAGATTCATAGCCAGAACATGGATTGGAAGACGCCTCCATCGTCAATCTCTCCGGCGTCCTGTCACTTCCATTGCCTTCGGGACACACCATGCCTCCTCCACCCTCAGACAGCTCAAGGGTGATGATGGGAATTCTCATCTGTTTCTCAGGACCAGCGGCCCCTGGGGGAACTGGCGCGGCATCACACGTGAATCCGGTTGCCTCAGTACCAACCACCTTCAGGTGAAGAGAACTTTCCAAGTCTGTCATGGAGTTGGGGGTACTGCTCATGGTGATGACAATCTTAATGGGCTCGTGCAGACTCAGCAGGTCTCCAGGTTGAGAAGTATCTATAAGAGTGACAGCGACCTCATTATCTGAGTCATCCACCTCCTGGTTCAAGGGTGGGTCCACCTGCTGGGAAACCTGCTCCCGCCCAGGTTTGGCGATGACGGTGTTACACTGAGGGCAGCTACTGCTCAGGCCGTCCTGAGGCGACTTGCTTTGCAACTGTTCCCTGATGGAGGCAAAATTCCCAGGTTCTGGAATCGGGACGGAATTCTCACTCCCCCAAGGCTGGAAAGAAACATCTGTCTCCAGTAAGTCGTATTGAGACAAAGACAGGTAGGGCACCTTCTCCACAGCTTCTTTGTCCACCAAGCCACCCTCGGATCTGTGGCAGAAGGGGGGCTGCCCCTGGTCCCCTTTTTCCTTCCCTTTATCACTGATGCAAGTTTCTGCCACGACTGGTTTCACTGGTATTGCTGACGTGGTCATGGTTTCCGGCATGTGCCCTTTAGAAGCAGGTAAGCTTTCCGTTTTCATCCCAGGTGCTGTAGATGACACTGGTGCTACGGGTTGGTCATCTGACACAATGACACCTGAAATCAACAACAACAGCAACTTGATTCACATCCAGAATGGATGAATAATGTCATGGAGCAAGACCAAATAATAACAAACTAAAAATAACACCAGCAACAAATGTGATTACATGCTTAGTCTAAAAATAGCACCTCCACTGTGAAATTGTTCTTGAAATCTCTATATTTAAAAAATAATTCAGGCTTGTAGCTTTCCCTCTTTTGTGGGCTTGGGAGGCAGACTAGTATGATTTAAACAACATATTTGCAATCAGAAAGGTCCTGGCTCTGCTATTCACTAGCTACGTTATATTGGGCAAGTTACTTAATCCTTCTAAACCAAGGCAGGGAGGGTCCAAAATATTGATATACAAGGCTTGACAAGCAAAAGCAGCTTGGATTTTATGCTAAGAATAATGTGAACTCAGCAGAAGTTTTTCAATGCAGAGAAAGGAAGGGGTTCATTCAGGCCTCCAAAAGTTCTTTTCTAAGTCTTCTGAAGACAATCAAAAGACAATAAAATGGGAGGAGGAACCAAGATGGCGGAGTAGAAGGACGTGCTCTCACTCCCTCTCGCGAGAACACCAGAATCACAACTAACTGCTGGACAATCATCGACAGGAAGACACTGGAACTCACCAAAAAAGATACCCCACATCCAAAGACAAAGGAGAAGCCACAATGAGAAGGTAGGAGGGGCGCAATCACAGTAAAACCAAATTCCATAACTGCTGGGTGGGTGACTCACAGACTGGCGAACACTTATACCACAGAAGTCCACCCACTGGAGTGAAGGTTCTGAGCCCCACGTCAGGCTTCACAACCTGGGGGCCCGGCAACAGGAGGAGGAATTCCTAGAGAATCAGACTTTGAAGCCTAGTGGGAATTGATTGCAGGACTTCGACAGGACTGGGGGAAATAGAGACTCCACTCTTGGAGGGCACACACAAAGTAGTGTGCACAGCAGGACCCAGGGGAAGGAGCAGTGACCCCATAGGAGACTGAACCAGACCCACCTGCTAGTGCTGGAGGGTCTCCTGCAGAGGCGGGGGGTGGCTCTGTTTCACCGTGGGGACAAGGACAGTGGCAGCAGAACTTCTGGGAGGTACTCCTTGGCGAGAGCCCTCCCAGAGTCTGTCATTAGCCCCACCAAAGAGCCCAGGTAGGCTCCAGTGTTGGGTTGCCTCAGGCAAAACAACCAACAGGGAGGGAACCCAGCCCCACCCATCAACAGTCAAGTGGATTAAAGTTTTACTGAGCTCTGCACACCACAGCAACAGTCAGCTCTACTCACCACCAGAGCCTCTCATCAAGCCTCTTAGATAGCCTCATCCACCAGAGGGCAGACAGCAGAAGCAAGAAAAACTACAGTCCTGCAGCCTGTGGAACAAAAACCACATTCACAGAAAGATAGACAAGATGAAAGGCAGAGGGCTATGTACCAGATGAAGGAACAAGATAAAACCCCAGAGAAACAACTAAATGAACTGCAGATAGGCAACCTTCCAGAAAAAGAATTCAGAATAATGATAGTGAAGATGATCCAGGACCTCGGAAAAACAATGGAGGCAAAGATCGAGAAGATGCAAGAAATGTTTAACAAAGACCTAGAAGAATTAAAGAACAAACAAACAGAGATGAACAATACAATAACTGAAATGAAAAATACACTAGAAGGAATCAATAGCAGAATACCTGAGGCAGAAGAACGGATAAGTGACCTGGAAGACAGAATGGTGGAATTCACTGCTGCGGAACAGACTAAAGAAAAAAGAATGAAAAGAAATGAAGACAGCCTGAGAGACCTCTGGGACAACATTAAATGCAACAACATTCGCATTATAGGGGTCCCAGAAGGAGAAGAGAGAGAGAAAGGACCTGAGAAAATATTTGAAGAGATTATAGTCAAAAACTTCCCTAACATGGGAAAGGAAATAGCCACCCAAGTCCAGGAAGCGCAGAGAGTCCCATACAGGATAAAACCAAGGAGAAACACGCCAAGACACATATTAATCAGACTGGCAAAAATTAAAGACAAAGAAAAATTACTGAAAGCAGCAAGGGAAAAACGACAAATAACATACAAGGAACTCCCATAAGGTTAACAGCTGATTTCCCAGCAGAAACTCTACAAGCCAGAAGGGAGTGGCATGATATACTTAAAGTGATGAAAGGGAAGAACCTACAACCAAGATTACTCTACCCAGCAAGGATCTCATTCAGATTCGATGGTGAAATCAAAAGCTTTACAGACAAGCAAAAGCTAAGAGAATTCAGCACCACCAAACCAGGTCTACAACAAATGTTAAAGGAACTTCTCTAAGTGTGAAACACAAGAGAAGAAAAGAATCTACAAAAACAAACACAAAACAATTAAGAAAATGGTAACAGGAACATACATATCGATAATTACCTTAAACGTGAATGGATTAAATGCTCCAACCAAAAGACACATGCTTGCTGAATGGATACAAAAACAAGACCCATATATATGCTGTCTACAAGAAACCCATTTCAGACCTAGGGACACATACAGACTGAAAGTGAGGGGATGGAAAAAGATATTCCATGCAAATGGAAATCAAAAGAAAGCTGGAGTAGCTATACTCATATCAGATAAAATAGACTTTAAAATAAAGAATGTTACAAGAAACAAGGAAGGACACTACATGATGATTAAGGGATCAATCCAAGAAGAAGATATAACTATTATAAATATATATGCACCCAACATAGGAGCACCTCAATACATAAGGCAACTGCTAATAGCTATAAAAGAGGAAATCGACAGTAACACAATAATAGTGGGGGACTTTAATACCTCACTTACACCAATGGACAGATCATACAAAATGAAAATAAAAAAGGAAGCAAGTTTTAAAAGACACAATAGACCAGATAGATTAAATTGATATTTGTAGGACATTCCATCCAAAAACAGCAGATTACACTTTCTTCTCAAATGCGCACGGAACATTCTCCAGGATAGATCACATCTTGGGTCACAAATCAAGCCTCAGTAAATTTAAGAAAATCGAAATCATATCAAGCATCTTTTCTGACCACAACACTATGAGATTAGAAATGAATTACAGGGAAAAAAACATAAAAATCACAAACACATGGAGGCTAAACAATATGTTACTACATAACCAAGAGATCACTGAAGAAATCAAAGAGGAAATCAAAAAATACCTAGAGAAAAATGACAATGAAAACACGATGATCCAAACCCTATGGGATGCAGCAAAAGCAGTTCTAAGAGGGAAGTTCATAGCTATACAAGCCTATCTAAAGAAACAAGAAAAATCTCAAGTAATCAATCTAACCTTACACCTAAAGGAACGAGAAAGAAGAACAAACAAAACCCAAAGTTAGCAGAAGAAAAGAAATCATAAAGATCAGAGCAGAAATAAATGAAATAGAAACAAAGAAAACAATAGCAAAGATCAATACAACTAAAAACTGGTTCTTTGAGGAGATAAACAAAATTGATAAACCATTAGGCAGACTCATCAAGAAAAAGAGGGAGAGGACTCAAATCAATAAAATTAGAAATGAAAAAGAAGTTACAACAGACACCGCAGAAATACAAAGCATCCTAAGAGACAACTACAAGCAGCTCTATGCCAATAAAATGGACAAACTGGAAGAAATGGACAAATTCTTAGAAAGGTATAACCTTCCAAGACTGAACCAGGAAGAAATAGAAAATATGAAAAGACCAATCACAAGTAATGAAATTGAAACTGTGATTAAAAATCGTCCAACAAACAGAAGGCCAGGACCAGATGGCTTCACAGGTGAATTCTATCAAACATTTAGAGAAGAGCTAACACCTATCCTTCTCAAACTCTTCCAAAAAATTGCAGAGGAAAGAACACTTCCAAACTCATTCTCTGAGGGCACCATCACCCTGATACCAAAACCAGACAAAGATACTACAAAAAAAGAAAACTACAAACCAATATCACTGATAAATATAGATGCAAAAATCCTCAACAAAATACTAGCAAACAGAATCCAACAACACATTAAAAGGATCATACACCACGATCAGGTGGGATTTATCCCAGGGATGCAAGGATTCTTCAATATATGCAAATCAATCAATGTGATACACCATATTAACAAATTGAAGAATAAAAACCATATATGATCATCTCAATAGATGCAGAAAAAGCTTTTGACAAAATTCATCACCCATTTAATGATAAAAACTCTCCAGAAAGTGGGCACAGAGGGAACCTACCTCAACATAATAAAGGCCATATACGACAAACCCACAGCAAACATCATTCTCAACAGTGAAAAACTGAAAGCATTTCCTCTAAGATCAGGGATAAGACAAAGATGTCCACTCTCGCCACTATTATTCAACATAGTTTTGGAAGTCCTAGCCACGGCAATCAGAGAAGAAAAAGAAATAAAAGGAATACAAATTGGAAAAGAAGAAGTAAAACTGTCACTGTTTGCAGATGACGTGATACTATACATAGAGAATCCTAAAAATGCCACCAGAAAACTACTAGAGCTAATCAATGAATTTGGTAAAGTAGCAGGATACAAAATTAATGCACAGAAATCTCTTGCATTCCTATACACTAATGATGAAAAATCTGAAAGAGAAATTATGGAAACACTCCCATTTACCATTGCAACAAAAAGAATAAAATACCTAGGAATAAACCTACCTAGGGAGACAAAAGACCTGTATGCAGAAAACTATAAGACACTGATGAAAGAAATTAAAGATGATACCAACAGATGGACTGATATACCATGTTCTTGGACTGGAAGAATCAATATTGTGAAAATGACTATACTACCCAAAGCAATCCACAGATTCAAAGCAATCCCTATCAAATTACCAATGGCATTTTTTATGGAACTAGAACAAATCATCTTAAAATTTGTATGGAGACACAAAAGACCCCGAATAGCCAAAGCAGCCTTGAGGGAAAAAAACGGAGCTGGAGGAATCAGACTCCCTGACTTCTGACTGTACTACAGAGCTACAGTAATCAAGACAATATGGTACTGGCACAAAAACAGAAACACAGATCAATGGAACAAGATAGAAAACCCAGATATAAACCCACGCACCTATGGTCAACTAATCTATGACAAAGGAGACAAAGATATACAATGGAGAAAAGACAGTCTCTTCAATAAGTGGTGCTGGGTAAACTGGACAGCTACATGTAAAAGAATGAAATTAGAATACTCCCTAACACCATACACAAAAATAAACTCAAAATGGATCCAAGACCTAAATGTAAGACCAGACACTATAAAACTCTTAGAGGAAAACATAGGAAGAACACTCTGACATAAATCACAGCAAGATCTTTTTTGATCCACTTCCTAGAGTAATGGAAATAAAAACAAATATAAACAAATGGGACCTAATGAAATTTCAAAGCTTTTGCACAGCAAAGGAAACCATAAACAAGACGAAAAGACAACCCTCAGAATGGGAGAAAATATTTGCAAACGAATCAATGGACAAAGGATTAATCTCCAAAATATATAAACAGCTCATGCAGCTCAATATTAAAAAAACAAAGAACCCAATCCAAAAATGGGCAGAAGACCTAAATAGACATTTCTCCAAAGAAGACATACAGATGGCCAAGAAGCACATGAAAAGATGCTCAACGTCACTAATTATTACAGAAATGCAAATCAAAACTACAATGAGGTATCACCTCACACCAGTTAGAATGGGCATCATCAGAAAATCTACAAACAACAAATGCTGGAGAGGCTGTGGAGGAAAGGGAACCCTCTTGCACTGTTGGTGGGAATGTAAATTGATACAGCCACTATGGAGATTCCTTAGAAAACTAAAAATAGAACTACCATATGATCCAGCAATCCCACTACTGGGCATATACCCAGAGAAAACCATAATTCAAAAAGACACATGCACCCCAGTGGTCATTGCAGCACTATTTACAATAGCCAGGTCATGGAAGCAACCTAAATGCCCTTTGACAGACGAATGGATAAAGAAGATGTGGTACATGTATACAATGGAATATTACTCAGCCATAAAAAAGAACGAAATTGAGTCAGTTATAGAGACCTGGACAGATCTAGAGACTGTCATACAGAGTGAAGTGAAGTAAGTCAGAAAGAGAAAAACAAATATCGTATATTAACGCATGTATTTGGAACCTAGAAAAATGGTACAGATGAGCCGGTTTGCGGGGCAGAAGTTGAGACACAGATGTAGAGAACAAACGTATGGACACCAAGGGGGGAAAACCGCAGTGGGGTGGGGATGATGGTGTGCTGAATTGGGCGATTGGGATTGACATGTATACACTGATGTGTATAAAATTGATGACTGATAAGAACCTGCAGTACAAACAAACAAACAAAAACTAATACTAAACTTTCTTTGTATTATTTGTATGGAAATATGTTAATATAAATGTTTCAGACATTACATGAAATTTCTAAAAACCTTGTATGTTCTGGTATAATGTTATAAGTCATAATTCTAGTTATTACTTTAAAATGTATCTCAGAAATAACTAAAAAAAAAAGACAATAAAATGAAATCTTAGTAAAAAAGTGAAACAAATATTTGTGGTGGGAGGGTTAAAAGAAAATTTCAGGAACAAAATTTGTAACTTGACAGAAATGCATATACACAGAATGCAATGTCATTTCCTCTGTCATTTTTCAGTGTAAGTGTAATAAAAAGTATACTGTGTCGATGATGAATTTATCCTATTTTATATCTGCTATTATGAGCCGTATGAAAGGAGTCACAGACTGCAGAAAGGACAATGAAATATAATCAATACACTATCACAGTCTGAACGTAGACATGATATACAAATTCTGATAAGAAATAATGAAAATGAAGAGCTAAAGAAATGAAGGTAAAACAAAACTGCAATCTTGGGTACAGTTCTAATTGTGAATGAATTCACTGGCATTCTGCTCTATGAAAATTATTTTTCGCTTCACTGAAGATAATGCTGTGATAAAATATTAAATGATGAGAATAAGCACTCTACCTTTGAGATCTTCCACTGTTTCCTGTTCTGGCAGCTCCTAAATAAATTAAAGAACAAAAATCAATCAATATAAAAAAAAAAAATCAATCAATATGACTCAGCTCCCTGCCCACTTCCAGGCAGTCAGCAGCCACTGTTTCTCTCAATGGCACATGGGAAAGACACAACAGAGTGTCCACTTAGAAAACGGGTAGCAAAGATGGACACAAAAATATCTAGAGTGTAGACATCCAATGAAGCCCACGGTGCTGTGAGAAAAGGGAGTTTGGTAATTAAGAAAGTAAGGAGAAAAACTAATGGGCTACTTCAGACTATAGTGAATAGAGCCCAAGAAAGTGAATCTAGAATAAAGGTGATTTAAGTATGATTTCATGTGCAGTGGTGGAGTGGATTCCAGGGGAAAGCATTGCAAATACGATGATTGAGATGAATGACAGACAGGACCAGGGAGAGGGCAGTGAAGGTGAGCTTATGGGTTCTTCTGGCCGTGGTGCAGTCTCGGCAGGGCAGGCAGACTGCAGAGAAGGCCGGTGGGTGTGCTTGGAACGGGTGACTGGGTGTTTATCTCATGGTCCATGTGCTCCCCTCAGGTCATTGCCACCAAGAGGCCAGTATTTACAACCAGTGCACATAAGTTGCAGTCACCACCATTGCACACTTCCATGATCAACACTCCAGCGGCATGAGGAGAGTGAAACAGAAAACAGACCACTAACCAGGAGCCCAGATGAATGATGAGAGTTTATGCTCTGTCCTCTGGAGCTGCCGTGGACGGGAGGCGTGGAGAGGGTTCGACTGGCCTCTTCCTTTTTGCCGTTGTTAATCCGCCCATTATTGCTAAGCCACCATGAGAAACACAGGGGCAGTGATATTATCAAATAAAACTATGGCTCTTTTGACCTTAGTCCTCAAACAATTTTTTTTCCTTGATTCCACTTTGTCCAATTCATGGTATACACAATGGACTACTACTCAGCCATAAAAAAAGAACAAAATAATGCCATTTGCAGCAACATGGATGGACCTGGAGATTATCATACTAAGTAAGTCAGACAGAGAAAGACAAATACCATATGGTATCACTTATATGTGGAATCTATGATATGACACAAATGAACTTATATACAAAACAGAAACAGACTTAGAAAACAAACTTATGGTTACCAAAGGGGAAAAGGACAGGGAGGGATAAATTAGGAATTTGGGAGTCACATATACACACTACTATGTATAAAAGAGATAGACAACAGGGACCTACTGGATAGCACAGGGAATTATACTCAATATTTTGTAATAACCTATATGGGAAAAGAATCTGAAAAAGTATGTGTGTATATATATATATATATATATATATATACACACACACACATACACACACACACACACACACATAACTGAATCACTTTGTTGTACACCTGAAACTAACACAACATTGTAAGTCAACTATATTTCAATAAAAAAAATATATGTATAAAAAAGGGGAAGAGTTCACGGTATACAAATTTTATTTTTAAAAGCTAATAAACATTACTTTAAAATAAGACATGCTCTCTTAAGGAACTATCAGAAATAAGACCAAGAATAGTGATGAATGCTCACTTGAGAATTACTCTTAATATTTTAGTTCTATGCAATGTATTACTTTTATATTAACAAACACAAATGTTCTTTCTGAAAATACTCTGGCATGCACTAAGCATTGAGATGATGAGATAAAAATACTGAAGTGAAATATTTTGCTACGCTAAGCCTAATGCAAATGAATTTCAGAGCATGGTATAAGGTCATATTAAATAGTCAGTTAAACCGTCTGGATTATCAACGGTAAGGCATTATCATAAAATGCCTATCAACTTAGGCATTATTTTTATGCCTAAGTGTATGTTTAAATATAAGAAAAATGTACATATTTGTGTCTGCCTCTCCTGGCGTATTTTCACAAACAACTCATACATGAGAAAAATTATTTTAATCAAAATTAAAACCTTTAAATTATGAACTAATGCATTAATGAGAAATGTTACCCTGTATTTTTATGATCGGTTATGTGGTCACTGATGGCCTCTTTGTCTTTACTTGGCTTTTCCTTCTTTCTGGAGGGCCTTTGCTGAATCACTTCTCCTTTATCAAACATGAGGTGTAGGCGATAACTGATCAATTTGATTATTGTGAAGAATATCGTCACTGAGCTGCAGTAAAAAAATACAGTGATGGCATTTGGAGGAAAAGCCTAGAGAAGAGAAAAGAAAGGAAAAAATGTATTTGCTTATAGGATTACCTCCGGTCTTAAATCTGAAAGTATTTTTAAACTATTTATTGAGCATAAATTGGGCGAGATTTCAAATTTTATTAGTTTTATAACTTTTCCTGTTCGTAATACCTGAAGAGAAAGAGCTACTATCTTTTTATTTTTTTTTAAAGTCTTTCTTATTTTTCAGGTGCTGGTACTAGCTGCAATGACCAACATGTGATTTGCAGACAGGAACCCCATGGAACAAAAGATACGTTATAGTGAGAGTCTCCATTTTCTACCAGCTCTTTTCTACAGGCTAGTCTGGTCTTCCGTGCATATGGTCTTCAAGGCCAGAGGAGGGCCTTTGAGATGCTGTTTTCTTCAACAAAACACAAACGGCCTTGCAGAGAACAAAGGGAAGGAGAAAGGTTAGTGTAACGCCCCCTTGCTTTCCTCCCTGATTTCCCATTGGGTTAATATCATCAAGCCATGGACTTCTCTAGTGACATGATGTAGGCAGGGGCCATAAGAGGGTGTACTGCCTCTCAAAGGCAGAGGGACATTTCCAAAAGTGGCAAAGGATCTTTGCATGGAGATCATGGTGAAGGTCAGCTCAATTCTGTCCAATCCCCTCAAGAAACAAAATGAATCTCTGGGATCCATGTAATTGTCCCACTCTGTAGGATACCCCACATCCCTTCCTATTTCTCTCACAGACCGTGGACCATGGCAGGTTCTCTGGTCCTTCCTAAATGAAATTCTTATCTTCTGGGATAGAAATGAATTCCTGAGGGTCCCATGATGATACTAAGGACAACCTCAATAAACAGTGAGACCCTTTTAGCAATGCATCTCCCAGAAGGATCTCATAAGTCCAGTAATGATTCCAGTCAGTGCTGCAACCTGGAACACAGCGAGGCTCAGAGGCCACATGGCCCGGCCCCCTTCTGCTCCCATGCAGCCCCTGCACTACCTGCCCTGGTCCTATCTAACAATTTACCATCTGGGTAAGAGCGTTCCTAAAACAGAATAGCCAAGCCAAAGGAACAACCAAGAAAGAGGAAACGATCACCTACAGTAAAAGCTGAAGTGAAGAATTTTCACCATCACTGACTTGTTTTCATTTCATGCGGATAAAAGTCCACAAATAAATATGAATTCATAAATAAGTGAATGACAGAATGATTAAATAAGATAAATATCAGATGGATAGAAATATATAAAGTCAGTTCCCCTCCCTGGAAGCAGATAAGTTCCACATTTACACATGTACCTCCTCATGAGAAGTTGTGAAGAACCTCAAGGAATATATAGCCAAGTTGAAAAGAGACAGAGAGGAGAGGCCATTAATAGCCCCCATCACTTTTCCTTAACATGTATGTATATTTCAGGTCTAAAAAAGTGTAGGCTAATAAAAAAGAATGAAATAATGCCATTTACAGCAAAATGGATGGACCTAGAGATTACCATACTAAGCGAAGTAAGTCAGAAAGAGAAACACAAATACCATATGACATCACTTATATGTGGGATCTAAAAAAAAAAATGATACAAATGAACTTATTTACAAAACAGACTCACAGACATAGAGAACAGATTTGTGGCTGCCGAGGGGGGAGGGGGAGGGGGCTGGGGGAGGGAAGGATTGGGAGTTTGGGGTTAGCAGATGCAAACTATTATGTATAGGATGGATAAACAACAAGGTCCTACTGCAGAGCACAGGAAACTATATTCAGTATCCTGTGATAAACCATACTGGAAAAGAATATGAAAAAGAATGTATGTATATATAACTGAATCACTTTGCTGTACGCCAGAAATTAACACAACATTGTAAATCAACCGTGCTTCAATAAAATATAAATTTAAAAAATAATAGTATCAATAAATGTAGGCTAAAGCTAGAGAGTAAGTTTGAAGAAACTGATAAAGAAGCAATAAAACCCAGCAAATGCTAAAACCAACATGATGCTGAGTGAAGTCAGTCAGAGAAAGACAAGACAAATACTGTATGATCTCACTTACATGAAATTTATTTAAATATAAGTGAAATACAAATCTATATTAGTTTAAAACAAAAAGAAAAACACCAAACTTATAGAAAAAGAGATCAGATTTGTAGTTACCAGAGATGGGGGGGGTGGGAGGAGGGAAACTGAAGGAAGGTGGTGAAAAGGTCTAAACTTACAAGAGTAATAAGTACTAAGGATGCCATGTATATGATGACTATAATTAACACTGCTGTATGATATATGGGAAAGTTGTTAAGAGGGTAGATCTTAATTCATCGCAAGAATTTTTTTCTTCTCTTTGTACTGTATCTATATGAGATGATGGATGTTAACTAAGCCCATGCTTAGCTGTGATAATCATTTCACAATATATGTAAATCAAACCATCAGGATTTCTACCTTAAACTTACACAGTGTCGCGTGTCAATTACTTCTTAGTAAAAGTGGGGAGAAAAAGAAGGCAGATAAAAAAAGTTTTTAATAAAAAATAAACCCCAGCAAATGTCTATGAGAATAGATTAGCAAACTGTCATATACAAATTACTTTTTAAAGGAGAATTATTTTATATTATTTTATTTTATTTATTTTTTGGCTGTGCTAGTGGGATCTTAGTTCCCCGACTAGGGATGGAACCCATGCCCCTTGCACCATAAGCACGGAGTCCTAACCACTGGACCACCAAGGAATTCCCTGTCATATACAAATTATATTCATAAGTTGTTTGAAATTATAATGTAGCTTGGGTCTCATAGTATTCCAATTAGTAGGGGTAGCAGAGAAAGTGCTCACTAAATATCCCACGGGCTCTCCTACATTTCCCAGCCTCTCTTGCAGTCAGGCTGGGCCCATGTGCCTACTTTTGGCCAATGGGCCATGAGCAGAAGTGGCCAGTGTCACTACTAAGCCTGAACAATTATGAGCTGGTGCCTCTTCCATGCCACTCTCCTCCTCTTTAGTTGATAATCTCAGAGGCCACGTTTTCCAGATCCATCTACAAGACAATAGAGCTTCCTTCAGCCTGGGCTCCTGGGTGACTCTGTGGGACAAGGTCCTTACAGACCCAAGATGGACATGTCATAGAAGCGAGAAATAAACCTTTGATTCACTGAACCACTGAGATTTGGGGCACGGCAGCTAGCATGGTTTCACCTAAATTAATATTGGGGGGTACCATTTTATGGGGAAGCTTCCATTCAAGATTAGAGATAAAAACCCTAAGGCATTGGGAAAAGAAGGTTAGGGAAGAAGGGGGAGAGAGAAAAGATTATATATGGATACTGGGGAAATTCATTTGGAAAAAAACTGACTTGCCACTATTCTCATAAATATGGGCTACAGCATAAGCTTAGTAATGTTGGAATTAGGAGAAGGCAAGAAGCTTGAAGTTGAAGTTGACATGAACATTAGTAACTAGTTTGCAACCCAGGTGAGAACAGGTCCTGTCTCATGCTCGATGAAGGACCACTTAGCACTTTGTCGCACCACTGAAAAGCCCCTACACCGCACCAGACCCTAGTAAGAGATAGACATTTTACTGAAAATTTCCTTGGCGAGAGGAAAGGTTTCACAGCACATGACTCATGGCACATTATTCCTCCCCAAATTCTCTGCTCTCATGATTCCTTTAAAAGCCTCTCCCCCTTCAGTAGACCCTCCAAATGGAATCTAGCATCCTCTAAATGTCCCCTTTTTTATGCCATATAATTAGAGCTCTGCCCATATTCTCCCAATTCTACAATCCCAGGAACATCACTGAAAATTCCTATCCAGGCCATTTTTCTGCTGACCTCATTATGCTCAGTCAACAAAAGATCTCCAGCTTCTAGAATTTTCTCTCCTATAAGTATGCATGCAAGGAAAGGAAGAGGGTTTAGGAGAAATCTGTCGTGAATGAGCAGTTTTAAATTTGTATTTAATTTCGATCCCAGATTTTTCCCCCTGATATAAGGTATATTCAGATCTTGAATAGAGGCTTACTTGTTCTAAGGTAAATCACAATGTTTTCCTGTTTCCATGAACTTAGCATTTTAACACATCCTTATTAACCATAGGAGGCAACCTTTCTCAGAATTATATTCTGAAAAGGATGATGGATGTTAACAGCAATCTGGCTGTTACTCCCCAACACTCCACTGAAAATGTTCTTGTCAACGTCTCTAAAGACAACAATTTAATCCAATTTTCTCAGCAGCCCTCAACACAGTTGCTCACTTCTTGAAATGTTCACCTCTTTCTGCTTCTAAGAGGCCACACTCTCCTAGCTTTGTCCCTGCCTCACTCACACCTCCTCTTTGCCGTACATCTGAGTCTAGAGCTCCTGGGGCCTCAGCGCTCTTCTCTCTTCCTACATGTTCTCACTCAGTCCCTTGGCAGTCAATGGAATCTCTATATTGATGATTTTCCAATCCATATCTCTGGCTTAGACTGCTTATCTAAGCTCCCCACACCTATATCCAACCACCTAGTCAACATCTCCACTTTCACATCTAAAAGGAAACTCCAAGCTAACATGTCTAAAATTAGGTATTTAGTTTAATGTCCTTTGTCACCAACTGTCCTCTCCTACATACACTTTCCCACCTCAGTCAACGGTACCCCAAACACTTGCTGCTCAAACCAGGTAACTGGGCATAACCCTTGATTTCATCCTTACTTCTCCACCCCAAAAATGAACATATCACTAAATCTTATCAAACTAGATCCACATTTCTCCATCTTTACTGCCAACATCATCTCTGGGCTGGACCAACAAAATAGCCTCTGAACCTCCCACTTCTATCCTGCTCTTTCTCGAATCTACTCTCCGCCCAGCAGCCAGAGACATTTTTTGACAAAGTAAACTGGCACATCTTTTTAATGTGTTTTTTAACCTGTTTTATACCTCCCAAAATTATTAAATAAACAAAGATGGAGGAAAAAAAACTAAAATTAAACACCCACAGATGAAACTAACCATATAGCAAATGGATAGCATAACAACAAAGACAAATCAAAAATTAAATATAAAAAATTATTCCTAGGGACTTCCCTGGTGGCCCAGTGGGTAAGACTCTGCGCTCCCAATGCAGAGGACCCAGGTTGGATCCCTGGTGAGGGAACTGGAACCCGCATGCATGCCACAACTAAGAGCTTGCATGCCGCAACTAAGAAGTCCGCATGCTGCAACTAAAGATCCCACATGCCACAACTAAGAAGTCCACATGCCGCAACGAAGATACTGCAACCAAGACCCAGTGCAGCCAAAATAAATAAATAAAATAAATAATAAATAAGTATTTTTAAAAAAGGACTTAATCCTATACAAATATTGAATCATTACATCATAAACCATAATCTAATATGTTATATGTCAATTATATCTCAATAAAAAAATTTTTAAATAATTAATCCAAGTAACTTTAGAAAACAATACTCTCACAGCACATTATTGCTATATTCTTAAAATAATAATAATAACAAAAACACAAAACAATCTTGGACTTAACCAAAAGATTTTCTTTTGGTAGAGGTATGGGAGTAGTAATTCCTGTGTATATTTTAGGATTGAAAAAATGATATTGCTGGCAACCAGAGTTCTCACTGTGGGAAAAAAGGAGATACAAATGTGGAGCAGGTGAAGGAAAAGAAAAATCCTTTAACTTGGATCAGATTATAAAGGTTTCAGAACAACTCTCAGTAGACGACTGCTAGATAGATAGGTAAATATGCTCCCCTAGCTCTGTCTACTGAAAGGGCCTAGAAGCAAAGACAACCCCAAAGCAATAAATATAACTACAGCTTCCCCAAATCTTGGATTCCAAATGCCACTTCCCACCAAAAGGATCAGGGCTCCTTAGAGTAATGACTGGTTTTTCCAGGGCTGGGGCAGAAAATGTATAAGCTAAGTGTGGACTAACTTGTTGGGCTAGAAAGCAAGAAAGTGCTCAAAAGCTGATGAGGACATATCCAAAGGACTCGAAAACTGCTGGAAAAAGGTACCACTTGCCAAATTTTGGGTAAACTTAATATCAAAAAGACTGGGGAGAGTTGCAGGATACAAGATGAATGTACAGAAATCTGTTGCTTTTCTATACACTAATAATGAACTATCACAAAGAGAAATTAAGGAAACAATCCCCTTTACAATCACATCAAAAAGGATAAAATACCTAAGAATAAACTTAACCAAGGAGGTGAAAGACCTAGACCCTGGAAACTATAAAATATTGATGAAGGAATTTGAAAATGATAAAAAGAAATGGAAAGATATTCTGTGTTCTTGGATTGGAAGAATTCATATTATGAAAACGTCCATACTACCCAAAGCAATCAACAGATTTCATGCAATTCCTATCAAAATACCCATGACATTTTTCACAGAACTAGAACAGATAATCCTAAAATTCATATGGAACCATGAAAACCCCAAATTGCCAAAGCAATCTTGAGAAAAAAGAGCAAAGCTGGAGGTATCACACTCCCTGACTTTAGACTATACTACAAAGCTGCAGTAATCAAAACAGCATGGTACTGGCACAAAAACAGACACATAGATCAATGGAACAGAATAGAGAGCCCAGAAGTAAACCTACACACTTGAACTATGACAAAAGAGGAAAGAATACACAATGGAGAAAAGACAGTCTCTTCTGAGAAAACTGGACAGCTAAATGTTCTAAGAATGAGATTAGAACATTTCCTCGCACCATATGTGAAAATAAACCCCAAATGGGGAGTTCCCTGGTGGGCTAGTGGTTAGGATGCCGGGCTTTCACTGATGTGGCCCAGTTTAATCCCTGGCAGGGGAACTGAGATCCCACAAGCCACATGGTGCAGCCAAAAAATAACAAAACAAAAACAAAACAAACAAAACAAACAAACAAAAAACTCAAAGTGGATTAAAAACCTAAGTGTAAGACCTGAAACCATAAAATTCCTGGAAGAAAACATATGCAGACCACTCTTTGACATAAATAGTGGCAATATTTTTGGGGTCTGTCTCCTAAGGCAAAAAAAAAATAAAAGCAAAAATAAACAAATGGGACCAAATTAAACTTAAAGGCTTTTGCACAGCAAAAGAAACCACTGTCAAAACAAAAAGACAACCTACAGGATGGGAGAAAATATTTGCAAACAATGTGACCAACAAGGGGTTAATATCCAAAAAATACAAACAGCTCATACAATTCAATATCAAAAAACAAACAAACAATCCAATCAAAAAATGGGCAGAAGACCTAAATAGACACTTTTCCAAAGAAGATATACAGATGGCCAACAGGCACATGAAAAGATGCTCGTCATTGCTACTTATTAGAGAAACACAAATTAAAACCATAAAGAGATTATCACCTCACACCTGTCAGAATGACCATCATCAAAAAGTCCACAAATAACAAATGCTGGAGAGGATGTGGACAAAAAGGGAACTGTTGTACACTGTTGGTGAAAATGTAAATTCATGCATCCACTATGGGAAACAGTATGGAGGTTCCTCAAAAAACTAAAAATAGAACTACCATATGATCCAGCAATTCAATTCCTGGGTATATATCTAAAAAGAACAACTCGAAAAGATATATGCAGTCTAATGTTCATAGCAGCACTGTTTAGAACAGCCAAGATATGGAAGCAATCTAAATGTCCATCGACAGATAAATGAATAAAGAAGATGTGGGGTGTGTGTGTGTGTGTGTGTGTGTGTGTGTGTGTAATGGAATATTAGCCATAAAAAAATGAAATTCTGCCATTTGCAATAAGGTAGATGGACCTAGAGTGTACTATGCTTAGTGAAATAAGTCAGACAAAGAAAGACAAACACTGTATATCATTTTATGTGGAATCTGAAAACTAAAACAAATGAATGTATAAACCAAAGCAGAAACAAACTCACAGACATAGAGAACAAACTAGTGGCTGCCAGTGGGGAGAGGGAAGGGAAGGAGCAAGTTAAGGGGAGGGGATTAAGAGATACAAACAACTATGTGTAAAATAGATAAGTAACAAGGATACATTGTACGGCATAGGGAATTACAGCCATTATTTTGTAGTAACTTTTAATGGAATATAATCTGTAAAAATACTGAATCACTACACTGTACACCTGAAACTAAAATAAAATTTTAAATCAGCTATACTTCTATTTTTAAAAATCTGGTTTGGAGATAAATTAAGTATTTAGATTTAAAAAAAAGAATGATGATAGGAATGAATAATATCCACTGAATAAAAAAAAAAAAAAAGAAGAATCTATGAGACCACACTAACAAACACAACAAAACTACAAGGCGGGGGAAAAGGAGAGCTTTTCTTCACAGAAGAATACCTATGAATAAATAGAAAATCACCATCTTTCAGCCATCATTTTGGTAATTATTTTAGGTAGGCATCGTCAATTTTTGGTACAACCATGAGTAAATATTTTGGGGGAATACAATAACATGTACCGTCTCCAGGTTTCTCCTCCCAGATTATTTGTTAAATACAAGAGGAAATTAGGTACCTTTACAACAGAGAAATCTGGCCAACACCATCTTGACCAAAGACGAAACTTACTGGCACCACCAAAGGGGCAATGACAGTGGGTGCCTCTGATGTGATACAGGACACATCACTTAGGTAGTATTCATGCCAAAAAATGCATAGTCAGACACCTAATCTCAAGGACACAATTAAAAAATCCAAATTGTGGGATATTTCTGCAAAACAACTTTTATTGCCACAAAAGAAAAAAAAAAAACACTTGAAGAACGTGTTCTAGAATAAAGGACAATTCAGAGACTTGACAACTAAAAGCAATGCATGATCCTCGATTGAATCTTAGATCCAGAAAAACAAAACAAAAAGCTCAGCTGCGCTGGACATCATTAGCATAACTGGGGAAATCTACATGAGAACTATGTATTAGACAAGAGCATTACATCAACATTCATTTTTTCAGTGTGATGATTATGTGGGAGAATGTCCTTCTCCTTAAGAGACACATGATGAAGCTTCTAGGGCGAAAGTGTCTTGATGTTTGCAATTTATTCTCAAATGATTCAGCAAAATTTTAAATGTATAAATATATAAGACAGTGATGTGGCAAATGTGGCAAAACATTAAGAACTGGTGAATCGAAGTGAAGGGTATATGGTATTCATTGTGTTATATTTGCAACTCCTCTGTAGACTAGAAATTTTTGAAAAATAAAAATTGGGGGGCTTTCCTGGTGGCGCGGTGGTTGAGAGTCTGCCTGCCGACGCAGGGGACACGGGTTCATGCCCCGGTCCGGGAGGATCCCACATGCCGCGGGTCGGCTGTGCCCGTGAGCCATGGCCCCTGAGCCTGCGCGTCCGGAGCCTGTGCTCTGCAACGGGAGAGGCCAAAAAAGGGAGAGGCCCCCGTACCAAAAAAAAAAAAAAAAAAAAGGGGTATAAAAAATAATATCCTACTTCAAACTTGACCAAAAAAGAATTCATCAATGTGTCTTACCATACTGAGACTGAAACTCAAACTCCTTCTCTTGGTCTACCATCTTTGCTTGACAAGCTACTAATCATTCATCAGGTTCCAGATTAGAAGTTATTTCCTTTGTTAAGCCTTCCTAAACACCAAAGCCAGGATAAGGTCTTTACTGTATAGCACCTTGTACTTCCCTTGTAATAACAGTAATCATTGTGTTATTCATGCCTGTTTACCTTTACCTGTTAACTTAATAAGGAGAGATACCAACCTATCTTTTGCCTGTTGTTTTCTCAACATCCAGCCAAACACCTGGCACTCAGTCTGTTGTTGTAGACATAAGTGTTGTCCAACGAATAGGTCCAGTTCTTCCCTGGACACACAGTAGGACTGTACTTTCCCCTCCCCTTGGGTAGATGTGACCATGCAACTTGCCCTAACAAAGATGTCTGAGTGCAAGAGGTATCTGCCGTTTCCAGGTGGGAGCTTCAAGAGCTAGTCCATGCTCTTCACCCTCTCTCTCCATCCACCATGGTGACTGGCAATGGTCAGGGTAATGGGGTGAGGATGGTGGGTAGCAGAGCCCCTAACTACCCAAACTGGGGGTTCTATCAGCCTAGATACCTACATGCCTGTGATGAGCAGGATCCCCTGCTAACCATGCTCCCCTTCCCCACTAACCATGTTGGACACATAATATGAATACAAAAAAAATAAACTTGGTAAAACCAAGGAGATTTTGAGGCTATTTGTTATATCAGCACAAATCAGCATATCCTGACTGATATATAAGTGTTCAAATACTGAATGAAACAATTCAAATAGCCAAATATTAGCATTAGGTTTAAAATCATCTGAAAAATGTAAATATTCTTCAAGGGGACGGGTCAAATAAATCACCCTTTACTCACACAGTGGAATACCATGCTGACCTTAAAAATAATGAAGAAGGGGCTTCCCTGGTGGCGCAGTGGTTGAGCATCTGCCTGCCAATGCAGGGGACACGGGTTCAAGCCCTGGTCCGGGAAGATCCCACATGCCGCGGAGCAACTAGGCCCGTGCGCCACAACTACTGAGCCTGCGCGTCTGGAGCCTGTGATCCGCAACAAGAGAGGCCCGCGCACCACGATGAAGAGTGGCCCCCGCTCGCTGCAACTAGAGAAAGCCCTCGCACAGAAACGAAGACCCAACACAGCCAAAAATAAATAAACAAATAAATAAATTTTTTAAAAAATAAATAAATAATGAAGAAGACCTTTATGTAATGCTCTCCAAGAAAAAGTAGAAAAGGTAAAGTGCAAAAAACAAGGATACGTACAGATACATGGTTGCATACGTATACAACAAAATAGTCAACTGAAAGTGTTGACCAAAGAGCCAATGTGGGATAGATATTAGATTTCAGCGCAACTTCTGGGACAAACCACATCCAGAAACTTCTACATGGGTTATGACAATGAGTGCGATGACCCTAAAATCCCTCACCAAAAGCGAGGATGTAATAGAGTCCAGAATGAGAGGACCTGTGAAAACTGTTGGAGGGGACCATGGTGTTCAGTGAGGCCTGTGTCTCTCTCCCCCATAGTCGAGAGGAAGGCTTCAGTGGGGCCACTCAAAGACTTACTATGGGTCCCCGACAATTTGGACAAGGAGTCTGATGTCTGGTTCTTCCCAGAAGAGCTAAAAGATGAGAGACTGGCTGGCTAGCTGCTCGGATGGAGGGATGAAGGAGAAGTTGCTATGTTGGGGCTGACCTGCTCTCCCAGAGTCAGTTCGGGGACAGGATATGTGAGTGTTTGCATGGACCCAGGAGTTCGTTTTAGAGGTCCAAAAGGGCGCTGGAGCAGAGGAAAGCTGGGGTGGACCACCACATGCCAAGGAACTATGAAAAGAATAAGCAACCAGGTGGGATAGAGAGGCAGCAGCCCTCCTCCAAGAAACTGTGGGTGGGAGAGCCCTGGAAAAGAGAACAGGGTCTCTGCAGGACATGTGGAAGGACCTCGCCAGAGGGAGTCAGCTGGGACCGTGAGCCACGCTTCAAGGGCTGGGAGCCAGCTTACCACCGTGCCTGTCAGCAGAGCACCTTCCTGTTCTTCTATGCCAAAGGCATCAGAACATTAGCCAGTGTGTGAGGGAAGAGTGAAAAAAGACCTTGCCATCCTCATACCCCTTCCTGCTTGGATCACCATATGGAAACAGACATTCTGAAATCCCCAGCAAGTCTGTGCTTTGTTACTTAAAGCAACTAGAAGACTTTGTATTACCTGTGACCTGAAGTCCTAGGGCTTGCACGTTTTTATCTAAGAGTAGAGAAAGAACTCCTCTACAGGGCAAATTGAATGGGACAGTGGATGACAAAGAAGGCTGCTTTGGGATTAAACCTAGCAGCCCCACATCACACTTCCATTCACACGTGTATAAAATGTCACTGGAAGAACACACAAGAGACTGTGTGTGGTGGTTGCCTCTTGAATGAGGTACTAGAGACAAGTGTGAGAGGAAGGTTAACTTTTCCTACATACTTCTTTGCACCTGTTCAGTTTCTGGATCTCCTCAAGCCCATGTGCAAAAAATAGATGGTCCTGTTGTGAAATTACCTGTATTCAATATGGAATGGCCAAGGGGGTACCAGCTCCAACTGCTTGGCCTCTAATTCTGGTTAGGTCACGACTAGCCATGGATCCTGAAGCTTCTTACCCAACCTCTCCATGCCAGTTTCATCAACTGTAAAATGGGAATAATGACAGTGCCTCTCTGGGTTACTGTGAGAAAGATATGTTTTAGTTCATGATAAGCTCTTTTTTTTTTTTTTTTTTTTTGCGGTATGTGGGCCTCTCACTGTTATGGCCTCTCCCGTTGTGGAGCACAGGCTCCGGACGCACATGCTCAGCGGCCATGGCTCACAGGCCCAGCCGCTCCGCAGCATGTGGGATCTTCCCGGACCGGGGCACGAACCTGTGTCCCCTGCATCGGCAGGCGGGCTCTCAACCACTGCGCCACCAGGGAAGCCCCTATGCCAAGCTCTTTTAACAGTGCCAGTCTATCTGTGCTCAGTAAGTGTTGGCTGTTATTATTACCTGTAATAATAATAATAATAATAATGATGATGATGATGTTAAAGGGGAAAATCCATCAGAAGAAAAGGAAAAAATCTGAATACCATTAAGAGCTAGTCCAGTTTTTACTTTCATGGGACGTAGAAAAGAGATTTAGAGTAGATAAAATGGGAATAAAGTTGGGTGCCTTGTAAAAGGAATCATCTGAAAGACCAAATGGTTAAAATCAGAAAACAATGATCACCTGATAAGTATCACCTTCCGTATAAAATAAATCCCACCATCCAGCAATCCCACTCCTGGGCATATACCCAGACAAAACTATAATTCAAAAAGACACATGCACCCCTATGTTCACAGCAGCACTGTTCACAACAGCCAAGACATGAAACAACTATATTTCCATTTTTTAAAAAAATTTAAGTAAATACATAAATCACACCAAGCCTATTAAATAAAGCATTAGACATTACAATTGGAAAAATAACAGTATATCTAAGGACAGCAGCATCAAAATAAAACTAGTCACTCACTGGGAGAAATTAAGGGAAGTGCCAGTGAGGTCAGAGACATAAATTTAACCACCAGAAAATGAGTCATGAACTTGCAATACGAGAACGGAAAGGAAAGGGGGAAAGGGTACTCTTTTTGGAGAGTGCTGCGGAGGCCGACATCCTTGGACAAGGCAGGTACCGGTTCTTTTGTCACAGACACAAAACACAACTGGCTGGCAGACAACCATGTGTCTAAATGGCAGAAGATGAGGAGAGGCAGAAGGAATTTTGCAGGAGGGTGGCGACATCACTCAAGAAAGGCCATACTGAAAAGACTGAAGACGACTGCCCTAGGATGCCCTAGGGAGGGGGACATCCCTGGTAAAAGTGCCTCCACCAGGAAAGCAAAGTCCCCACGGAGCCAAGCCCTTCATACACACAGTCCAAACAACCAACTGCAGCAGTAAAACTTTTAAGACAACCGCATGGGATGGCACTCAGCCCGAGTCCGGAAGCCCATGGCCCGGGGAAGAATGCCTTCAAGCATCCCTAAGCTGCAGCCCCTGCACTTCGAACCCACTCTGTTTCCGACAGATGAGGGAAGGAGGAAGGAAATTCAGACATTCAAGTGGATTATGGGAAAGTGGGGAGCATCATGCATCTCAATGTGAGAATAACTAAGGTCCCCACAAGTAGAAGGACCAGACAATAAGCTTCTAGGAATCAAAGGAGACAAAGTATAGACCACATGATTCAACAGGAGAAAAAGCCTGTCTTAGGAAGAAGCTGAATATGAATGCTAGGATTGACCAGGGTGAGAGATACGCTCTGGGGACCAGCAATGTACCAAGCAGTCCAACAAAGTAACAACAATCAAACGGACCAGCCAGGCCTGCTGTCCTCCAGCTGACAGGGTCAAATGGTGGCTGAACTCTAGTCCCCGGGTCCTGAGCCAGGAAAGGGTGTCTTTTTGGACAGACCACCTTTCCATAATTCACATAAACTCATCTTCTGTGTTAGAAGTAGGAGTGAAAAAGGGGGTGGCGAAAGACATACAAGACCTAAAGAAAAATAGTTATGTACCCAAATGGTGAGTGGCCACAGACCGTGATAAAGAGTCACCGACTAGGTGTGACAATGACAGCTAGTGCGTGCAGAGCACCCACTGTATATCTGGTGCTATGCGGCCCCATGACAGATAATCCCATTTTATTATAATTATAGCAATTAGAAATGATGTGGTTCTTATCAAAAAAGTCTCCAAGGCTAAATTAAAAAGCAGAACTGGAAACACAGCAAGTCTGGCTAACAGACAAGAAAATCAGAGGAAGCAAAAAGCTACAGCCATAAAATAAAGGACAGGTTTTCTGTGTGAAAATCATATATAACGTTGCCCCACACGGGGTCTTGAAGAATGTGAAGGCTCCACCTCATTTTTTCCACTACTCAGGTTGACCTTACTACCACCAGTATGATCAGAACTTCCCTTGATGAGGGGTCACTGTTTCAGGGAGTTCAGATGCCCTCGTGCACAGCAGGTCAGCAGCGCAGTGCTCTGACAAGGCCACAGACTTGGAGAAGACAGGACCTCAGCTAAAATTCTGAATATCACTACGCTTACTTAGATGGCCTTGAGCAAGTAACCCACTCCCTCTGGATCTCAGTTGCTTAAATCTATAAAGCAAAACTCGCTATCCCCATTTTGCAGATGAGAAAACTGAGGCCCGGAGAAGTGAAGAGACTTGCACAATATCACACAATTGATAGGTAGTAGAGCAAGGACATCTTCTGACACTAGCTTGGTGCTGTCAGAACTTCTTAAGGGTCAGAATCATGCCCTGGATGCTCCTGTCCTAAAGCTCTACATGAATCTCTGTTGGTTATCTCAAAATAATAAGTACATGAACATGTGTAATAAATGAAAGGTTAAACATCTCTAATGACAAATGCATCTTTCCGTTGGTCCAAATTAAAAGTAGGCTGATATGGGACTTCCCTGTGGCACAGTGGTTAAGACTCTGCGTTCCCAATGCAGGGGGCCCAGGTTCGATCCCTGGTCTGGGAACTAGATCCCACATGCATGCTGCAACTAAGAGTTCACATGCCACAACTATGAAGCCAGTGAGCCACAACTAAGGAGCCCGCCTGCCACAACTAAGCAGCCCGCCTGCCACAACTAAGACCCAGCGCAACCAAGTAAATAAATATTTTTTTAAGTAGGTTAATAATAAAACAAAGTAAAACTCTTTCTAAATTATTTAAATAGACCTAATGTTTTTAGGTATGTACTTTTGAGCATTTATCGAAAATATATAGCCTATAAATGCTAATAAATAACTTATTTTCCAACCAGACCTAAGTAAATTCTGGGGCTTAGAGATCAGTTTGCCTCAGTAATTAATAATAAAATTTTAATTTACATATTCAAGGTCCCCATTAAATAAAAGGGTGGATTCTCCCTGCAGTGGAACTGTCTTGACTAAACATGTTTAAATCGAATTGTGCAAAACCCAGAAAAGTTCAGGGCCCCTTAAATAACAGAGCTTCAGCAAGCAGCCAGGGATCTTTTTGGACCAAGTTCTCATAAGTGGGACAAACTGAGAAAGATGTTAAAAATCACAGGCAGCACTGAAGTGCAGAAAAATATATTTAGGCATCAAAACCCAGAGAACAGAACCCTGCATTGGGGAAGAAGGGTCTTTTATTTCTAAGGTTATTTTCAGAGACCGGAAGACCAGAGCAAGAAAAGGACTACCTGCATTTTTTTCAATAAGATAGGCTATATATTAAAAAGCAGCCATGTAATAAATGCACTCACATAAAATGACTCTGTAATCGTTAAAAGCACACTGGCATAAAAATACAGAAATTTTAGTATAACTGGTTTGATGTAAGAATTAAAGTATTTAAGGTGTCAGTTTTTTGCTTTCTAAACTCTTGAGATTTAGCCAAAAATTATTTTGAAATATCATTAAAGAGGACCTTAACTAAGGACAATTTCCTATTTACAAATATAAAGTAGCAATCAAGCTACTCAATGAATCATAATTAGGCAGAAATTAAGGGTTCCGAGCATATGCCTACATAAAATCTTAAAAGGAGTTAGGTAAAAATGAGCCCGTACTCATAAAAAAAACATCTGCAGGGATATACATTAAATGTTACTCAGGTTGTTGCTAAGGAGTGGGATTAGATCATTATCGGGAAATACTCAAAATATGTTGTGAGGTAGACAACCTAATGCTGGTTGGAAGAGAAAGAGAGGCAGGTTGATTTTATTTCTACCGGTTTATTATGTGTGAGATCATTGCGAGGCAAATGCAGGGCACTTTGCTAGGGTACAACAAGGAAAACCAAGATGAATCAACAAAATCAAAAACCATGTCCTCAAAAAATCAAAAAGCTCACGACCCAGGAGCAGAGGTAAAATACATGTTCCAACAACGAAGTACAGAATTCAAAATGTGCCATAGTACTGACATGAAATACAGAATGGTATTAGGGCAAGAGAGAAGAGAGATTAATTCTAGATAAGTGGGATCAGGGAAGCCTAGACAGAGATGGCCTTTCCAGTGGGCTTTCGATTTTGGCAAGTGAATGATGGGGAAAAAATAAAGTCAGTACTGAGAAGTACTTTCATGCATTCATTCAATCAACTGTTCATTAATTCATTCAGTTCTCTATTCATTAATTCATTCAATCCTCCTAGGCACCCTATAAGGCAGGTACTCAGCCCTGCTTTACACGCCAGAAAGCTCAAGCTTGCTTGAGCTCACACAACCAGTAAGCAGAAGAACCAGGACTGAACCCAAGCTTGTGTTCCTCGTCTGTCTGCTGCGCTGCCCCTCTAGACAAAGAGAAAACACTGGGCCCTATAGGCTAAGGAAACAGGATGAACAAGGTCACAGAAGAAGAGGAAACTTACATTTATTAAAAAGAAACCATTTATTAAAGGGTCTCCACGGATTAGCCGCTGTATGAAATGCTTTTTACATGGAATTTATTTATTTTTCCCATGAAATGGTCATTATCACATCTATTTTAAGAATGACAAAAGGAAGATTTAGATAGGTCAACTATCAGGTCAAACAGCTCATAAGTAGCAAAACGGAAATTTACACCAGGTCTGAGTCCAATCCCAGGTCAAGCCAGAAAGATGGATAGCTTTAGGTGCTTATTTAATCCCTAAAACAACACTTCACATCTGGTCCTAGTGTTTTTCTCATTTCACAGGTAAGAAAATTTTAAAAAATCAGATAAGGTAAAAGTAACTTGCCCAAGGTCAGAGAACTGGTAAGAGGTGAACCCAAAATTTCACGTAGGCAGCCTGACTTCAGAGCCAGAATTCTGATCCTGTGGCTAAACCACCAGAAAAACAATAAATGGAAGCCAAATCACAACAACTTCTAATGTCAAACTGGGACTCTGTCAGCCATGCAAACTCACTGAAGATTTTTGCTGTGGAGAACATGATCAAATGATGTTTTAGGAATAAAGACCTTCAACAGACATATCAAAATTAGATTCTTAACATTTAATATGACATGGAACACCCTGCTTGTAGAGCTTTTCAAATAAGGTTAAACATTGTTTCAATAAGGTTTGTTTACCTAAGAAGGTCATCTGTGTAGTTACTCAGCAAGCACTCAACTGTGTAACCTCCCTAAAGGGTCAAATAAATTACATTAGATTTATCCATCATTACATTTTTCTACAGATTTCTTTATACAGCGATGTGGAAATTGCAAATTGAGCAACTAATCATAGAACCTGCCTTCCCAAAGCAAAACAAGAAAGGAGGAAAGAGAGGGGCTTTCCTGGTGGCGAAGTGGTTGGGAGTCCACCTGCTGATGCAGGGGAGGCGGGTTCGTGCCCCAGTCCGGGAAGATCCCACATGCCGCGGAGCGGTTGGGCCCGTGAGCCATGGCCGCTGAGCCTCCGCGTCCGGAGCCTGTGCTCCGCAGCGGGAGGGGCCACAGCTGTGAGAGGCCCGCGTACCGCAAAAAAAAAAAAAAAAGGAGGAAAGGGGGTAAAAGATCAACAACGGAAACAGGTTTGCTTTTAACACTTCATTTTTGCCTTTTGGCTATCATGCACAGCAGCTTCTACCAAACGTTACCACAAGGTACCCAGCTGAGAGGCCTGGGACGGTTCACAGACAAAACAGGTTCAACCTTCCACAGCGACACGCAGAGTCTGACTCATGGGAACAGCTGGTATCAATTCTTAATGAGCCGCAGAGCCCCCAAAGTCCTTCCTACTTCTTTTTCCTGCCGGAGAGCCCCTTCTCCTTTCCCTTTACTTTCTCTGTCCCAAATTCCTGAAGACCTTCCCCATACCGCCTCTTAGGGAATCACTGCCAATCCTTTCCATCCCGAGGCCGACTCGGAGGTTTCCCCACGGCTTGAACGCCGCCACTCACCAGGTGCAGGGCCAGGGGCAGCAGCAGCAAGAACAGCCACAGGTAGAGGTGGCAGCTGTTAGTGAACTTGCTCTGGTCCGGGTCGTGGTACCAGCCCCCGGTGAGCGCGGCCCACACGCCCTGCCGAAGCAGCAGCAGCACCCGGGACGCCATGCCTGCGCCCCGGGGCCGGCGCGCGCCGCGCGGCCCGCTGCCAGCCGTCCGCCGCCCGGACGCTCTCAGCTTTAACACGCGGGCCCTCGCGCGGCGTCACGGACGCCGCCGCCGCCGCCGCCGCCCCCTCCAGCTCCTTCCGCCCCACGACCGAAGCTCCAACTGCTCTTCTGCCCGCACCCGCGAACCGCGGCGCCGGAGCCGGCTGCTGCCGCCGGGCAGGTGAGCGCCATGTCCGAGGGAGGAAGGATTTTCCCATGGTGCCCAGAGGCGGCTGCTGGGAGGATGCTCCAGAGGCTCCTCCCAGCGCCCGCCTAGAGTCACTCCGTTGGCCTTCCTTGGGGGAGGGCGGCGAGGGGGGCGCGAGGGTGAGAAGAATTTCTGAGTCCTTCCAGCCTCTTCTCTTACCTCTGGCAGCTCCCCCCTACCTCTTCACCTCATCTTCCTATAAGGGAGCATGGAAAGCTTAAAAATCAAAGATGTTCTCGTGCAGAAGAGACAAACCAGGACATGGTCCTTTGCTTTTTCCTTTTTTTGCAGCCTGCACCAAAATAGTTATGTAACTCCAGCTCCTGTCACACATTCCTCAATGTAATTTCTTGCCCTGAGCACTGCCTGCACAGCTTCATTCTCCTTAACTGACCACTCACCCCAGACGTTCTACTAGCTAAGCTCTACCTGCACCCTTGACCCTGATATCTTTTCCTCCCTGACCTTTTCTCCTCCTCCCTTGCTGTTGTCCACCCTGGCAGATAACGAAAATAACCACCTTTTGGGAATAATTTCAGGAGCTTCAGTTAGGCTACCTGCCTTTTTATATATTTCCTAGAACATAATCCCAGGCATCAATCGGGTATACTGTTTAGATAGGAAGACCCACTAGAAGGTATCACTGAACTAATAATTTTTAAGCTTTTATAGTAGAGAAATTTCAGATTCTCTTCTGAAAGCAGGTTTTCGACAGGGAAGAAATAAAGAGGAACTTGCTTTCTTAGAATGAGGAGGGGAAGCTCTCATTATTAGTCACTGATAACCTAAAGTAAATGAGCTTCATGTTGTTGCAGCGAGCAGGCTTTGGGACGCGTGGAGAGAAAAGGGAACACGACTTCCTTACGTGTGAGCAGCATTAGGCTTGTGTGAGTTAGGGCCTTTGGGGAAGAAGGAGGATGAGAAAGACGCTCTGATCCCCAAACATGTCTTTTCTGCATCATGCTTACCTCACCTGATATGTGCACCTGTATATGCCCCGGCCATGCTCTGGTCTGCAGCAGCTTTTGCTCTTGGCGGAGGCCTAAGCCTCCTTATGCGGAAGTGAAACAAGGGGAGGGCCATCCTGAGGAGCAGGTCTGGGACGTGGAAGTCCAATGTCACGCTGGTGTGTAAGCCTTCAGCTTTAACCGCTCTTTAATCTACTCAGCATTCATCTGTAGGAATGACTAACCAAAATATAATAACACTGCTTTCTGTACTGAAAGAATCATTTTCTCAAAGGTACAGAGGATGCTTGATTTTATATGGACTCATCGCTTGAAACCTACCAGGCACTCTTTACATGTTTAATGAATCAATCAATCGATCGATCAATTCCACAGAAAAGACCCACATTAAAGGATTGCTCTCATGTGCTTGGGTCCAGAAGAAATAGGTCCATTCTTGCACTGAAGGAGTGCCTTTATTCATTCTGATTATTCATTCATCCTTCATTCATGCCTGATTCATCGGAATATTTATTGAGCACCTTCTGTGTGCCGGGCATTTTGTTGAAGGAGAGAAAGCGAATACAAAAAATATATAGTCCCTACCATGAAGGAATTCACAGACTACAAGGGGAGACAGGCAAATCAACAAAGACTTGCAATTAAATGTGCTGTATGCTACGATGGAATTGAATATATGTCTCCTCCTGGAGATGCCCATATGGAAGGCATACTGCTGGAAGGTACATCCTGCCCACCATCCCTATGCTAGGAGCCACTTCAAGGATGCAGCCTTGAGAGAGTAATGTGTGGTTGAGACCATATGGACTGTATACCTGACTGAACCCCATTAAGGCCTCTATATAAACTCTTTAAGTTTCTGGCGGGCAGGCGTGGAGATCTACCTGTCTTGTGGCCACCCAAGACAAGCCTCGTATGTAAGTTCTCTTGCTTCTTAAATCAGGAGTGGCTGCCTCTTTCTTCATCTCTTTCTTGACTTCTTTTGGATGGATTATGTTTTATTATTGAAACTTTTTATATTACCTTGAAAATCATAAACCTGTAAAGCTTTTTTTTTAAGAGGTCAGAAATATAAAGTAAGGTATTTCTTTTTTTTTAATTTATTTATTTATTTTTGGCTGCGTTGGGTCTTTGTTGCTGCGTGCGGGCTCTCTCTAGTTGCGATGAGCGGGGGCTTCCCTTCGTTGCAGTGCGCGGGCTTCTCATTGTGGTGGCTTCTCTTGTTGTGGAGCACAGGCTCTAGGCACGTGGGCTTCGGTAGTTGTGGCGTATGGGCTCAGTAGTTGTGGCTCACAGGCTCTAGAGTGCAGGCTCAGTAGTTGTGGCACACGGGCTTAATTGCTCTGCAGCATGTGGGATCTTCCCGGACCAGGGCTCAAACCTGTGTCCCCTGCATTGGCAGGCGGATGCTTAACCACTGCGCCACCAGGGAAATCCTCGAGTAAGGTATTTCTAATGGAGGTAGAATTATACAGTAGAGAGGATAACGTCAGGACGTGGAGGACACACGTGGAGAAGGAGTACAGAGGAGTGCAGGCATAGGGTTGGTCCTTCATGTAGGAGTCGGAGGTGAAGCAGAGATTATTTATAATGATGCAGGGATTTCATAGAGCATCCATAAAGAATTTGGAGAGAGCAGAGAAAAGATAGGCTCATCCTCAGTCAGTAGGCATGAAGAAGTATGGAAATAAGGACAACAAGACTGCATTTAGGAAAAATTCCCAATGAATAGAATACTAACCCTTCACTCCAAGATCATTTGAGATTTTCCCAAATATGCCTCATTCTGCCTAAGAGTAAGCATATAATGTAAAACACATTTTTGGTTCTTTTAACTGCATATTATAACTCAAACAGTCAAGTTTGAAGTATAAAACGCCAGTTATTATTATTGTTGTTATTGTTGAAAAAAGTGAAGTATAAAAAGCAGAGTGGCCTTTACTCATTTGTAGCACTAGGTGGCACCAGAGCGCTGCATCAGAGGCAGTAAAATAGAGCCCGTGGCTGACACAGCAAAGCAAGAAAAGACTTTAAACGAGGGGGAATTCAATACTCTGGAAAGCTTGCCTCCAAAAGGACACTTCTTCTTTCACCTGATTAGTCTATTCATGTCTTCTGAAGGCCACTGTGGCCTTTATTTATCTAAAACAATTTTTTAACCTTATATACAAATTAGTGTCCCTGAAGAACAGAATAGAAATAGGACCCAAAGTATATTCTAAAATCTAATTTTAAAACTTTTCAGAAATAAAAGAGGACTTTACCTAAACATTAAAAGGGTGCATCATGCCCCTACCCCCAAAATGACAACGAAAAATGAACATTAAGATAGATCCTAGGGCAACTGACATCTCCAATCAGAGGAGGACCTTGGTGAGCTCACTCTCCCACAAAAGCAATGAAAATACAGGCAGAGCAACTAAGAACAATCATTTCAGAACCCTAAAAATTAACCAAAGCCATAGATTGAACTGCAAATCATCCATCCAAGAGGAACTATTGAACTTAGGTACGACAGTAGGGTCTGTGACATTTTAACAGGGGCCATTCTCACCCCTCCTCCATCCCAAGCTCAGTGACCCACCCTACAGAACCCTATGAAAAGATAAAAGGGCGTCTTTAGGCTGAAATTAAACGACACTAGACAATAACTCCAATCCACACAAAGCAATAACAAGCACCCGTAAAGGTAACTACGCAAGTACATATAAAAAAAGTACAAATATATTTTTGTTTATAACCCCTCTATTCTTATATCTGCTTGTAAACACAACTGCATAAAGCAAGAATTCCTGTCCAGTTATTCTTTTAATAAGCAAGATATACATTTTTGTTCTGTGAAGAAAGGACTAAATTTTGGGAGTTTACTTGTTACTGCAGCACAACCTACCCTAACACAGAAATTATTACCTTGAAATAGTGTACAAATGTAATAAAACCTAAAATAGTTGGCATTGGCTTAGCAGCTGTTGAGCAAGTGAGGAGCAAGGGAACATCTTGCAGGCTGGAAAGATGGTGACCCAAGTTATGCAGCATTAAATTATTTGGTAAAAGTGTCCTCTTCAGGGACTCAGATGACCTACCAACAGCTACTGAGCCTACGACTCTGGAGAAAAAAATTGGGAAAGAATAAAAGAAAGAATGTGTGTGCACATTGACTGTTCCCGGTTGCATTTAGCAAAAAATAATTGAATGGGGGCTTCCCTGGTGGTGCAGTGGTTGAGAGTCTGCCTGCCGATGCAGGGGACACGGGTTCGTGCCCCGGTCCGGGAAGATCCCACATGCCGCGGAGCGGCTGGGCCCGTGAGCCATGGCCGCTGAGCCTGCGCGTCCGGAGTCTGTGCTCCGCAACGGGAGAGGCCACAGCAGTGAGAGGCCCGTGTACCCCAAAAAAAAAAAAAAAAAAAAAAAAATTGAATGATTTCAAAGCAGAACACCAGGGCCCTGAATGGCCTCAGCATGGCGTAGCTGATTCACCAGCCTAAATGCCTGCTTCTTACTTGGAAATAAATTACAATAGAAATAAATTAATTTCTATTGCGTTGTTACCAAAATGGGGGATCCATTTGCTACTGCAGCTTAGCCTACCCTAATTAACACAAGAAACAATGAAAATAAATTAAGCATTGAACTCAAGGAAAAGAATAACAACTACAAACCCAAGGAAAGCAGATGGAAAATAGTAATGAGTATAAATGCAGAGATTAATCATTAGAAAAAAGAAAAACAATAGAACTAATAAATAAATGCAAAAACACAAAAGTTTTGTTAGGGGAAGGGCAATAAAATAGATAAATCAGTAGCTCATCTGAACAGAAGCAAAGGTAGAAAGCATAAATAGGCAAAAAGAGATAAAAAGGAGAAAACAATAGAAAAGAAAGAAATTTAAATAATCATAAGGGAATACTTTGCTACAGAGTATGTAAATAAATGTGGGAACCTAGGTGAAATGGGTAATTATCTAGAAAACTTAAATTACCAAATCTCACCCCAGAAAAGAGAAAATCTAAAGCAACAATGATCTTATGGAAGAAATAGAGAATATTATAAAAATGGTACACATTCAAGAAGCACTTGACCCAAACTCTTGCAAAGCAGATTTGTACATAAACTTTTATAATTCCAGTGTAATTTAAACTGTTTCAGAACACTGAAAAAGAAGAAAGACATTTCCAAATCCTTTACATGAAGATAACATAACATACATTCCAAAAATCAAATAAAACGTCATAACTATACCCAATCATGAGTATGAATATTCATGCAAAAATCCAAATTAAATATTAATAAAGTGAATGCAGCAACACATAAAAACCAAAGGGAGATTCCTTCCAGGAATACAAAGATGATTCATCACCGAAAGGGTACCCATTAAAGGAGGTAAATTTAGGATGTCCATTATCAAAATCATTATTTCATGTGGTCTGGGAACACTGGTCAAAGTATTAGAGAAGATATCCACATGACGAAAACCTTAAAGAGCTATCAAAGGACACAAGCAAATGAAAATACTAAACAAATGGAAGGGCATAGAAAGTTGTGAGCCTGGAAGAGTCAATGTTACAAAGCCTTGGTGAATTAGTTTGCAACACTTAACATAATCCCAATTTAGGAAACCCAAAAGAACAAACTAAAAATACACACCACAACAGGGATGAATCTTAACGAATACAAGCTTATTGAGCACCATAAACTCAGAAGCGTGCACACAATATGATTCCACTTCTATAAAATTTGAAGAGAGGGAAACCTAATTTATGATGTCAGGACAGTCCTGGAAGGAAGAGCAAGGAGATCCTGGGTTTCTACTGGTGCTCTGTTTCTTGATCTGGGACCTGCTTACACATATGATGTTAGTTTGTGTCCCGTAGAGATAAACAAGAAGAATTGCCAGGAAAATTCTGGAAACGAATATTAGTGAGGAAGATTAGCCCTAACCAATACTATCATACTGTGTTCCTAGGGCACAAGTAGACAGAAATGTCAGTGAGCTAGAAGGATGGAGGGGGGTTGAGGGGGGAACACTAAACAAAAACTTATGGAAAATCATTTTTAAGAATTAAGGAAGTCTTTTCTACTATGACCTGGAATCCATAAAGGAAAAGATTCAACTACAAAGAAGTGAAAAGAAAAAGAAAAGAAAACATCTTCATTAAAAAAAAAAAATCACAGATAAACCATAATGGAAAAGAATATTTAAAAAATTGCATGTATATGTATAACTGAATCACTTTTCTGTATAACAGAAATGAACACAACATTGTAAATCAACTATACTTCAGTTAAATAAATAAATAAAAATAAAGTGTTCAACAACAGCAAAAAAAAAAAAAATCACACAAAGAGAAAAAATCTAGACACACCAGTAAAAATATGTGCACCTCATATTTAAGTCATATAGACAAGTCATCTAATACACACAAACCTCCTAAAAATCAACAAGAAATAAGACAAGACCAACCAAAAATGGACAAAGGGAAAGAACAGACAGTTCACAGAAAGGTTAATTCAAATGACTCAAATGTCTGAAAAGATGTCAGTCTCAGTCACAGTAAGAAAATATTTTTTAAAATATGGCTGCAAAAATAATTAGAACACACACACATAGCAGATTTTCTAGCTTCTTTCTAGATGGATTCTAAACATGGAAAATATTAAAAGATGGAGACAACTAGTCAAGGGAATAATAAACTGCTAAAAGAATATTAGTTTCACTTGAAAAAGCAGACTTAGAATCCATCAAAGAAGGAAAAATAAGGTTTCCAGTACCAAACCTAATATTAAGGAAAATCAATATCCAGTATAAGTGGAAGCTGGGGCTCAGATTCTACCTGTTGAATATACCATAATTTGTTAATATTTTTTTAAGATGTTAAATTTCTAATCTTCGAGAGGCTGCATTTGTTGTCATTGTTTTTTTAATGGTATTCTTACTGTTATTATAGAAAACCAGTTTGCCCAAGAGCATTATTAGAAAAGAAAATCCTCCCTGAAATAGATACTCCCTGGAGGATTTCCCTCACTGAACCCTCAACTCTATCAAGTGACTTGAGAAAAGATTAGGAAGACTTCAAATAATCCTGTACGTAGCAACCACAAAACAATACTTGACATTTACAGGACACATTTCAGTTTTCAAAGTACTTCACATTCATCAGCTCCTTCAGGTTAATAAAACCAACCTAAAAGGTAACAATAACACCCAGAAAATCAGGAAGTTCACATGATGACACAGATGCTGTGGCTTTGGGCCCTGGAAATTCTTACAGAAATTAAAACGAACACTGAGGCAGGAGAAATCGTGGCAGCAGGAATGGATGGAAGCAGGGTGCTTATAACTGGTATGTTCCACCTTTATGTTTAAAGGAAGAAAAGGTCAGCTGGGTTGATTTAAGATTTCTGAAGAAATTTCAGCAGAGATTTAAAAAGACTTAGAGAAAGAGATTACTTCATCAAAGAACCTTGAACCATGTAGATCAGTGCTGAATTAGCATATGCTGAAAGCAGTAATTAAGAAAAAAAATTCTTGGATTTATTTTGTGTTTTTCTTCTAAGAATTTCAAAACAGCTGTTTAATTTTGTTATCATTAATTCTCATGGTACTCCTCGTATTCTTAAGTGAGTATGTTAATATTCCTCTAACTTTATATGTAGATTAAAAAATTGGGCTGTTGAAACCAAAGCTCAAGGTCTCTAAAAAGGTCAGTGGTGTAAATTTGTTGTGTGTCTCAGTCTATTTTAGGAAGGTTAGACCCCCAAGATAGATCTGATGTGCAGGAAACCATCATTTCCATAGAATGAATACCATAAAAGAGCACAACAGAGTAAATTTGTTCAGAGTAGAAAAGTCAGCTCACAAAAACAGACCCATGAGTCTGTGAGCCATGAGTCCAAGAATTAGACATTCTGATCAAGAACATGAACTTACTGTATGTTTTGTAATGTAACTAGCAAGCTGATGGCACTAAATAAAAATGAAACATAGCAAGTATAAACCCATTAGCCTATGATTTATTCACTACAATCTTAGGAGGATGAGTTGCTCTTTTTTTTTTAATCATCTTTGTCCTCTGTTTAATATTTCTAGCAGTTTATGAAGGATTAGTCATTATATTTGAAGAGTCTAGTAAATTACAAATAAAAGAAAGCTAATTCTGATAGGACAGAATGTACAAAAATGGCAACTCAGAGTGGAATGGCAACCTTCCTATCTCAGGTCCAAGGTCATGAGCTTTGTAGCTTTCCTTTAGAAGGGATATCGTAAAGAGTTTTAAAAAGACCTTGGCTTTCTGAAACCACTCAGGTTTTTACATTGTTGTATTATTCAGTGAAGTAGTTCATTGTGCATCTGAGTAGCCCTGACTGGAATCTGTAACTTTAAGCGTGGACAGGCAAGGGGCCAGTCCTGTCCAGTGATTAAAGTTACAGAAATTCTAAAAATCATGATGACTCTGTCCAAAGCTGAAAGCCAGCTGAAACTTTGGGAATAAACAGCAACCGGACACACAGACTGAATTCAAAGCTTCAACACTTAGAGAACATGCCAGTAAGTGTTAACTTATTATAACTGATGAATTATCATCGTCACTGTCATCATTGTTATTATTATTCATTTAACCCCACATCTTTAAACTCATGCAAAGGAAGCCAGAGAACCGGATTATAGCACAGGGAACCATGTGCAATATCCTGTGATAAACCATAATGAAAAAGAATATATATAACTGAATCACTTTGCTGTACAGCAGAACTTAACACAACATTGTAAATCAACTGTACTTCAATAAAAAATAAAGTAGTCTAAGTGAAAAACAAAACAACAGCAACAAAAAGTCCTCCATGCTGCCTTTTGCTCACCACACTCACTTATAACTCCGCAGCTACAACATTGAGGCAATGAGCTGGGCTTCCCCTGACAACGGGGAAGTCAAAGTACATTGTGAACTCTTTTGTGGTATTTGCTCACTTAATCTTTCTCCAGATAATTGCTTGTCCAATCCTTTCTCTCCTTCAAGTCTTTGCCCAAATCTCTCCTTCTCAACGAGGCCATCCTGTCTACTCTGTTGACCACCACAAAATGCCCCAGTTCACTCCACCTTTGTCCCCATTCCTGATGCATCTTTTCTTGCTTTCCTTTTTATTTTTACACAGTATTTATCAAATTCTAATATGCAATGTAATTTGCATATTTATTCTATTTCCCACCTACTGCCTTTAAAATATAAGTTCCATGATAAAACAGAACTTTCTTTGCTTTGTTCACCTTAATATCCCAAGTAACTAGATTACTGCCTGACACTCAAAAAAAAAAAGATGAACCTAGTTTTTGTATGTATTCTGTTCTATTACTATTGCAAACTATCTCTATTATTACTTGGCTTTCTTGTGGCATGGTCCATGATGAATGAATATCAAAAATACTGGTTAATAAATAAAGTTAGTAAATAAATAAAAGTTAATAAATAATAATAAAAATTACTTGCAAATATGTATAATTTGGTTTACTAAAAAAGCATTATGTTGGGCTTCCCTGGTGGCGCAGTGGTTGAGAGTCCGCCTGCCGATGCAGGGGACGCGGGTTCGTGCCCCGGTCTGGGAGGATCCCACATGCCGCAGAGCAGCTAGGCCCGTGGGCCATGGCCGCTGAGCCCGCGTGTCTGGAGCCTGTGCTCCGCAATGGGAGAGGCCACAACAGTGAGAGGCCCGCGTACCGCCAAAAAAAAAAAAAAAAAAAGCATTATGTTTTATGATGTCATATGCCCAAGACCCTTGGAAATTACCATCCCAACTTTTAATTCTGAACACCCTGTGAAAATTTTAGAATTTTTCTGGCATGTGAAATTGAACTTATATGGGAAAATATACCAAATGGAAGCCAAAAAAAAGAGGATAAATATGCTTTCTGTTGAATTTTCCATTCTAATGGCTCCTCTATGAATAGTAATGAATATTAAAATAATACGAGCTAACATTTATTAGCACTAATGAAGTGCTATGCTTTAATATACTAGCTCAATGAATCTTCAGAACAATACCACGGGGCAGATACTCTTGTTGTACCATTTTGCAGAGACAGTGGAAAAACATTTAGAGTCATGTAACAAGTAATGACAAAGTCAAGTTGGAACCCAGGACTGTCTGCAGACTCTTGCTGTTATACCAAATTATACCACACTGGTGAAACACCACACACACACACACACACACCATTTCCCAAATATAATCCAAGGTAAATAATTCATGACAGCTGGCATTTCCAAAGTTCCAGGGCATCAATCAAAATGCTTTTTGTCTTAAAAAGTTTGAGCAATTCCATTGAACTGTTAATCTTCCTAATATACTGTTTTACACCTAGAAGTATGAAGGTCTGATAAAAGTAACTAAAAATTCTGAGAACCATCTTTTTATCCGGAAGATTGTTCCATGTCTTAAAGAATTTACACATAGTTCTTGAGGGAATATTTTTCCTCACCCCTCTCTCTCACCCCTCCAGGGTTTCTCATCTCTCCTCATGTCCAGACACCCCGCTCATTTTTTAAGTCCTTTCTAATCCGGCTTCCTTTCTCAGCTTTTCTCCAGAAAATATTCTTTCCTGTCGTTGAGTCATGACAATAGCCTGTGAACACCAAAATCCTTGTCCTTTCTTCCTTATGCTTTCTTCTTCATCCTCTTACGATCCTGTCTTTACCATCCACTTGTTTACCCCACCAACCCTGAAAGTTCTCTCTCCTCTGTTACACCATCTCACCGTGAGGGTGACCATCCTGGGATTTTAGCCCTGAGTGGCCTGTGTCGGGAACCTGGGACAGTTGGTCACTTTGTACGTCACCCTCTTTCTCACAGATCCCCACTGCCTTTCAACTGCTCTACTGTTCCACATACTCCAAGCAGTATGTCCCTCTCACGTTGCCATTTCGTCCTATTTGTTAATCTTGACTCTCTAAGATCCTGGATGGCAAGGGCAGCTCTAGATTAATTTTCCCCATCTCCACTTTCTTACTCTTTATTTTTTTCACTATAAATTGTCTCCCTGCGCACAAGTAAAGCTGATTTTTTAAAAAACTTTATTTTTATTTATTTATTTTTGGCTGCGTTGGGTCTTCATTGCTGCACGCGGGCTTTCTCTAGTTGTGGGGAGCGGGGGCTACTCTTCGTTGCGGTGCGTGGGCTTCTCATTGCGGTGGCTTCTCTTGTTGCAGAGCATGGGCTCTAGGCGCTTGGGCTTCATTAGTTGTGGCATGCAGGCTCAGTAGTTGTGGCACACGGGCTTAGTTGCTCCGTGGCGTGTGGGATCTTCCCGGACCAGGGCTCGAACCGGTGTTCCCTACATTGGCAGGCGGATTCTTAACCACTGCGTCACCAGGGAAGTCCCCACAACTTTTTTCTTTGAAGAGAACAAATCCATATGGCCATTCCCTCTGTTTTCACTAACACCAACCTGTTACCCTCTTTGTCTGATTCTTCAAAGTCTTCCCCCTTGGTTCTTATTTTTATCAACTTCTATTTAAATATATTTGTCACTCCAGTTCTGTCTTCACACTCTGTTCTTCTTTTGTTACTCTCTTCCTGGTGGAATGAGCAGGGCCAGACAGAGTGGGCGTGGCTACAGCACTCACCTCTGAGTAGCACAGGACACCTATGCTACTTCCCCAGCTGTAAGATTCAGAGGGTTAAAAAAAACAGATGTGACAGTAACAAATGATGAGTTTTAGGAATGATCAAGCACAGACAGACTCCCTGCCAGGACAGTTTCCTGCTCAGAGTCCCAAATGGGGAAAAGGTCCCAGGGGATCGTACTGCTGGAGGTTCAAGGGGGGTCCACAGGATGAGTCTCTGAATCGTGGTGTGGAGAGTGATAACCACTTGGTACCCCTCTTTGTATCAGGTGTGTGAGTCAAGCAAGGGGTCAAGTTTAGCTAATTTAGAAGGCCCTGAGGACGGATCCCTCTGGAACTTGAGAGGCTTGAGGTCCTGGAAAGCAGCAGAGAGTCCGTGAAGGGCAGGAAGAGTCTGCCAGGGTGGATGTCTGCCAGGTGTGGACAGGGCTTCTAACACAGAAGCACACACTGGGTCCCCCTGCTCTCTATGTGGCCCGAATAGTTCATGTCAAGTGTTTGACATTGGCTTAGAGAATTACTTCCAAAACTCCGTTCCCACCATAAATGCTCTCCTTTCTGATCTCCTGATTCTCTGACATTCCTACTCTATAACTAGTTGTCCCCAAATCACCCCAAATACAACATGACCAAAAAAAAAGCCTTCTCCCTAAACTATTCCCTGGGTCATTTAACATCATTACCATCCACCTAATTGCTTAAGCTAGAAACCTGGGTGGGGTTATCTTGAACATTTCCCACAAACCCTTATCCACAATTCTAGAACCCGAAAAGCTCTGAAAACCAAAAGTCATCTTGTAAGGTGGCCCCAAAACTCATGTGGTAACAAAACTTGCAACCTGGGGCTATCTGTGGCCAACCATACATGTAAATACTAGAAAAACAAAATAATTAGAAACTAGGTTTGCTAAAGGGGCTGATCAGAGGAACTGCTTGCTCTCTTCATTGGAAAGGGTATTAATAATAAGAGATAATATTTTTTTCTCAGTGTAATTATCCATTCCCAGCTTCATTCCCCAAATGATTTGAGGGGGGCTTAAAAAGTTAAATGCACAGCATTTGCACCAAAGATACCCTGATAAATAACACCTAGTTTACTGCCTTAATGGCCTGTCACTGACGCCCTGATGTGGTGATACTATTAGATCATTACACACAGGGTGACCAGCTCATCCTGGCAGCTTTTTTTTTTAATTGAAGTATGATTTACAATGATGTGTTAGTTTCAGGTGTGCAGCCAAGTGATATATATATATATATATATATATATATATATATACATTCCCTTTCAGACTCTCTTACAGGCAATCACAAAATACTGAGTACAGTTCTCTGTGCTACACGGTGGGTCCCTGCTGCTTATCTACTTCACATATAGCAATGTGTATATGCCAATCCCAAGCTCCCAGTCTATCCCTCCTCCCTACCACCACCCCAGGCAACCACAAGTTTGTCTTCTATGTCTATGTGTCTATTTCTGTTTTATATATTAATTCATTTGTATCTCTTTTTTTTTTTTAAGATTCCACTTACAAGTGATATCATGTGGTATTTGTCTTTCTCTCTCTGGCTTGCTTCACTTAATAGGATGTTTCCTAGGTCCATCCATGTTGCTGCATATGGTATTATTGCATTCTTTTTTATGGCTAATATCCCATTGTATATATATACCACAATAAGAGCTAATATTTATTGAGGACTTACTACGTGCTAAGCACCTTCGCAAGCCTTTCCATCTATTAATTTATTTAGTCTTCCCAGCCAGCCTATGAGGTAGGTACTATTTCATATAATTCCCATTTTACAGATGAGAAAACTGAGCCACAGAGAAGTAACTTGTTCAAGGTCACACAGCCAATAAATTGTATAATTTGAAAGACTGAAAGAAAACTGCAAAGGCAATGACTTTCTTATCATGCAATTCAATGTTATTATATGTCCTATCTTTATAAAAGCAAAATAGTGTCTCTGTTCTCTGGTAGTAAAGGACCCACACTTCAGGAAATGCTGGCCTCCTACAGGACATTCTCATTTCTTTAGGATTTTTACAGTTGCACTCTCTTCTACCTTTGTAGCCTCACCTCCTGCCACAGGAAACTCTCAACCTCTAGCAGTTCACTGAGCCCACTGTTTATTTGTACTCACATGCCTTTGCTCACACTGCCTGGAATTCCCTTCTTCCTTTTTTCTATTAATCCTAGTCATACACAGCTCAAATGACACTCAGCAAAGCATCCCCCAGAGAACCCAGGCATAATGGATTGTTCCTTTGCCTTGAGCCCAGGACACCTGGCTTATTCTTTTGTCCTGGCACTTACTTATTCTCTCTTACTCTCTAGATCTGGGGCTTTGTAACCTCCAATCCTTAGCCTAGTCTCTTACACCTAGAGACTAGGCTAGAGTAAGTGCTAAATAAATATCAATTAAATTAGATGTATTCACAACTGGAAGGTTTTGTCCAACATCTCCATCAATATAGAGAAGAGATCCACGGGTGTGTGGATATCGTGGCCTGTCGTGATTGTAGCAGGAACTGTAAATAGGGGTAGCATGGAGGGATAACAGGGTGGAGAGGGAAAGGCCCTGTGACACTGGGCTGTGCACTGCTGCTTTCGGCTGCAGAGGAAGAGAGGCTGGCTACATCTCACAGTGGCAGTCTGTTTCAGGAGAACTAATTATGGTACTCCCTTCCACAGACCTCATCACCAGTAAACCCTCAAAGATGAAGGTTTTTCTAAATTAATGAATGCAAAAATTACAGAGAAGAAAACATGCTCATACAAGAAAATCCCAAAGTTCCTTCCTATCCCTAGACCTGAAACTGTCCTAGCCTCCAAGCATAAAAGCTTCACTTTCTGACACTGTCAGAAGGCGATCGATCGCTACCCAGAGCAAATGGAGGACGGTGGAGGCCCTGCTTCCCAGGATGTTGACGTACACCCGGTAAACGAAGAGTCAGCACATCGGCGAGGACTTAACTTTCTGTGAACAGACTCTCTTGCTTTATTCGCCTTCCCTAGGGAATATGTAAGGCCAGGGTCTCCAGCACTCAGTGGTTGCCAATGCCTTCTACACCCGAACCTATGGGATCACAGGTCCTTTCCCTTTTGAGCAGACAGTAAAGACAAACGCGGGATTATCTGTCACCAAGGATGAGCTCCCCGCCGACCCGCGGCTCACTGGCCGGTGCTCGGTCACCCCTCAGTCCTGGGCTGCACGCCGCCCAGTGAGCGGTCCGCAGCCGCTCTCCATCTGTTCTGGACCTGTCCCGGGGCGCACCGCGACGCTCAGCCCACTCTCCGTCCCGCCTAAGACACCAGATCCTCTTCACACGCTGCCACCGGCTTCCAGAGAAGAGTGGAGAATAGTAGTCTCCGAGCCTGACCTTGGGCTTAATTTCAATTTCCCCGAAACCTCTCGCAGCCCTGGGCTGACTCCGCCTCCCGGGACACAAGGGCGCGGCACACCCAAAGCCGCATAGCGCGAGCCTCGAGGGCTGCCTGAAGCCCTGGGGGCGGGGCGGGCCGGGTGCGGTGGGCGGGCCCTGGGGGCGGAGTGGGCCCAGGTGAGGTGGGCTGTCCCTGGAGGCGGGGCGGCCCCTGGGGGAGGGGCGATGCGCGGCGGGCCCGGAGGGGGCGAGCGCAGGCGGTGTCTGGCCCAGGGGGCGGGGCGGGCCCAGGGGGAGGGGCGAGGCGGAGCGGACCCGGAGGGGGCGGGCGCAGACTGTGTCTGGCCCAGGGGGCGGGGCCGGGGCGGACCCTGGGGGCGGGCTCAGGCGGCGGCTAGGCCGAGCGTGCTGCAGGCCGTCCGCAGGCCCAGCGCGCCACCATGGAGCGACAGCCCCGGCGGCCGCTGGGACCGCTGCAGCAGCAGAGGCATCCGAGGAGGAACGGGGGCTGAAGCCGTGGCCTCCGGGTAGTGGGCCCGTGAACACCCGCCGTCCCCGAGCCCCGACTCCTCCCTGCCTTCCCGGGCGCAGGCGGTGACCCTGCCGGACGATGCGCGCCCCCGGCCGCCCCCGGGGCTGAGCCAGCCGCCCCGCGCTCGGCCCTCGCCCTCGCCGTCGCCCTCCATGGCCTTGCCGGGCGCCGAGGTCGCGGCTGACAGGCCGGGGTCGCCGGCGCCGGGCGCCCCCGCCGGCTCCGCGTCGTCGTCGTCCGCCTCCTCCGGCGGCTCGGCCTCGGCCTCGGCCTCGGCGGGAGCAGGGCTGTGGGCCGCGCTGTACGACTACGAGGCGCGCGGCGAGGACGAGCTGAGCCTGCGACGCGGCCAGCTGGTGGAGGTGCTGTCCCAGGACGCCGCCGTGTCGGGCGACGAGGGCTGGTGGGCCGGCCAGGTGCAGCGGCGCCTCGGCATCTTCCCCGCCAACTACGTGGCGCCGTGCCGCCCGGCCACCCGCCCCGCGCCGCCGCCCGCCCGGCCGCCGCCGCCGCGGCCCGGCTCGCCTGTGCACGTCGACTTCGAGAGGCTGGAGCTCCAGGAGCTCATCGGCGCTGGGGGCTTTGGGCAGGTGTACCGCGCCACCTGGCAGGGCCAGGAGGTGGCGGTGAAGGCGGCGCGCCGGGACCCGGACCAGGACGCGGCGGCGGCGGCCGAGAGCGTGCGGCGCGAGGCCCGGCTCTTCGCCATGCTGCGGCACCCCAATATCATCGAGCTGCGCGGCGTGTGCCTGCGGCAGCCGCACCTCTGCCTGGTGCTCGAGTTCGCCCGCGGCGGAGCGCTCAACCGCGCGCTGGCCGCCGCCAACGCCGCCCCGGACCCCCGCGCGCCCGGGCCGCGCCGCGCGCGCCGCATCCCCCCGCACGTGCTGGTCAACTGGGCGGTGCAGATCGCGCGGGGCATGCTCTACCTGCACGAGGAGGCCGTCGTGCCCATCCTGCACCGGGACCTCAAGTCCAGCAACAGTAAGTAAGGGCGGGTGGGGTGGGGGGGAGCGGAGGCCGCAACCGCGCCCAGCGCAGCCCACCTCGGTGCGGGCGCTGGGCGGGCTCCGCGGGGCCAGGTGCTCGGGGGAAGGAGGCGGGGCTCGGCCTCCCGACGCCGGCAGCCACTCCTAAGCCGGCCTTCCGGGCTCAGAGGGCCATCTGGACCCTGGTTACTTGCTTTGGGGCAGGTGATACACTTACCTTGCCGGGTTTCTTTCAGGTGCCTTTTTTAGAAAGGCAGATCAGACTTGCTTGCCGAAGACACAGTTGTAAAATATCGGGGCTTTCTGGAAACCTCACGGTGCTGTTTGGCCTTTGCGTACAATAAGTGGTTCATTTGGATAGAACTTTGCAAACCGAGGCCGTCCTCGGGAACCCATGGCCCCCCGTCGTGCCTAGTGGCCTACATCAAACTGCCCTTTGCTTCAGCTTTACAAGCACTGTGTTGAGGTCTCTCCTTTCCCGCTTTAAATATGGCTTCGTGTCCTTTGACGTTAACAAAGAGTTTTCATTCAGATGTCTCTGTCCATGAAGTAGGTTTTCATTATTGGTTCGGTGGCTTGAGTGTTGGTGAATAGTCTTCAGACCCAGAAACACCATTTGTGCCATCATGCACTTTGGGGTGGATTTCAGAGCAAGTTCATTGTCCTTGTGCAGGTACTTGAAATCCTGAAGACCTGGCCTACATTCACTTTGTTTATAAATCAGGGTGCATTTTCCAGATGTCAGTAAGGAACTGACAAATGAACTGAACACAAATCCTATTAAGTTTCATCGTATAAAAGATATAATAGCATTAGCTGCTTAAAGTTTGTTCTTCAGTATTGCAGATCACTTCACATTCTGAGTGTCCTGTCCATGGATCCCATAAGCCTCTCTCCCCAGTGAAGTCCTGTGAGCCTTTGTCTGCCGGAAGCTTCCTGTAGAACCGGGTATTTTAAGGACAGCAGGAGCATTCTGCTTGCTCTGGTTGTTCGCAGTTGCCACGGTTCTGTGATATACATGGAACCCGGCCTTTTACAGACCTACTCTGTTTCAGGACATCGAATCACCAACACAGGGACTTCTCTGGTGGTGTAGTGGTTAAGACTCCAAGCTTCCACTGCATGGGGCACGGGTTCAATCCCTGGTCCTGGTCCAGGAACTAAGATCTCACATGACCTGGGGCGCAGCCAAAACAAAAACAAAAAAAATCACCAACACAGGCAAACTCTTTGGGTTGGACTCGTCCTTAGATGGAAGAATTAAAGGGTCTGTAACTATTACTTTTGCATTATGCTTAGGCTGTTTCATAGTAATGCTTGAGGTCCATGTGACCTGTTCACAAAGAAGAGCAAGTTTGCTAGTGTTTGTAAAAGCATAAGGAGGCTAGATTAATCCATGTTCCAACGTAGAAGTGAAAAACTTTAAAAGGACTAATACTGTTAAATAGTGAAAAGAAATAATATGACCGTGGAATAATAACGTAGTTAAATAGTTTTTATTGACACCAGAAAAACTTGTAGGGTGGAACGAGTAGACTGCTGTGTCTCTGGGAGATATTATGTAATCTGAAGGTGATTATATGCTGCAACTTCGTTTTCGAAAGACTTTTCACCCTCAGAGTAAGTTGCCAAACTTCCTGGAGCATTTTAATTTCTGTAATTGTCAGGCAGGGTTGCCTTTGCACTTGAAGTATCGTACTTTTTAAAAAGACTTAATGGGCTAGGTCACTCACCTAGCCAAATGTTTGTTACGATATGACCACTTTTATAGTTTTTTGATTTCTACAACATAGCATTTTGAATGGGGCCTAAAAGGTGCAGATCACAGCATCTAGCACATTGCCTTATCTTGGATCTGGCGTTATTTATTCAATGAATAAATGCAGATACTTTGGGATCCTCTTATGATATATGAAGCCATAACTTCTTTTATTTTAATTTTTTAAAATTAATTAATTTATTTAGTTAGTTTTGGCGTTGGGTCTTCGTTGCTGCGCGCGGGCTTTCTCTAGTTACAGCGAGCAAGAGCCACTCTTCGTTGCGGTGCGCGGGCTTCTGATTGCGGTGGCTTCTCTTGTTGTGGAGCACAGGCTCTAGGCGTGGGGGCTTCAGTAGTTGTGGCACAGCGGGCTCAATAGTTGTGGCTCACGGGCTCTAGAGCGCAGGCTGAGTAGTTGTGGCACACGGGCTTAGATGCTCTGCGGCATGTGGGATCTTCCCAGACCAGGGCTCAAACCCGTGTCCCCTGCATTGGCAGGTGGATTATTAACCACGGTGCCACCAGGGAAGACCTGAAGCCATAACTTCTTGTTCAGACTGTTTGAGTACAGCAGAGACTCTATTACAGTGTATTTTGTTTGACTTCATTGGTTATTTGCTAATGGTGGTAGTGAGTTAATGATAATGTAAACAAGGTTTTAAAAATCAATATTGAATTTTAGTTTTATTCTTTAGTCTACTCCTGTAACAAAGAGCCAGTATAGGACTACTTGGACCCGAGCTAGTAGAAATTATTGTTTAAAGCAAATGTTTAAAGTTATCAAAGTAAGATATGGCTCTCAATATGTTTTCTTTTATCTTTTCTCGTTGGTCTTTTTTTTTCTGTCATATAGTCTGAGACAGTGTTTATGTTGAAATAAAAGCTGATCTTGTGATGGTACAAACAACTTTGTCCCTTTTCTAACAGCAAAAGATTGAAAGTTGAGCCACATTAGCAAGTTTTAAGCATCATTTATGTCGTTTAAATATGCTAGGCCCTGTCACTCCCAGATGCAAAGTAAATAGAAAACGCTTTGCCAAACCTGTATACCACAACTAGAGAGCCAGACAGAGCAACCTTGAGTTACTGTGAAAAGGGCCAGTTTTATATGCACTCAGAGCAGAGAAAAATTATCATGATCTGGAACTCATTTATTCAACAGATTTTGAGGGCCCACCCTGTACCAGGCACTTCTGGGCCCCGGGACACAAGTGGCAAAGCAGATGGCAAACAGTGTCCCCTCCAGCACAGGGCTTAGTCTGATAGGGAAGCTAGATGGCAGTCATGAAAATATCAGGAAGTGCTGTAGAGAAAAGAAAGCATGGTGACGGGTGGAGAGCGAAGGGGAGAAGGGTGATGTCTGTGTCTCCAAGATTACCCTGGCCGCTCTGGTGAATGGACTAGTAATTGGCCTGAGTGAAGGCTGGGGAGGTTCTCCAGGCCAGAGAAGACACTGACTTGACTGAGGGCAGTAGCAATGGAAGTGGTTTTCAGGGAAGTTACCAGGATGGAGTGAAAAGAAAATGGTACAGTATGTGAATTGCTGAGGGGGTTTGAATTATTAGAATTTAGTCCTAAGTGTTTTGTTTATTCTGGTGTAGTTCAGGACTGAAAGAAAATTGCATGGCATGATTTATGGTTCCTTTCTTACTAATGTTGCTTACTGTGTTCTACCTTTTTTTTTTTTTAAAGCAGAAAATAAACGTTCCATGACAAACTGAGCCAGAGACTTTGGTAGCTGCTTATTTGTGTACTTTTTATTTGTGATTAAGCATCTTTTTATCCCAATTTTTTTTTTTAGCCCTCTGAGAGTAATTATTATCTATATAATTATCTACAAGGACATCTACAGTCTATAAATAGACAGTTATTATGAAATGCAATTTAGAGCTTTTGCTAGAACAAACTACAAAAGGAATCTAAATTCTGTTTTAGCTTCTCTCATTAGGGCAGTGTTAATAAAGGAACTATTTGAGAAAATTATAGCCAACGTGATCTCCAGATAAGGTGCTTAAAAAGCTCATAAGAGTGATCCGGAGGAGCTATTAATTACGCTACTGTCAGTTAAGAGAAATGCGTCTTTTCCCTTCTCCTGTCTGTGCAGCTTCATACCACAGCCTCTTCCTATTCCAAGGGTCCAGGGAGATCAGTCCAGAGAGCCCAGTGGTGACAGAGAGCTAATCAGCTTGTGAAACAGAATTGGCTAAAGATGTATTCTTGAAAGAAGAGCAAGCAGAGCAGGTCACCGCATCTTCCCCTACCATTTTTATGCTTGCATATTAAAAAATAAATAGTCCACTTTTCATTTCTTATAGTTGAAAGGAGGGGCAGTAATTTAGTGCTGGGTTATGCTCACTTTTCACTGTGCATCTCTGATCACTTTGTAGTCACTGTCAAGTGCATTAAAGTATGGGAATGGAAAGAGGAGAGGGGAAATCTCCATCATTTCAGAAGGCCGTCTGTAATTCCTGCTTTCCCACACTAGCCTGTGAGGGTTGAACTTTTCCAGAATAGTGCAGCACCGGAAGGAGCCTTGGCTTTGAAGTCAGACCTGGGTTTGAATATTGGTGTCTTCCTCTACAAGCTGTGTGACCTTGGGCAAGTGATACAACCTCCTTGAGCCTGAAAGTCTTGACTTCTGATACTGTAGGGAAAATCTGTTTAATATTTTTTTATCCCTTCCTAGGCAATTGGGTAGATTCCGCATGAAAGTAGGCGGCTTTTTTAGGGGACAGTTAGGAGTCAGGTGTGGCTAGAAAGAAAGCAAGACGGGCTTTTGTTGGGAAGGAGACAGGCATTTAACAAGTGGCCAGACAACATGGCCTTGAATGCCACACTGAGAGGTGTGGACTGTCTCACAGCAAAAGCGAGCCATTGACAGTTCTGAGGAGGAAAGTGCTCTGATCTGCTGTAAGACAAACATCTACAAAGAAAAACATATAAGCTTGGGATAATTTGCTTTATGACTGTATCTATCATAGGTTATCAGGGCAGAAATAGAAAATAAAATACTTGGACATTGGTTTGGCATAAATTATTTCTCATTTATGACCAGAGCCTAGTTTTTGTAATCACTGTTTGTTTAATGAACGAATTTAGGGCACCAGAGTTAGAAGATAATGACCAGATTTACTATTAACTCCAAATTTCAGTGTGACTGTCTCCAAACCCTCTGTGGTACTTGAAGGGCTCCCAAAAGGTGGAATGAAGGAGTTTTAGGGGCCAGAAGAAGGGTTCCTGGTGAGGCTGGGCCAACTGTGCTGGTTTTATTTTGGAGACTGAAACAAATTTGTACAACTGACTCTGAATCAGTATGAATTTAGTTATTTTTAAAAATTCATCTTCTTCAAGTATTGCTTTATCTTTAAGTAAATAATAGTAGTACCAGAAACAATGGCTGACATTTATTTAATGCTTACTAGATGCTGGGTATTGTCCAAACTTTATCCTCATTTATTCCTCACAGCGACCTTTTGAGGTAGGTACTTTAAGTATCCCCATTTTACAGATGAAGAAACTGAGGCCAGGGATTAATTGACTTGATCAGGGTCACTCCACTTGTCAGAGAATTGAATCCAGGGCCTCTAATCCCAGAACTTGGTTACCAGTTCTCAGATGCTTGTTATCAGAACCCCAAAGAGCTTTTGTTGATGTGGGTTCTAGCTATTGATATTTACCATATTAGAAATTTTAAATGATAAATCTAAAGATATTTAATATAAAAGTAACAATAGATCCGTTACATGTTAATGTAGGGGGAAACCCTTATTTTCCAAAACAAATTTAGTGAGGAGAGTGGCATTGCTTTACTCTTTTGAAGCTCACTTTGATGACATAAAGGAAGACAGATGAACATTCACATCTGCTTCTACACTTAATCTGTCGCCACCTTAGGGCTGCTCCGGGTCCCGGGACCATACTTTGAGAACCCCTAGGCCAGATGGCCCGTTCTGCTGATGGAGAATGGCACCCCAGAGTAGTTGCTCCCACACCTAATGTAGCATCAAAAGCTCCCCATAAACTTCTAAAAATAAAATTCTCTGTCTCACTTTTGGATATTCTGATTTGGTTGCCTTAGTTGGGAACAAGCAATGAATTTTTTTCTAACATTTTATTTTCAAAATCTTGGACTATACAGAGTTGAAGGAGCTTTTAAGTAAACACTTGTGTACTCACCACCTAGATTCTACCATTAATGTTGTACTAAGTTGCTTTAATACAAACCTCACCCTATGCTTCCATCAATCCATCCTGAGCTTGGGAAGCAGCAAGATATTTTTTTAAAAAGCCTTTGGGTGATTCAGGTGCAGAGCCAAGTTTGGAAGCTGCTGTCCAAGGGACCAGATGTGTGGGTCCGTTCTCGTGGTTCTCTGGGTTGGTATAGAAATTCCACCATGGCCACAGACTGTATCCCACATCCAGTGAACTGTCTGGTGACATTGGATGGCTGGGTCACAGAAGGCACTAAGTGAGGGTACGGGTGGCTTATTCGGGGCTTGTGTCTCTGGGGAAAGGATTATCCAAGCATTTGTCCCACTGACCTGGGGGGACAAATGGTGCTATTGTGGCATCTAAGATTTGGGCTCTGACTCCACTACTCTCCAGCCATAGGCTCATGGGCCCCGACTTTCTGAATAGGGTGATGTGAGGATCAGTGAGAGAGTATATGCCTGGCATCACCACACTTTCCCCTGCAGGTCCAGATGATAAATGATAAATATGATTGCTTTGCAGACCATCTAGTCTCTTTTGCAACTCTTTAAGTCTCCTGTTTGGCCCATAAGATACAGTTTGCTGACCCCTGGTATTTGTCAAAGTATTTAATAAACTGTAAGATGCAACCTAAATGTAAGCTGGTGACTATACTCATTTTTACATATGGTTTGGAAGCTCTCTGAGGGCTTTAAATGTTTCCTAATTTGTGTGTGTGTGAACTCCTTGGTACCTTAAAGTTTTCTACAATTCTTTGTAACCCAAGGACTTTATTATTATTCATTCTGCAAAATATAGTGCCACGTGGGCATACATCTATTCATCTTGGTTGGGTGTGAGGGTCTTTTAGTTCATCTGGCTCACTTGATCCAGGCCAGCCAGTGGTACAAGGAAACAGGCCTGAGCTTTGTTCCTTTAGGGAGTACTGCCATCTGCACGCTTTGGCAGGTCTACTTGTAACTTGGGTTGATAAATTGAGGGTCAGGGAGAAGGCAGGAGGTACTGAGTTACCAGTTGTAACTGTTTCACTACCAGAGTTCACTACTAGGACATTTTTTTACGCTCTTTGAAAAAGAGCTAATCACTTGCCGTTTGGGGGAAGTATCTTGATTGCATATAGGTTGTTTGAGTGATTGTTGGCTTAATTGACTTTCAGGAGTTATTTTGTTTCAGGTTTTCTGCAAATACTGACTCTAACATCAACTATATTACTTTCCGTTTACTAATATGTTAATGAGCATGTTAGGGAAGATTCCTTCCTCATCGGTTTACCTTGTTCCATACCTTGACAAAATATTGAAAATGCTCCGCTGACAGAAGTGGAGAGCTAGATTTTCACACAATGAAATGTAGGAAGTTTTCTCATTAAAACCGTGTGTTGTGTGTGTCCATGAAAAGCTTTGTACCACGGCGTTTGCCTTTGGTGTTAAGAGCGATGTGAAGCTGTGTTTTAGCTGACCGCGTCTCCCTGGACTTTGCAGAAGTCTCTCTCCGTGTGTTTAGCTAGCTGACTCATTCATTCACATCACAGTTATTTGGTGACTGTGTACTACGACGTGCCAGGGACGCTACAGGCTCTGGGTGGTCAGTGGTGAGCAAAGCAGAAGCAAATTCCTCCCCTCGTGGAATTTACATGCCAGTGGGCAACATGGGCATTAAAGGGTAAATGGTGAAAGATGTAGTATGGTGGAGGGTGGTGAGTGCTCAGTAGAAAAACTAAAAGTTGAAAGGAGGGTGAAAATGTTGGGGTGAGGCGTTGACGGCTTAGAGTGTATGGCCAAGGAAGGCCTTCCGGAAAAGGAGGCAACACCTGAAGAAGTGGGAAAGTGGGTCATCTGGGGAGACAAACCTTCGTAGAGGGAATGGAAATTGCTCCCCAGAGCAGGAGGCTGGTGTGACAGGAGAATCATGAAAGGGAATCACAGGGCACCAGGGAGTCAGAAGGGGGTCAGACCACACAGGGTCTCGTCAGCCACTTGAGAGATTTGGGCTGAGGCCCAGGCTCTGAGTGCCATTGTAGCAGATCACACGGCTGCAGTTTTGAGAACAGACGGAGAACCAGGGTGGAGGCGATCACTTGGGAGTTGGCAGCATGTCTGTGGCATGAAAGCCCTGAGATTGGCTGAGATTATCTGGGGACTGAGTGCTCATAGGAAAGACCAGAGGTCAGGGACTGAGTCCTGGAGGGTCACCATCAATTAGAGGCCCCGGAGACAGGAAGGAACCAGAAGAAGGAGCAGCTAGAAAAGGAGTGAAAACGGGGGAATGTTGTGATGCTGGGGAGCCAGAGAAGGATGTGATCCCGGGAAGAATGATCAGCTGTGTCAGTCACTGCTGATGGATCAATATCCAAATAACTGCTTTGTTGTCATTATTTCTAAAACAGTCTGTACTGTTGAGGGCACAGGTGAGTCGGTTTTCTATGATCAGTAGCTGACTTGACATGGAAAGGCTTATACTAATTCATCTTCTTCCTGCTCATTCTTCCCCTTCCAGTAGTCACTCACTCATGTAACAACTATTTATTGAGTGTATAAAAATGGTAGATGGGGCTGCCCTGGTGGCGCAGTGGTTGAGAGCCCGCCTGCCGATGCAGGGGACGCGGGTTCGTGCCCCGGTCCGGGAAGATCCCACATGCCGCGGAGCGGCTGGGCCCGTGAGTCATGGCCGCTGAGCCTGCGCGTCCGGAGCCTGTGCTCCGCAACGGGAGAGGCCACAACAGTGAGAGGCCTGCGTACCGCAAAAACAAAAACAAAAGGTAGATGCTGTGCAGTAGAAATAAACCAATATTAAACAAATATTAATCGGGTGCAAATTCTTTCCTCCAGTTGCTTACAATTTAGTTAGAGAGGTGAGACCCACAAGTGAGATAAGGCAGTGTTTAAGTGTAGTAATGGGAGTGGCACAGCTTTAAGTGCGTTAGAAATGCAGAGAACTTCTAGTGAGGTTATGAGGAAGGCACCCAGGGGTACATGGTGTTGATATCTACAGGCTCATATAATATTGGAACAGGGAGACAGTGACAAAGCTGCACATTTTGTTTTCTGTTGTTTGTTGTTTTGTTTTTACTAGAAGGAGAAAATGAGATTCCAAAGGCCAATGGACTTGAAGGCAGTCTCACAGTTAGTGCTGCAGTACAGCGAATCCAGGGCTGGTGCCCGGTTGCTTCCGTGGGAAATGGAGGCCAGGTATGGTTTTGCGGAGGATGCAAGGGGAAGGCAGTCCATGCAGCAGGCACCAGGAGCTCAGAGACACTGACGCAATGCTGTGTTTCTTAGAAGTGGCTTTTAATACACAGAATCGTAGAGTGTAGGGTTTTTTTCGGAGAGTCCAGGAAGAGCTGAAAAGATCATGGAGACCGAGGTTGAGAAGGGACTTGAAGATCAGGATGAAGGCCTCCAGAGACTGGTGAGCAGATGAGTGGAGACGGAAGAAATGTGAGGAAAATCGGTGCTATTTGCTAAACTTAGAAAGTTATCATTTTTTTCCCCTGTAAATGAATGGTTGATTGTTTTCAGAGTTCAAATTCACAGGGTAACCTTCCTGTCTTAGACTGAGACACAGGTGTTTTCTTAGTATATTCTTTCACATTGTTGCTCTTCTCAACTGATTTCTTTCTTATGACCTTTTTTTTTTGATAACATATTCCTAGTTAAAGGTTAATTAAAATGAACCTATTTGACTCAAATGGAATTTGGACCAGCACTCCCATAAATGTTGAGGAAATAGAATGGACACATTGTAATTGCTTTTAAAAATATACATTGTATACTATAATTCGGAAAATTCCACAGTGAAACTTCAAAGGAGCCGGAAAAATCGAGTGCCTCATGGTTGAATAAGTAGACAAAACACAAGTTTTAGAGGCTGATTGTTACAGAATGGGGCTAACGGGGGTCAAAAATCTTTACGGACGTGGCACAAGCGGGGGGGGGGGGGGCTGAAACACTGGTCGCTAGGTCGCTAACGAGAATTGACCATTTCTGTGGCCCAGAAGGTGGATGTGCCCCTCTGAGCATGGTCATTCCCGGAGGTCCTCTTCCTGGTGAGGTCAGGAGGCGGAAGCACCGCCAGCCTGTCCTCGGCTGAAACCTGGCCAGGTGCCCGGTCACGTGACCTGTCGGGACACTGGCTATTTCTGGTTTCGGTCACTTTGCCCCAAAGATAAGGAATTTGAGGAATTCTGCTGAACACCTCTGAAATAGAATCCAGAACAATGGGCCTTTCATGGAACTCTAAACTTTTGACGTTCAGAGTGTTATTTTAACTTGTTTTCTGTTAGTTGAAAGCTCCCGTGGAAACTTTGGACTCCGGGTGAGGGCAGGTGTTTTAAAGACTGCGACGCAAAGGCTGCTAATACTGCATTCTGCCACGGCATTGCTTGAGAAATGCGATCAATTTAAAATATTTAGCTTTTAGTTCTCGCTTGGAGTTGCGTTTGTATTTATTTTAGCGTTGCCTTTCTGAGCTTTTTGTTCCTTAAGGGCTGCCAGGCCTTACTTGGGGCCTGGGGACACAGCGTGGTTTTAATGCCCATTTTAATCAGTGCTTCCTCATGCCTTCCTAATTTGGGTGTTTTTCAGAAGGAGGAGATCATGTATGTGAAAGTGTCTTGGAAAACAAAGTTTTATAGAACGGCAAGCCATCTTGATCATTAATTTGGAGTCTTTTTTGGTGGTAAGGATATCATTGTTTAAAAGTGAAATTAGTATGTATTATAAGGGGGGAAAATGTAATACAGCTGATGAAGTAGCTAATCTATCTGTTATTTTTTGTTTCTGTGGCTTAAGTATATAGGGTTTTAAAGGATTAGATATTTATTTTTCTTGATATTCATGAGGCATCAGGACTGAGAAATAAATATTCCTTAAACTGAATGGAAGGAAGAAAAATTCAAAAATTAACAAAATGAAATTTCTGGTTGTTCTGCCCCCTTTTCATAACTGATAGCTTTATATGTAGCACAGAAGACTGGAAAGATAGTCATGCAGGTGGGATCTGAAGCGTGGCCCTGTATTGTAGCCGTATGATCTGGGATAACATTTCTGAACTGTGAACTGGAGACTGTAATTTCCATTTCATAGAATGGCATGAGGATCCAATGAGATATTATGTGAGTGGAAACAGCTCTACATAGAAGAGGATTAATAAATGGTAGGCAATAATCTTATTAGAACTGGTGATAATTATCATTAATAGAAACTATTCCATTGGCCATTTGATGTAGAAGGTACTGCGTTAGGTGATTGGGGGGATAGAAGGAGGTGCTTGCTCTCCAAATCTTACAGTTAGAAGATCGCTTGGGGAAAGGAACATCACAACACAGCAGTATTTATTCAGTATTGGCGACTTATAATAAGTCCCCACTCAGCTGTCTCATGTTGGTTCTCTCCAGTTGCATTAACTCTGTGACTTCTGTGACTGTCTAAATGGATGATACGAATGTGAATCTATTGCAAAGTGAAATTTCAGGCCTTGCAAAGTGATAGGATTTCCTGACATCCGTGAAAGTGATTTTGAAGGTTTGCTAAACACACTTTCAAGCCCATCAGTAAAGGGTGTGTGTAGGTATACGTATGTGTCATCCTTACAAAATGCTTACTGCGTCTCAGACCTTGTTCTGAGCACTTTACATGTATTCATTTCCTCCTCTCTACAACGTTATGATGTATGTCCTGTCATGATTCCCATGACAGGCAAGGAAGCAGAAGCACAGAGCCCAAACCGAGCAGTCTGGCCCTGGAGTGCATGCTTCCATCACTATGCCACAGCGCCTCCACTTAGATCAGATGATAACAATCCAGTGGCAGGAAATCAGAAAGGAAGAGAATGGGCACCTGCATACAGAGTGCTTTCCAAAGGATAAAGAAATCGCTTGTGAAAAATTGATAAAAGCTGTCACCTGAGCAATGCAGGCAGTAGTTAGGACCACGGACCCAGGGGTCAGACTGCTTGAGTGGCACTGCGCCTCAGCTGCGTGACCTTGGATGGATTACTCAACATCTCTGTGTCTCAGTTTCCTCATCTGTCAAGTACAGATAATTAATAATATCCACCTATACAGCATTGTGGTGGGGATTAAAATACCTGTAAGTGTACCTGACAGACAGAATGTGCTCAGTCAGCGCTCATTATTCCTATAACATTTGGGCAAGCGGTCCCCCTTAAGATCACATGCCACAGATCAAACATGAAGTGTCTTATGCTAGTCTCCAATTTTGTCTGGATAATTTAGTCTAAGAAACCTCCCACACTTGTTCGTTTTTGTCCTTCTAAGAGTTAGTGCATAGTTGCAACGATGACAAAAATGTTGTTAAATAAAGAATAAAATAAACTGATTTTTATGTTATTTTTCAAGGTGAAACCTGAATAACAACTCTCCCCCGCGCCACAGACATATATTCTGTTAACTGTGAAGTTTGGATTACTGTTCAATTGGATTCAGTGTTGCTGAATTTTTTTCAGTACGAATTATCCTCTGATAATGAAGACCTGTCTCTTGGGGTTTTTGTGAGGCTTGAATGAAATAGCACTTGTAAAGTACAAGGAATACAGTGAATACTGACGATGGCTAGTGACTCTTAGGACTTGGTTCTTATTTCTATTAGGTAGGAAGTGGCATGGGCAAAGGACAAACATAAGAATGGGCCCCTTTTGTTAATTTCACCTGCAAACACTAAGCACCTGCACTGAATCAGACACGACACAGAGTGGATGCGCGCGGGTGAGCGTGAATTGCACGAGTCTCTCACCATTGTCTTCCTCTCCCTGCCGTCTCACCGCCTACACACACACACTCTCTCTCCCTCACTTGTACGCCCCCTGTTTCACACTTAACATACTCACTGTCTCAGAGCTAACAGCAGTGGAGGAGTCTGATGAAAGCACACAGTCTGGTACCTGGTGCCTCGTAGAACTGTCACAGAAACACAGAGCTCACGGGAGGGTGGAGGAGGTGATGGTTCCCGGCTTGGGGGTATTTGGAAGGTGTCGCTGAGCAGGTATCATTTGGGCTGGACGAGCAGCCGGCCTGCCTTGAGCAGAGCAAGCTCGTCCGTAGAGGCACGGGGCATAGTTTGAAGTGCAGGTTGCTGTGCGAATCTAGGGGCTGTGATTGCCCAGGTTTTGGAGTGTGTGAACCTTCTCCCTGAGTTATGGGGAACCATGGAATTTTTTTTTTAATGCAGGTTTATTGAGGTATAATTTATATAAAAATTCACCCCCCCCCCGAGGGCGTTCAGTTTGATGAGCTTTGACAAATGTATATAATCCTGTAACCACCACCACCAAGAGAGAATTTGCATCACCCGGAAAAACTCTCCCGTGTAGCGCTGCCGTCAGACCTTTCCCCTCAGCCTCCAGAAACCGCTGGTCTGATTTCTGTCCCTCTTCCAGGATGTCATACGGGATCATAGTACATAACCTTTCATGTGTGGCTTCTTTCTCTTAGCGGAATGGTTTTCAGATTCATCCCTGTTGTGACATGTATCGGTAGTTTATTCATGAGAGGTTTAAAAAAATAAAAGGATGCCACGACACTATAGGAAGATGAATCTGCTCGGGGTGGCATGTGGGCGAGAGAGGAGAGAGGGACAGCACCCAGTCCAGTGAGAACGATTGGAATTCAGGTTTGGGACAGTGAAGCCAGAAGTCACATGGTGGCAGGGAAGTGGAGACGGGCCATCTGCGGGGCATTCGGTTGAACTAGAACAACTGCGCTGCAGGTTGGAAGGCTGGGTTTTAAGGAAGGAGTGAGGAGATAAGTTAAAAAAAAACAGTAGGTTTAAACCATTCCTTCTGTAGCAAATGGGAAGGAGTAGCGTGGATATGGAGCTGCATTAGAGCCTCGTGGAAAACCGGGGAGACATTTCTGCTTCGTTATAGGCAGAGAAGTCAACCAGGGGAGAGAGGAACCCAAGGCCCCGGGAAGGGCGGGGCAGGCGGGTGCAGGTGGGCAGTGACGGGAAGCTCCGTTGTTTTAGCTCCTGCTGCACAGAGAGCTCAGGGCAGTCCCGGCATCAGCTCGGTTCCTGAAAGCTGCTCTTGTGCGTTCTGTATTTTGTCAGGAGGCTGGGGGCTGGGGAAACCAGCAACTGGATAATGTTTCTCTGAAGTTTTTACTTTTTGCTGCATTTCAATCTTTGGTAAAGCAATCATATCTCATAAAATACCTTCATGAGTTAACATATCTATGAGCAATTTGCAAATTTAATATAAGATAATCTTCAATAATAATGATTTATGGTAATATGCCGTCTATTTGCAGTACTCTCGGAAACATTCAGTAGAAAAGACTGCATTTAGATCAGGACCTAATTTCTTGGAAGAAAAACAATGTAAATATTTTCTTCCTATCAGGTAAACTTTCACAGACTTCTGATTCTACCTGTGATATCTCAGTAAATGTTTCTTGCCCCTAGAAATCATTTACTTTCTCATAAAGAGTGCTAAAGCTGTACTGTGTCTGTGGATTTTTTTTTTTTTTTTTTTTTTTTTTTGTGGTACGCGGGCCTCTCACTGCTGCGGCCTCTCCCGCTGCAGAGCACAGGCTCCGGACACGCAGGCTCAGCGGCCATGGCTCACGGGCCCAGCCTCTCCGCGGCATGTGGGATCTTCCCAGACCGGGGCACGAACCTGCGTCCCCTGCATCGCCAGGCGGACTCTCAGCCACTGCGCCACCAGGGAAGCCCTGTGGATTTTTTTTAAACTTGTAACTTTAGGCACAAACGACCCACTAAAGGTTATGAAAAACAAGATGTAAGTAAGATAAAATGGTAAAATGCAGATTCATTCTCAGTACTCTGCCAACTGCAGTGAAGATTGTGTTTTAAAAGCCAAAGAAAAATTGTAACTGAAAAATTATAAAAATATGAAAGTATTCCACCTTTGATTTTCTTCTTCAGTATTGCTGCTGGAGAAGATAGAGCATGATGACGTCTGCAATAAGACGTTGAAGATTACAGATTTTGGGTTAGCGAGAGAGTGGCACAGGACCACCAGGATGAGCGCAGCAGGCACCTATGCCTGGATGGCCCCGGAAGTCATCAAGTCCTCTTTGTTCTCCAAGGGAAGCGACATCTGGAGGTGAGTAAGCACCACACATTTTGTTTTTGCAGGTGTCTGCAGAAGCTGGTTGCTACACGTCCTTTACATGAGTCCCCAAATACTCAGTAATTCTGAGCATAACCATACAGATAGTCCCCAGTCTGCAGTGGTTTGACTTAACAGGTTTTTTTGACATTACAATGGCACAAAAGCAATGTGCATTCTCTAGAAACCGTGCTTGGGATTTGGCATTGGGATCTTTCCCAGGCTAGTGATACGTGGTCCAGTCCTCTCTCGTGAGGCTGGGCAGAGGCAGTGAGCTGCAGCTCCCGGTCAGCCCCGCCATCACTAGGGGAAACAACTGATACGCTTACAACCATTTTGGACCCAGACAGCCATTCTGTTTTTCACTTTTGGTATCGTATGCAATCAATTCCATGAGATATTCAACACTTTATTATAAAATAGGCTTTGTGTTAGATGATTTTGCCCAACTGTAGGCTAATGTAAGTGTTCTGAGCACCTTTAAGAAAGACCAGGCTAAGGTTCAAGTAGTTTAGGTGCATCAGATGCGTTTTCAGCTTATGATATTTTCAACTTACGAAGGATTTATCCAGACGGAACCCCATTGTAAGTTGAGGAAGATCTGTATGGGCCTTTTTGAAGAAGGTTTTGTGGTTTGGATCAAGATTGTTGTAATCACAACAGAATGGGTAACTTGAGATTTTGATTGTCCTATGACTTCCATTTGATAAGAGAAACTTGTTAAATCTGAGGTTTGATTAAAACTGGTTATAACTTGAGTAAACAGTAATGCTGTTTTTGTAAGGCCTGTTGGTAAATAAACATACATTTCACTTTAAGCAAAAATTTTGATTCCTCATGACTCACAGACAGAATATTAGCATGGAAGGAGTTTGAGAAAAAAATTTAGATAACCTCCTTCATTTTATGGATTGCATTATCTAAAGATTAAAGCTTCAGGTTTGAGGATGGAGAGCTGAACCAAAATGGAATCCCAGGTTAGCTGGATTTTCCATTCGGCTGTGTCTCATTAGGGGGTAAAGACACCATCCATACCAGAACAACAGAGAAAAGTCACTCTGTTTATAGTTACAATGCACCAGGAGCTTACTTGCCTTCATTTAATGCTCATAAAATGCTGTGTGACTAGTATTAAAATTCCAGGATTTTTCTGTTGTTTTTTTAACGGCTTTATTGAGATACAATTCACACATCATACAGTTCACCCATTTAAACTCTACAATTCCATGGCTTTTACCTTCATCAGCACAGTCAGTTTAGAACATTTTCGTAATCCAAAGAAGAAACCATATACCCCTTAGCCATCACCCCAACACTCCATCCCTCCCAGCCAAGGCAGTCACTAATCTACATTTTGTACCTTTAGATTTGCTTATTCTGGACATTTCCTATAAATGGAATCAAGTAATATGCGGTCCTCTGCAACTGGCTTTTCAATTAGCATATTTTCAAGGTTCATGTCATAGAATGTATCAGAATTTCATTCTTATTTATTGCGGAATAATATTCCATTGGGTGGATAATACCACATTTTGCTTATTCGTTTATCAGTCGATGGCATGTGGGTTGTTTCCACATTTTGGCTAATTCTGAATAATGCTGCTCTGAACATTTATGAAGAAGTTTTTGTGAGGACATGAGTTTTCATTTCTCTTGGGTTTCCACCGGGGAGTGAAATTGCTGGGCCGCATGGTAATTATATGGTTAATCATTTGAGGAACTGCCAGACTGTTTTCCACCAGTTCTCATTCCCACCAGCAGTGTATAAATACAGGCTTCTAATTTAATTGTTCCACTTATGACTGTTAAGAAATTTTTCACCTGTGCCAGGGGTTCTATAGTGTCTTAGGGCCGTTTTGAAAAACACAGAAGCTTGAGCCTCACCCCTTACTTAATGACTTACACTCTGCTGGTGGAGACTGAGCCACATATGTCTTTATAAAATATTACATGTGTTTTCCTTGACTTAATCACAATAATTTTCTGACCATGTAATGCCAAAATACTTCAGTGAAATAGGTGATTATTTTAAGAAATTATACTTCAAGACCCTGAAAACTAATAAAATATAAATCAATTTTACATTTGGAATAATTAAGACTGTAACCATTTTACTATGTGTGCCTTTTAAAATAAACTATGTAACTATAAGCTATACGAACGCTGTACAATCTATATAAATGCTTTAGAGCGACCTCACCTACTGTAAACATAGAACCAAAAGTAAGAAAAGACAGATTTCTAAAATGAGCCAAAATATGGGTCTTGAAGTCCAGACACTCATGGAGAGAGGTCTTCCCTCAAAATCTGTTCATTTCTATTTCTCAATTACATGAGCTCGGTTATCTGATTTTCAGTAGAAGCCTCTAAGCAGAAGAGGGGATAGGGGTGCCAAGCTGGTAAAAAAAAAAAAAAAAAGAAAGGCAGCTGAGAACAGAGTGAGCGCTAGGAGCAAACGAAAGCATGAAACGCTATGAAAAGGACTGGAATCTGCTGGCTTCCAGAACCACCTGGTTGTGGAGCCAGACGTCCACACACATCTCCAGAACGCGTGGATATATTAAAGCCCAGCAGAGTCCTAGATGTCAGGATGCAGAAGGCAGGGAAGGTCGTCCCTCTGAACTGCACAGACCTTTGCTTTAGAACCTCCTTCATAATATTCCCATAGAAATAATTGCATTCAAGAAGCATGGCTCTGGTCTGTGGTGCTGGGGGCTGCTATATATACTGGTGTATTTAGTGATCATCCTCTCTCGCCCCACTTCCTCCTTACCAGTTACTACCCTACGAGGTAACTTTGACAGATGCTGTCATTGAACTTTTGCAGTGTCTCCCGTGATTACCCCAGTTTCACAGAGTACATACCCAAGGCACTGAGAGGTTTAGAAATTTCCTCAGGGTTGTAAAACTAGTGAGTGAGTAGCAGACTCTGGTCCCTGGCCTAAGAGCTGTGTTCCTGCTACCACAGCCCTTAATCATTAGACTACTTGTATTCCTAGAAGAGGGGTTTTTTTGTTTTTTTTTTTTTTAATTTATTTTTGGCTGCGTTGGGTCTTCGTTGCTGCACACAGGCTCTCTCTAGTTGCGGCAAAGCGGGGGCTACTCTTCGTTGTGGTACACGGGCTTCTCATTGCGGTGGCTTCTCTTGTTGGGGAGCACAGGCTCTAGGCATATGGACTTCAGTAGTTATGGCTCATGGGCTCTAGAGCTCAGGCTCAGTAGTTGTGGCACGCAGGCTTAGTTGCTCTGTTGCATGTGGGATCTTCCCGGACCAGGGCTCGAACCCGTGTCCCCTGAATTGGCAGGCGGATTCTTAACCACTGCGCCACCAGGGAAGTCCCCAGGAGAGGTCTTTTTATACTATATCGCACCCAGTTTCAGAGAGCAGAAAAATATGCATTACACTTTAAAAATTGTCCCATCAGAATAGCTCCCTTTTTTTTCACATTGGTTTTTACCAGAATACCTCTCTCTGGAAAAATGACCTATCCTGAATTATTCACTCTCTGAAACTTCCAAGAGGCAAAGTTATGTTGTTATTGTTGGTTTTAATTTTGTTATTTGCTAAGGAGAATAGCAAGGAAGCTTCTTTGAACTCATTCAGTTCTCAGTTATTCTAATAATTTTTGGTCCCTGCGCTGAGATGAGTTTTGTTGATTGATCTATGAGTTCAGTTTACTTACTCTTGAAATTAAGAATGTGTCTCGCTAATGCACCATACCATAGATAATTTTCAAGATACTAAGCAGATAGCCTTTGAAAAACCCTGGTTGCACCTTAATTGCTAATAGTTATAGCATTATATAATTTACAGGTACTGCATTATGTATTCCTTTTTTAACAAAACATAAAACAGTGCTTTGAGATGGCAGAGGAAATGTCACTGATACTTTATCAATGATTCAAGATCAGCTTCAGGGCCGTGTGAGTGGAGACATAGGCAACAGGTAGTAGTGGTCCCACAGCTCAGCCTCAGGTGTGCCGCTTCTAGGTCCAGTTGTCTTTCAGTGATGCCCTGCTGCGCCCCCTGCTGGAGAGGGAGCCCTAGGCTCAGGGGCCTCAGGATGGAAGCGCCCCTGCTTTTAGGGCCGTGGAATATCAGTGGGAGGATCCCTGAGGCCCCTTTGAATTCAGGGCACGTTCTGTTGTTTCTGCCTTCCTTTTATGAATGTTTTCAGTATGTAGTGCAGAGTCCATTGGGCACTAGTGGAGAGGTCTGAAAATGAAGTGATGATGGCCAGGGTGACCACCTGGGCTCCAGAGACGCCTGTTGCAGGCCAGGTCTTCTTCACGGAGGGCTTATTGTATCTGTGATGCTGTGAATCCCCACATCTCTTAAGATCGGGAGATAATCAAATGAGACTCAGAAATCAGTTCCAAAGCAAATTTAAATGATGTGGGTTTTTTGGGCGTTTTTTGGTGTTATTCTGAGCTGTTTTGCCTTTCCTTAGGCATATGAAATGAGAATTAAGTTACTTCTTTAAATTTCAAACTCTTTTTTTAACTTAAAGCGAATGAAGTTTTAAAAGATCAGAAAAGTAAATAGGACCATACTAGTTATGTTAACAGAACTTAAAAATAAAGCAAATATAACTGTTCCTTATATGCTTATGTGTTTTAATTTAAAATCAAGTGAGTGTCAGGAGTGACCGATGTTTTATGTCAAAAGATAATTGGAGTGTACTTTGTGTTTTGAAGAAGATAAAGGAAAGCCAAGGTTCTGACTGGTTTTGTAGAAGAGAATAAACATATATGATGTACAAGGCTTATTTCTGTGCTCCTCTGTATTGCCTTGAACTGGGGTGTCTGAGACTGTCTAGTATAGGTGTATACTGAAATTTGGTCTTCTAGCTTCATTTTAAAAGTTCACTTAGAGATCCTTTTATGCTGTGTGTTTTCTCGTTCTTGTGTGTAATCGCATTTGCCCTTAAACTGAAGCAGCAGTGAACCTGCATCACATCTGCTGATGCTTTGGAGAGCATGGCAGCTGCAGTTGTTCTTTGTTTATTCTCCTTTCACTTCACCTTCCTCCATTTCAAAGAAGACCTGTTATGTCCTCCCAGCAGGCTCAGGAAAACCCACAGGATTTCTTTGTCCGTTACTATTAGGCATTAGGTGGAAACATTAGTAACACATCTCCTAGATATAAAGGGAGGGGCAGAAAGAAACAATTTCAAAAACCTATTTTGAAACAGTTAGCATGGGACTTCCCTGGCGGTCCAGTGGTTAAGACTCAGCCTTCCAATGCAGGAGGTGCGGGTTCGATCCCTGGTTGTGGAGCTAAGATTCCCACATGCCTCGAGGCCAAAAAACCAAAACATAAAACAGAAGCAATACCGTAACAAACTCAATAAAGACTTTAAAAATGGTCCACATCAAAAAAATATTTTTAAAAAAGTAGCCTGATTCGATTTCAGTCCTGTGGTGAGTCATATGGGGCTGGAATCTTCAGTGTCCTGAAGATCCTCAATAGGTGTGGAAAACATGAGACAGAAAGACAAACATCGGAACAACCACATTGCTCTTCAAGTGTGTCCTGCTTCTGGACCCCTGTTTAATTCAACCATGTACTGCTCCTAAGCTTTCCTATCCGTTAAGTAGTTTCATTTCCTGTAATGAAGGCATAACCGATTTCGGGAAGGAGTGCATCTGCATGTGTCTGGAATGTTCACTGGAAGAACCCGCCCCTCGTGTTGGGATAAGGGTCCATATGGGCTTTGTTGGAAGAGAAGATTCTCGTTAGGGGCTGGATGAAGGCTCTGATACGTTTCTCCCACCAACTGTGTCATGAGGAAAAGACCACGTTTAACTTTATGAAAACTCTGCTTTCCAGCTATGGAGTGGTGCTGTGGGAACTGCTCACGGGAGAGGTCCCCTATCGTGGCATTGACGGTCTTGCTGTGGCCTACGGGGTGGCAGTCAATAAGCTCACTTTGCCCATTCCTTCCACCTGCCCTGAGCCGTTTGCCAAGCTCATGAAAGGTATTTGGGCATCTCTGTTTTTGTGTGTCTATGGGGGTGAGGGGAATTGCTCATTAGAATATCTGTATATTTTTTTAACCAAAAAGGTATCTTCTGTGATTCTAATTTTCAGTCGATTTTAGATTATACTATTTTAAGAATTAGAAGCCATGTCTTTGATCTAAGATGTCAGATAAAGTTTTGATGAACTAAGTAACTTAAAAACAATCTAGTGACTCATTTATACAAAATTCAGTTGAATGGTAATAAACTTTTCATCAAATACACTAGCAGAGTTCAAAGACAATATTGAATTGGCTCCATATGTGCTATTTTTAATTCTACCTAATGATCAGAAATGTTTTACAGTCTTAACTGGCATGGTTTTGCCATGACCTTATCTATTTTGATCTTATCTTTTAAAAATTGTTAAGTAACTCTTTTTGTAAGCAGCAGGTTACCTTATTAGACTGTTTCTTAGAACCTCTCTTGTGACTGTAACATTTTAGAGACTTTGGTTTTCTTGGGTTGAGTTATAGAACTCTGTAGCTGTAAGTCATGTGGCCAGGGCAGCTTAGGTGGACAGAGTTCATGGTACATGGTAAGGCAGAGAAAACACACATCCACATACTAATGTCAAATAATGCAGAATACAAGAGCCTCGTCTAATAGTAATTATTACACAGGCTGCTGACACAGACACTGTATAAAATAAAATTTGCAAAATCATTATCAATTGACGTTTAAAATCTTCAGCAGACACAGTCAACATGGGCTGATAATCTGAACTGCGCTGAGAAGTGGACTTACTGTGATTCTTGTTTATTTTAGAATGCTGGCAACAGGACCCTCATATTCGTCCATCATTTGCCTTAATTCTTGAACAATTGACTGCAATTGAAAAGGCAGTTATGACTGAAATGCCTCAAGAATCTTTTCATTCCATGCAAGATGACTGGAAGCTGGAAATTCAACAGATGTTTGATGAGTTGAGAACAAAGGAAAAGGTGAGTGATACATATTAATTGCATAATGTGCTCACGCTTACGGAGATTGTGGAAAACTTGAGTCAAGAACCACTGTCAGCATTATGTTAAAATATTTTCGGACTTGTTGATTCTTTCCTTCCAGGCAAAACAAAATGAAACAGAAGTGTACTCAAAACATATAATTGGAAAACAATAGAGGAATTTTCAAACGTAAAAAAATTTTTTAAAAGGGAGAGAGAGTGGCATACTAAACACTTACTATGCATTAACCAGCTTCAATAATTGTCAGTATTTTGTCATTTTGTTCATTTCTTTTTCCCATTATCATTTTCTTTAACTGCAGTATTTTAACTTAAAACCTAGACTCTCGTCATTTTACCTTTAAATGCTTCAGTATGCATCTGTAACTGGTAGGAATTTTTAAAATATCTTTCTTGCCATTATTATCTTAAGAAAATAAGTAATTCCTCAATACCGTGTGGTACTCCATACCTAAATGTCACAGTTTGCCTCAAAGATGTCTTCTTCCAGTTGGTTGGTGCCAATGAGAATTTAAATGAGGGCTTCATGTTTTTAGTTAGGTCTTTTAAAGCTTCTTTTATGCCAGTCCCTCCTCCTTTCCCCCCGCCCTTTTATCTCCAAGGCATTGCTTTGTTGGAGAAGCTGGGAAATTGTGTAATTTTTGAATTTCTTAATATGATGAGTGAAGCTCTGGTTGGTTTATGTATTTTAAGAAGAAGAAAGACAATAAACCTGAATGTTAAATATGCTGAAGCTACATATATATTAACCACATACAAAGTGTGAAGTAGGAGAAGCAGAAACACACCTAATTGGAAGGCAGACAGTTGTAAAGTGAGTTCCTGGTGACAACTGACTGTCAGCAGTCACTGGGTCAGGGCATGGTACTATGCTTCACGCATAGTAAGTAAGTATTAGGCAGTATTTACTTCTTAAAAGATAGGTTTGTAATACTTGAGCATTTGATGACTCAAGGTTTATTTTGGTTGTCTGAGGTGTATAATTGTTCAGTAGGTTAAATTCTTGTACTTGGCAACAAATGTCTGGGCTAAAATACAACATTGCAGGTTATTGATAACCTTTACAAAGCCATGTAATTGTCCAGGAAGGAACTTTTATACCTCATATATTTGTGATTCTAAAATAGAATTCTTTTTCAGTAGGCAGTAATGCTTTGCTAAATAAAGAGTCCATTTGCTTATTCCAGTGTACGTCATGGAAACATGGGATTATGACATAGCTGAGTCCTTCTCCCATGTTAAATTACCTTGACTTATGTAGTATGGCTCTCCTTTATGTCACTAGACTTTCACATTGACAGTAATACTGAAGGCCTGTAGCCAACCTAAGGGCAGAGGAAAGGGCAAAAGAGGGAATGAAAAGATGTGGTTTGAATACATATGTATAAACATTTCTTGAGCTAGTGTATATACTTCTGTGCATGAAGCCAAGATATCATATGCCCAGATTCTATCCGTGAGCAGCTTGCTTCTGTTATCAGGCTGAATTGGGAACGAATACAATGTATGTCATAGGTATTCCCCAAAGGGCAAATTGTTCACTGGAAAAAAAATACAGTTTAAGAGCTTGTCTTTGGGGGCATTTTTCTGAGTTTCAGCGTTAGAATTTCCTTCCAGCAAACGTATTAAATGTCTGCTGCGTGCTGGGAAGAGTGTTAGAGCGCTGGGATACGCAGATGGACATGGCAGCCTGTGTATCCTTGCGTGGTCCTTGACGGCCAGGCTCGGGATTTGGATCTTGTTGACGGGTTTTAAAAGGGGGCTTGATGTACTGTCTTGGCAACACTTTCCAACCAACCTCTGCCTTCCCTCCGTCTGCTTCCTTTGTGGAGTAATGAGATTACTGTTCTCTTAGGTGCCCAGCCTCAAAGGTCTTGAAGATGTGGTCTTCTCTGTGACGGAGGCCTTCAGTGGTAATTCACTCCCCTGACCCCTGTTGTCCCCACTCATCACCTGCAGTACTGCAGCAGCATCCTACCCGGGTGCCTCGCATCCAGCCTCGCTCCCCTAACTGAGCCCCTTGCCGCCACCAGTGTGAGCCTTCTAAAACGCAAATCAGACCCGCCTCACTTCAGTGGCCAATTCCTTTTCCTCATTAACTTCCTTGTCCTTCCACGTTGAACCTCACTTTTTCTCCAGCCAGACTGAATTCCTTCAAGTTCCCTTAACGCCACGCTCCTGACTTTCGGCCTTTGTGTATATTCTTTCCTCCGTCCCCGCCCTGGCTTTTATCCCCTCCTCACAGGTGCTGCTTCTTCATTCTCAGGCTCCCAGAGCTCCCTTCCCTTATCCTCTCGTACCACGTAAAGTGTGTCACAGTGTCCTGCGCCTCCCTTATCATGCCCACACTGAGTCATACTTTATTATTATCTGCGTCTTTAATGTCCTTGGTCTGCCTTTTCTGCTGGTTAAGTTCAGGAACTATACTGTTTCATTCTTGGTCGTGTTCATCCACAGCACTGAACAAAGTACTTGGCCCATGGTAGACGTTCAGTAAACACAATAAATACCTAAGTAAAGTTTCTTAACATGTTCCTAGTATGTATTTTAATAGGTAAGAGATATTAGCAATTATTATTTTATTGTCATATTTTTAAGTGAACATTTTTAAGTGAAAGGGGAATTTAAAAGTGGATAAATGCCATGAGTCCTTCTTTGAATCTTATGCTATGAAAGAGGCAGACGACTCAGCTGTTTAACTTCTGGTTATATAATCTTGAGAAACTCCCACACGTTATGCACAAGGAGGTTAAGGTTATTCACTCTGAAGTATTGTTTGTAATAGTGAAAAACTGAAAACAACCCCAATATCCATTAATAGGGGAATAGGTGCCTAAACGACTGTATATTCATATAGTGGAAATCCGTACAGTACTTAACATGAATAAACTCCAGCTGTATGTTTCAACATGAGTAAGTCTCAGGCATAATACTGGGCAGAAAAAGCAGTTGCAGAAGGATAATCACATTATGTAAATTTATAAAACCACATAAAACAATACTATTCAGGGACTTCCCTGGTGGCGCAGTGGTTGAGAGTCCGCCTGCCGATACAGGGGACACGGGTTCGTGCCCGAGTCCGGGAAGATCCCACATGCCGCGGAGCGGCTGGGCCCCGTGAGCCATGGCCGCTGAGCCTGCGCGTCCGGAGCCTGTGCTCCGCAACGGGAGAGGCCACGACAGTGAGAGGCCCGCGTACCGCAAAAAAAAAAAGAAGCCGCCTGCCAACGTAGGGGACACAGGTTCGAGCCCTAGTCCGGGAAGATCCCACATGCCGCGGAGCAACTAGGCCTGTGCTCCATGACATCCCGCGAGCCACAATTGCTGAAGCCCGTGCACCTAGAGCCCATGCTCTGCAACAAGAGAAGCCACCGCAATGAGAAGCCCGCGCACCACAACGAAGAGTAGCCCCCGCTCGCCGCAACTAGAGAAAGCCCACGCACAGCAACGAAGACCCAACGCAGCCTAAATTAATTAATTAATTAATTAATTAATTAATTAAAAACAAAAAGAAAATGGTAGTGATGGATCAAGTACTTTAAAAAAAACAATAATATTATTCAAATGTACAAAAAGACTGAAAGTATAGACAGGGGAAGGATACAAACCAACTTAAGGACAGCAGATCTGAAGAGGGAGGGGGATAGGATTAGATATGATGCGCCTAGGACTTTAACAGACCTGAAACAGATATGGTAAAAATTTCGCATCTATTAGGTGTTGATAGTAAGTGCATGGGTATTTGCTATTCTCTCTGATCGTAGTATATTTTAAATATTTCATAATTTTAACTAATTAAGTTAAAATTAAAAATAAAGGTTAGGGAGAAATCTGTGAGCTGCTAAAATCCTTTTTTTCTTTCTTTTTTTTTTTGGTAAGCCATATTTTTCAAATAGCAGACTTATAGGTAATTCACTCTCTTCCTTAGATTTTTCAGTATTTTGTGGGTTTAAAAATTCAAAACTGGCAAATGCAACCTTAGACCCTGACCCCACTGATAAGTACATAGAGCCCATATAATAAAAAATAGTCAGTCCCGTTTGAGTCTCTTCAGATCTTATCCTGAGCATCACGTTTGATTATAGGCACCATGTTTTAAAGAGCTTCCCCAGGTGGACGGCCAGGAAGGCGGGAGAGGAGCCTGCACATCTGAGCCTACAGAGAAGAGAAGTGAACACAGGAAAGGGGCGGGGAGCGCAGGGCTGTCCTCGGTGCTGGAAGGACCTTGGAGGGAGGAACTGTGTTTCAGGTTGTTTTCAGAAGAACCAGAAGTAGGAGGACCTCTCGGCTGAAGGCTCCAGGGATGCAGATCTATCTGGTCTCTGAGTCGACAACTTGCCAGCACTTGGAGCTGAGCCGGTGGTCCACAGCGCCGTGGACTCTGCTTCAGCTCTTCTGCTCCCTGCCCTCCAGGAATTCAGGCAGACCGCAGGGGTGACTGTATGGACGTCTACAAACCTATGGCCGGCCCTGCCCCCTCGTTATATTACGTCTTTAGCGGAATGCCGGAATCTCCAGCAGTCCAGAGAAGTGGTTCAGACCGAGGGCTCCAGCCAGGCTGTCTCGTTGGGCTTGGGGCTCTGCCACTTGCTGACCAAGACCGTTCTGCCAGCGCGTCCCACAGTGAAGTGTCACAGAGGTGCTGTCTCAGTCCCTCGGGGTGGTGTGGGCTTGCACGAATGAGGCCCCCCCGGGGCTCAGAGCCTGCGTGCCACTTCACAGGCGCTAACAGTGCTAGCCTGACAGCAGAGGAAGCTGTGGCTTTGCTGGAAGCCGGGCAGGCTCCCAGCAGCACCGCCCTCCCCATCCCCGGCCCAGGCGTTTGGGAAACGGGGCTCTGAGCCGTAGTCATACTGGAAAAGGACTGAGCACGTTACTTTTTAAATCCTGCAGTTCTTTGAAGGATTACTATCAGTGATACTATTCATATGTCTTTTAGATACTTTAATACATTTCGTTGACTTAAAATGACAGAGGAAAGAGTCTGTTTTTTGTTTTGTTTTTTATACACCTCCCCAAATGGTTTTCAGGAATTCTAAAATTAGACGTTTAATAACCGAAGTAAAAACATTTGGGAATGGGAGAGGACTTGGAGGAAGGATAAAACTTGAAATCACAGAATTTTAAGTGTGGAAGCAATGTTATTAATAACTATTATTATTTTAAACTCTTATTTTTAATTCTTGATAATTATTTATGAAACTGTAGGATAGAGGCACATTCAGTGAGTTCATTCTTATCATATGTGGTGTAAAAATCAAAAAAAGAATGCTTCAAGAATGGATGACTCGGGAACATATGTATCTGTATAGCTGATTCACTTTGTTATACAGCAGAAACTAACACGCCATTGTAAAGCAATTATACTCCAATAAAGATGTTAAAAAAAAAAAGAAAAGAATGGATGGCTCCTCTTTCTCCATTTTGAAGTCTTAAAAGTAGTTTCTTTGTTGTTCTTTGGATTCACTTTCGTTCTAGTGGTATCTTTACTTTTTCTTTTTACGTGATTTCTGTGCAGTGCTTTTTGAAGTACAGCATTTATGGTATCTTGTGAGCCTTTGATTTACAATTAAAGAATATATAGTCCTTTATTTTTTCCCCCAAGGTCTCTAATTGCATCTTTTTTGATGGAGTCAAAAGCACAGTAGACGTGCTCTATCTCCCTTTCTTGTTCACTGATTGCTTAAGGTAGGAGGCGTCAGACTTGGAATTAATGGTCAGTGACTTGGCCGTGCTCTGTGTTATTCAGTAAACTGTAGCCTCCATAGATACCGGTTCCTCCCCAGATTCCTGGCTTCTTATCTCTGTGTGTCTGTCTCTGTGCACTGGGTGCATGCACCTGTCTTTGAACCACTGTACGAAGGCCTGTCACTGTTAATGATTAACACCTACTGCCAGGAATTTGGATTTTCCATTATTAAGTGGCCTGTGCCGAGCAATTAAACACGTAGTACTTGAGGAGTGATCTCAGCGACCAAAAGAATGTTTTTGTGTGCTTCATAATTTCAAAGTATCCAAAGGGCTTCTAACACCCCAGACTTTTTTTTTTTTTTACACACTTTTGCATGTTTTAAAATTCATTCAGAAGGAAGAGTACTTTGGCTGCTTTCTCTTTGATGATATTTTTTTCTCTTATGAAGTCTTAGGCAAGTGATTTTTTTTTTTTTTTTTTTTAATTTATAAAGTCATTGCAAGGAGATTCACATTTTGGTTTGGGACCTGGAATTTAAAATGGTTTCTTATGCAGTTACTGTAGCAGTAACACAAAAAGCCTAAGTGAATTTACTGCCTTTATCTCTTCCTCATGCCATTTCATTTCACAATAGCTAATTGGATTGTTATCTACACGACTGAAAAGTAATATCTTAACAAAAGGGCAGACGGTAATGAGTTAGAAATTAGAAGCTGACTGGAAATGAGCCTCTGTCCCCAAATACACTACAGTAAAATCTCCAATTTGGACAAACTGGTTGAAGAAAGCCACCAGTTAAATAATGGATTCCAGAATTTTTTTTAACAGGTAACATTTTCCTTTTTTTCTTTTCAAGTAATAAATAGTCATTTATATCTGGCACAATGTAATGAAGAAATCCTGTTCTATAAACACCAGCTGATGTTTATTAGCAGAAGTAATTTGGATATCAGTTGGTCTTAAGAAAATCATTTCTCCTGCCATGTCGTTTATGAAGGTTGTTTAGAAAAAATAAAGAATGTTTCAGAGGTGACTTTCGGTCCACTTTGGTAGAATTACCGTAAGTTCAGAATTGGTTTGATCTGAATAAAGAACCTTTATTTTTAGGGCTCTCCTTTTCTTCTTGATATTATCATATTTGTCTGTGGGAGGATGGCCCTCCACGTTTATTTTCCTTTATGACTCCAGTCCCGTGGCCCAGCTCTCGTTCCTTCCGTGAGCCTCTGTCTTGCACTGTCTCTTCACACATCAGTACTTTTGAGGTGGCCTCTGGAAAGCGGCCTGCTTGTAATAGAGTGTGACATGTTCACACCATACTCATAGCTCTCAAAGCTCACAGCCCAGAGCTCCACCTGAGAAGGCGGAGTTTCTCACAAAGCTTTTGGCATTAGGATATCCTAAGATTAGCTTTGTCTGGAGCGGTGGAACTAAAAGTTTGCAGATGCCTTGCTTTCTATGGGAGTGCTTGATTTATGGCAGGCTAGTCGGGAAGAGAAAGCAGTTCAGCACAGAAAGGAATATTTATGTCTCTGGTACAGGACGGAACACCTTACAGAAATGAAATAAGAATGCGGATGTAGATTAAAAACAATAGAGTTCTCAGTTTTACTACTGAATAAATGTTCTCTAATAGGAATAAAAGTATTCTTCATAGATTTTCTATTTCTTACAAGTGCAATCATTCTAAAACCAAAACCGAGAGGAAGTTACACTTTAATCAGTCAGTATCACGACAGAGGGACTTTTGTTAGCTAATTCATGATATCTGTGTATAAAGTGACGGTTTCCACCCATCCGTGGGATCCTGATAAGTTCTCTGTGTACTGACTGTATTTTCCAGCAGCTTATCGTTTTAGCGATGTTGCGTGTTCATTTCTGATGGGCCTTCACCTGACCCCTGTCACGTTCGCCTTGTTTTTCCCCTTAACCTCTCCACCACGGTGTGTTAATTCCCTAAGCAGATTCTTAAATACCCTAAGGAAAGACATCGGAACCGCCACAGTCTTTGCGACAAGAAGAACTATCCTTTAATTAGTCAAGCTTTCCCTTTTGGCTTTCATTTTAAATGGGACTTTCACATCGGTACTTGGCCGCTGTGTGTTGATGCACGTCTTACGTGTCAGGTGATTGTACAAGCCAGAGACGATAACAAAGTGTGATGACTCTTTTCGGGCCATAAAACCAGAAGGGCCACAGACAGATGGGACCTGGGGCCCACAGCTTGACGCTCTTCACACCTGACGTTGTGGCCAGGTGTCCTGTGTGCGTCCCTGTGGATGAGGTGCAGCCTGCCTGGGTCACAGGATGAGCCCGCTGTGCCTCACCCTCAGGGGATGCTTATCTGCCTTCTTTTGAGTTGGGCTTGGAAAAAGGTGGGTAAAAATTTCATAAAGAACCTTCCATGGGCTTCCCTGGTGGCGCAGTGCTTGAGAGTCCGCCTGCCGATGCAGGGGACGCGGGTTCGTGCCCCGGTTCGGGAGGATCCCACATGCCGCGGAGCGGCTGGGCCCGTGAGCCATGGCCGCTGAGCCTGCGCGTCCGGAGCCTGTGCTCCGCAACGGAAGAGGCCACAACAGTGAGAGGACCGCGTACCGCAAAAAAAAAAAACCCAAAAAATTTCGTAAAGAGCCTTCCATGAAGAAGGGCAAATCTGAGAAACCACATTGTAAGGCTCAAAACCTGCCACTTAATGATGCTCATGGCCCCTAATAAAGCAGGAACCATCAATTACATAAGCCAATCTGCCCCCCCCCGCCCACCCCCCCTAAAAAACACCCCCCAAACGATGAAACAAAAAAACCCTAGAAGGGCCAGAGGGAGCCTTGTGCGCGTGCGAGTCCCTCATGTGCTGAGGTCCAGCGCGGCCCGTTTTGGCTGCAGGGGGCGCGGTCCGGGGGACCTGCAGCGGGCGGGCGGCGGAGCTGCGCGGGACGCGGCAGCCCGAGGTGACGCTGACGCTGTCCCCTGCGGCAGGAGCTGCGGTCCCGGGAGGAAGAGCTGACGCGGGCCGCCCTGCAGCAGAAGTCACAGGAGGAGCTGCTCAGGCGGCGGGAGCAGCAGCTGGCCGCGCGGGAGATCGACGTGCTGGAGCGCGAGCTCAACATCCTCATCTTCCAGCTGAGCCAGGAGAGGCCCAACGTCAAGAAGAGGAAGGGCAAGTTTAAGAGGAGCCGCCTGAAGCTCAAAGACGGGCGTCGGATAAGTTTACCTTCAGGTACGATCTTGTCCCCATGTTCCCTAAGACCCGGGTGGTCATCCCTCCCGCGCGCTTCTTTGTTTCATCAGAACTGGGGGAGTGAGCTTTTAAAGCTTCGAACGAATGAGATCTTCATCTCTTGCTTCAGTTCGTGGTCATAGTAACGACCTAATGAGTTTTCACGGGTGAAACAGCCTAGGGAGGGAGTGCACCGCAGGCCACTGGGTGCTGCGAATCCCACCCCAAGCATCCTCTCCTGTTAGTGGAGACATTGATTTACTCCTTTGGAAATCAAAGCAGAATTAATTCCTCTTTAGCTGATTGCACTGAACCGGCATCACTCAGCATGGTGAAAATCCAGCCCAGAACTATCTTACTCAAAACGTGTAAACAATTAAGAAACATGAAAACAGTGAAGAAATGATTTCTTTCACCCTACCCATGGCAAACTTCTTGTCTCTAATCGTAGTAGCAAGAAAAGTGGAATAAATTAAAAGGTACAAGTGCAAGGTCAATTAGCAGCAAAGAGCTGATTATTTATCTATGTATTTAACATTATACAACAGTTAGGATTTCATTTTATTTGGGGGAAAAAAAGTCCAATTGAACATTTAATTTAAAACAATCTTAGTACCTAATTTTTTAACCAGATCAAAGTTGTGAACGTAAAGAACAGAGGTATATTTTAAAATTGTAATTTAAGCCAACTTTTCGTTAGTCATCACAACTGTTTGGCTACAATTACCTTTTAAAATCTGAACATACTTAGGTTTTGTCACTAAGCTATTGCTTCCACAAGGATCGCGGGGCTGTGATCTGGGGCACTAAGGTTGCTATTCACACCCTCAGCAAAGTGTATCTGGTGCCTGGGTTACACGCCCACTTTCATCTGAGGGTTCAATATCGTTGAGGTATGAGAACGAACCAGTAATTCTAGGGAAACTTTTAAAAATATTTCTAAACCATTGTGACAATAACATAGAAGGAATACGTGTTAGGAGAAACTAAACAGAATACAAAAGAGCAAACATATGTTAGTTCACGAAATCAAGTTCTTTGATGTTATGTGTTATACTTTGCTTAAGGGGACACCAGATGTCTGCCTGTGTTTTGCAGCTCTTTCTAACAGGGAAGGACGGTGACAGGACTCGGAGCTGGCTGCACCTGTATAGAATGTGCAGTAAGGTCTATATATCTGTTACTACCTCTCTCTGTGTCTCTCTCTGTATGTATTACATCTTAGATTGCTCCTCGTGGATTCTAGTGTTTTCCTGAGATGTTTGATAATGGTGTGGAAATTTGACTTAAATAACAGTAACAACAGTTTTGTTTTATATAAAGTATGTATAAATTGTCTTGTAAAAATACTTACTGCAAAATCCTAGAGGCCTTGCAGCATACTGTGGTCTTTTAGGTTATGGCAGAAGTCCTCAACTGATCAGAAAATTGCTGGAATGGGGTAGCCAGGAGTACACAGTATACATTATCGATTATGTGTTTTGATGAGGTGAGAACAGGCAATGGGTCCTTAATTCATTTTACCTTTGCCCTCTCTGGGAGCAAAAAAGGTACTTTTCCAGGTTCTTTTCTAATATTTGCTTTTAGCCAAAGTGTAACTCGAAGGACCATTCACTGGACGGTCTGATATGTCAGACATAATTTAAAATATTTTCTGTATGACGAGGCTTCTGCTTTCAGTATAGACGATAGAAAAATTCAGAGAGGCACTCAGTGAGAGTTTTCTTCTCCAGTCCTGAGCTGTATCAGCATTCTTCTATCTGCACTGTGACTATGTTACCATAATTAATATTTACTGATTGCCTTGCAAAACTTTGGATGGGGGAGCTAATTAGAAACTGATGGAAAATAAACTTGGGGGAAACAATGAAATCATTCCAGTGATTCTTTAATCTTCCTGGGAGAGTGATTAAATAAAATATCTCAGGATTCCCGAGGTTCTTCTTCTCAAATGTTGCTTGGCCTAATACCTTGCATTTATTCAGCACAAATTGAATATATTTTACCGTTTTTGCTAGATTTATATTATTCCTGGATTGTACTATTTGCCTTTTCTATTTCTGAGAATAGAGGGGTCCTTTTAGTTACACATTACTTTACCTTCTGCCGCTTAATAAAAGATTCTGGTTAAAACATAACCCATAAAATCTACTAATCCTGATCCATTTTGAAGGAATGAAATGCAGCTTCTATGATTTAGAATGGCAGTTACCTCTTCTGCCCACAAGATGGTGCTACATTGTTGTGACACTGGTACCGCTAGGGAAACTATTTTTCTCATTCGAATCCCCCAGCTCTACACTCCCCTCTCCACACACACACACACACACACACACACACACATACACACCCAGGGGTTACTTGCCCAACATCCCAAAGTAGGACACACATCCAAAGATCCAAAGAAAAGAATGATAACTATAAAAATAATTATTTTTCTCCTTCAGGAATCTTGCTGAGTAGGGAAAGCAATTATTTGTACCTTATTAAGTTCATGGGAGTTAGCTGATTCTGATATTAGTATCTGCTAGAAAGTTCTTTGAGGTACCAGATTTTAGTACTATTTAATGGTACATTTTTAAGGAAGAAACGGCTGATAGGTGATAGATTGAAGGGTGGTGATACTTTCCTTTCAGCATACCAAATTACTTGAACCCCTTTTGCAGGGTTTTTTCCATGTGTAACTGGCTTAAAGAATTTCTCAGAAACATATTTGAGACTCCTACAAACTGGTTCTTAATATTTATGCCTGTGGATCTTTCAAAAATGTGCTATTAAATGTGAATAATTATCTAAGCGTTGTAATTTTGTCCTTCAGAATCACTGATGGTAGCTTTGAATCTTATGGCTACTTATAGCTATGGTGACTTACTGCCAGAAAACTCAAATGTAATTATTCCTGCTGGCAATCCTGCATAGCTAGCGAATAAGGAAGAGAAATGCTTATAAAATGAGACAGCATCATCTAAGAGTTTGTAAATGATATTTTGTGCATCCTTGGAATTTGTAGAACGAAAAAGAACGCTCATGGTAGATATTTTTATATTGTTACCACTTTGTATCACTCCTGCTGTATTATGTTTATTCTGAACCAAAGTTGTGTTTTTAGAACATATAAAACCGGTCAAAGAGGTTCTGAAGCTTTCAGAAGTCGGCGTGTCTCTAAAGCCGTGGTATTCTCACTTCAGCCATTTCAGAGGTGCCCGAGTCCTGCCTGGGATGCGTGAGTGTGAGTGAGTGTGTGCACACCCATAGGGAGAGAAGGCAAAAGCTCCACCAGGACTCTTCAAAGAATACTGCAACTTCTGTAAAAATGATGGTTCCCACTGAGCCGGGTCAGTGTCCTTAATGAAACATAAATATTGCCAGGGGAAATGCAAGTACAGGTTTACTCAAAAGCCTGTGGCCCACACGATAACCTGCCATGAGAACACGTCTAGCAAGCGGTCCAGAGAAAAACTGGACATTGGCCAGGGCCCCTTAACAGTTCAGCCCAAGTTTTCCTAAATGTGTAACTAGGACAGAGTCAAGCTTTCCCCATTTCATAGGGACAAGGATGTTTATCATAAAGAATATTTTATTTATGTTTAAAGCACAGAGCGCCTTTTTTTCCCCCTGAGTGAAAGTCTTTAGATTTTTTCAGAAGACCGGAAACACTCCAGATCTTGGGGATTGTGGAAGTCCAGTCTTGTGCCTTTGTAACTCGCCCTTGGCCTTAAAGCCTTCCATGCTGTTTCCCTGACCTGTGCCTGGCATCTCTCCTCCCATCATTTGTTCCCCATGGTTTGCCATTCAGATGCCGTGGCCTGATTCTGTGTTCTAGTGCGGAGGCCTGCAAGAGCAGCCCTCCTTCTGCTCTGGGCTGGAGGCTCATCCACAGCGTGCGGACAAACCACGGGGCTAGTTGAACCTTTATAACGCGCTTCAGTCTAAACTGTTTCATATCTTTGGATAAGAATATTTCTTTCTTTTCCTACCTGCTTCCCCTCCCCCCAGTTCAGTTCGTCATCTGCCCTGATGAGCTGCTTTCTTGCATCCATTCTTTCCTTAACTACTCTGCCCAGTCAAGTCTTTCTTGCTCACGTAAATGGTAGATGGACAGAGCCTCCCATCTGGCACGTCATTTCCATTCGCTTTGTCTTCACAACATGATCTCTGCCCCTGTGTTACTTGTAATCTTTTCTTTTAATTGGAGTACAGTTGCTTTACAATGTTGTGTTAGTTTCTACTGTACAGCAAAGTGAATCAGCTATACGTACACACATATCCCCTCTTTTTTGGATTTCCTTCCATTTAGGTCACCGCAGAGCATTGAATAGAGTTCCCTGTGCTATGCAGTAGGTTCTCATTAGGTATCTATTTTATACATAGTATCAATAGTGTATATACGTCAATCCCCATCTCTCAATTCATCCCACCCCTTGCCCCTTGGTATCCATACATTTGTTTTCTATGTCTGTGTCTCTATTTCTGCTTTGCAAATAGGATCACCTATACCATTTTTTTAGATTCCACATATATGGGCATATACCCAGAGAAAACGGTAATTCAAAAAGACACATGCACCCCAGTGTTCATAGCAGCACTGTTTACAATAGCCAGGACATGGAAACAATCTAAGCGTCTCTCAACAGAGGAATGGATAAAGAAAATGTGGCACGTGTATATATAATGGAATATTACTCAGCCATAAAAAGGAACAAAATTGGGTCATTTGCAGAGATTTGTAGAGATGTAGAGGGACCTAGAGTCTGTCGTACAGAGTGAAATAAGTCAGAAAGAGAAAAACAAATACCGTATACTAACGCATATGTGTTACTTGTAATCTTAAACAGAGAAGACATTGATTCTGCAAAGATTTGCTACGTACCTTTCCTGTGCACATTTGGGGGTGGTCACAGTGATGGCAGCTGACTCCTTCCCCCCAACATAGAGAGCTGACATTGTATTGGGGACAGCCTTAAGCTAATAATTAAACAAATGCTTATTTTTTTTGCTGTAATTATTAACTACTGTGAAGGAAAAGTCCTGTGACAGTGATTAGTAGAGAGATGTCTCCTGGTCTAAGGAGATCACAGACAGCTTCCTCACAAAGAAACCTTTAAATGGAGACTCGAAGTAGGAATTTACCAAACACGAGGGGAACAGGCAGGGAACACCTGCGAAGAAACTTGGTTTCTTCCAGGAATTGAAAAATGACCAGTGTGGCTTGACTCTGCCCCCGGGCCAAATCCAGCCTCCCGCCTGTTTTGTATAGCTCACAAGCTAAGAACATTTAAATACTAGAAAAAACGATTTTCTGACACATGAACATTGCAGGAAAGGTAAACTGCAGCGTCCATAATAGAGTCACATTGGAACACACGCCTTTATGTGTTTGTGGGAATGCTTTCTCGCTCCGTCAGACCACATGGCTCATAGAAACTAAAATATTTACTGTGTGGCACTGCTTAGGAAAAGTTTGCTGACCCCTGGTGTAGACCACGGCGAGTGATGGGAGAGCAGGGCACAGTGAGGCTAGGGTGGCACGAGGAGCCCAGACTCTGATTTGCAGGGGACTGGAGAGGATGTTATGATTTTGACCTGTAACTTTAAGAATGATGAAAAGCCTTTGAGGGATTTTAAGCAGGGGAATGATAGTCGATAGTCAGCCATGCATTTTTAAAAAGACATCTGCCTGCTGTGAGGTAGACCAGAGGGGCCAAACAGAGATGCTGAAAGATCAATCAAGGGATTGTAGCAGCCTCGGCGTGAAATGATGGTGGCAGCGGAAATGGAGAGAACAGAAAGCATCACTCATGTGTGTTGAGCATTTATTATGTTCTGAGCCCTGTACTTAAGTATTTTCTGTATTTATTTGTATTTAATTTTTCCTAACTGTCCTGTGAAATAGGAATAATTATTTTTTCCATTTTTGTCAATGAAGGTGCTGTGACTTCAAAGAGATTAAGTCACTTTCCCAAAATTCATGTGGCTAGTAAGTGATAAGCTGGGATTCATTCACATCTGGAGTTTGCTGATTCCAGAACCTAGAATATAAATTTCTCAACTATAACTCTAAGAAGAATATATAACGAGTTTTACAAGATATTTTGTGTTTGACTGGATATGGTGGGTCAGGGAGAACACAATATCAAGAAAAGTTTCAAATTCCTAGCATGAGTAATTGGATAGATGTCTTGCCTACCAAATTCGAACTCATTTCAAATACCAGGTGGTTCTTTAAAGTTCTTTAATTTTCAAAAAGGCAAATTATAGCTGTCTTGCATATGTGAAATGAACATGTGTCAATGATTTTATTCAACTTATTAATTAATGAGGGAACCAGTTAAAACTGGCTCGCATGAGAATTTGAGGGCCTAAGTGTTTATGGTCAATTTAGTAAAGAAATGTTAGGATTAGATTGCTAGGCTAAATACAAACCCAATATGGCTGTAAATCATAACCTTTGGGATTTTCTTTTACACCAGACAGCAGTTATTTGCATCATCACCAGACAAAATCTACAAGTTAACCTCTGCTCCTACTGAGTTGTAAAAATAGCCCAGTCAATAGAACATCAGTCAGAGGTTAAGCTCGGCACTGCACTGAAAGAACATCCGGTAATTTCTTTTACCTGCTTCCAAGTTTCTGATAATTTTTCTGGCAGCGTACAGAGTTTTCCCAGACACCCTCCTCTTTCCTCTGGTAATATGACTTTTCTTCCGTATGTTCCCATAGTTCTTGGCACATCTCTGGCATGAGAGCTACCCTATATTACAGTTAGGTAATAGTAACCATCGTATGTACGTAGCGTGACCACAAAACGCTTTCAACTGCAGGCAAGGGGGAGTTTCTCTTGACCCTGGCTGGGTCTGAAAATTAAACCGACACAAGCCCGATCCACAGGGGAACAGCATAAAAATGTACTTAATGTAAGTTTCTGTGACATGGGAACCTGCATCAGGAAAGGAAGACCCAAAGAAACAGACCTGAATGTTGAGGAAGGTTGATGAAGAGTGGATGGTCATGTGGAAATGTGACAGGCTAAGTAGTAAACGTTGGGGTAGCATGTCCGGAGCCCCGCATAACGTCCGCTTTCCGTTCTAATCACCACGGCAACCCTGGGAGGTGTCTGCTGTTCTAGCCAACAACCGCAGGGACCAGCGCCGAGAGGCTCCTGACTAGTTTGGGGTCTGTAGTCCGTTAGTGACAGAACCAGGACTCATGTAAACCCAGGGTGTCTCCCATCTCGATTTTGTTTTCAACTCTATCAGACTGCACGAAGGTAACTCTTTCTGCCCGGAAAACCGTGAGTTCTGCAATACGCAGTAATAGTTTCTTTCCTTGTGAGCATGTGTCTCTCACCGTGCCTCATGTGTCATGACTCTGAGTCATTGTTTACGGACATGAGCCCTGAATGGAAGATAAGTAAGAAACTAGGAACAGACTCTGAGATACACCATATTCTTACTGTCTGGCCGTTCCTGCTTTTATTGCCATGTGCGAAAGCTGGGGCTACGGGAATAACCGAAAACCATGGACTCTCAGTTCTCATTTTTTTTTTTCCCCATATCTGACAGATTTCCAGCACAAAATAACCGTGCAGGCCTCCCCCAACTTGGACAAACGGAGGAGCCTGAACAGCAGCAGCTTCAGTACACCGAGCAGCCCCACGGTGATCCCCCGACTCCGGGCAATACAGCGTGAGCTTTCTCCCCCACGGGGGGCTTCTGGGCGGCTTTCTGTCACTAACTGACTGGGATCCAACTGAAGCAGACATTCATAGCCGGTTCTAACCCTGTGATATTTAGGAGGTGTCAGAACTATTTGGAAAGCAAGATTTGGTCTTATCTTCCTTAGCCTCATTTTCTTGTTCTCACAATCAATGATTTTTAGATTCCACGCAATCGGTGATGTGACCAGGCCACAGAGCAGAAAGTGAAATAATATCGTGAGACATTTTGTTAAACGCCTGCCTGCAACATTTGCATGACCTAGTTATATCAGTAGCCTCTTTATGGATATTTTGAAAGCTGAAATCAGGAATTCAAGGTTACTTCCGTTCGTTTCATTGTTTTGTAAGGAAAAAAATATTTTGCTTTTTGAAATTTAGCTTGAATATGGTCCGTGTTGACCAACTAATGCAAACAGCCCTCCACTTAGGGTGGTTCGACTTAGGGTTTTTTGACTGTATGATGGTGCAGAGTGATTCACATTCAGTGGAAACCGTACTTCGAATTTTGAATTTTTTTTTTTTTTTTTTTGGCGATACGCGGGCCTCTCACTGCTGTGGCCTCTCCCGTTGCGGAGCACAGGCTCCGGACGCGCAGGCTCAGCGGCCATGGCTCACGGGCCCAGCCGCTCTGCAGCATGTGGGATCCTCCCGGACCGGGGCACAAACCCGTGTCCCCTGCATCGGCAGGCGGACTGTCAACCACTGCGCCACCAGGGAAGCCCTCGAATTTTGAATTTTGATCTTTTCCTGGGCAGTGATACTGGGTACCATCCTCTCTCGTGATGCTGGGCAGTGCACCATCACAAGGGTGAACAACCCATACACTCACAACCACTCTGTACCCACATAAGCAGTCTGTTTTTCACTTTCAGTACAGCATTCAGTAAGTCACATGAGACATTTGACTTTATTATAAAATAGGCTTTGCATTAGATGATTTTGCCCAACTGTAGACTAGTGTAAGTGTTCTGAGCACATTCAAGGTGGGCAGGGCTAAGCCATGATGTTTCGTAGGTGAGGTGTATCAAACACGTTTTCACCTTATGATATTTTTAACTTAGGATAGATTATTGGATGAAACCCCATCGTAAGTCGGGGAAGATCTGTCCTTCAAAATACCACTTAGTATTTTGATTTTAGAGTGTTCAGCCTAGTGGAAAAAATAAATATACTAATTCATCTGGCATCCTCGCACTGTGAGAGTTTCAATTAGACCCAAAGGGGATATTTTTACCCCCTGTGTAGGTATGTCATAATGTTTTCAGTTGTGTTTTGGGAACCTCTGGTGTGTGACGGGGTTGTTTTCTAAGTGTGTAGTAATAACAGCCACTCTCCCAGTGATTCCCAAGCCAACTGTCAGTGCACAGAGAGGCTGGGGGTTGGCATATGTGTGTGTCAGCAACATGTGGGTGTTAGACGTGAGTGTAAACCGCCCAAGAGGGGATGAAATAAGGCAAGACGTGGGGAAACTTAACATACATTCAGATTTTTAAAGGTAATTGCAGCCAAACACTTGTGATGACTAATGAAAAATTGGCTTAAATTACAATTTTAAAATATACCTTTGTTCCTTAGGTTCAAAACTTTGATTTGGTTAAAAAATTAAGTATTAAGTTTGTTTTCAGTTAACTGTTCAATTTGACCTTTTTTCCCCCAAATAAAATGAAATCCTAACTGTTGCATAATGTTAAATACATAGATAAATAAATAACTCTTTATGGCTAATTTACCTCCAATTTGTATCTTTTAATTTAGTTCACTTTTCTTGCTGTTATCAGAGATAGAACTTTGCCAGCGGCAGGGTGAAAGAAATTAATTTCTTTGTCGTTTTCATGTTTCTCAATTGTTCACACGTTTCGACTAAGATAGTTTTACAACTGATTTGATTCATTTTAACTTAACAATTTTTTAATTGGTTAATGAGTGATGATGTTCTCTGTTTAGTGACCTCAGATGAAAGCAATAAAACTTGGGGCAGGAACACGGTCTGTCGACAAGAAGAATTTGAAGATGTAAAAAGGAATTTCAAGAAAAAGGGTTGTACCTGGGGTCCAAATTCCATTCAAATGAAAGAAAGAACTGACTGCAAAGAAAGGTACTTGTGTGACATCTGGTGGCATTTCAGTGTGTACTGTGATAAATAGCAGTGCGTTTTAAATATTGCACTGGCCAGACCTAACTTTTATTTATTTATTTTTAATTAATTTATTTATTTTTTGCGGTATGTGGGCCTCTCACTGTTGTGGCCTCTCCCGTTGCGGAGCACAGGCTCTGGACGCGCAGGCTTAATGGCCACGGCTCACGGGCCCAGCCGCTCTGCGGCATGCGGGATCCTCCCAGACCAGGGCACGAACCCGTGTCCCCTGCATCGGCAGGCGGACTCTCAACCACTGCGCCACCAGGGAAGCCCAGGCCAGACCTAACTTTTAAAAAGCAATTAGAGTAATACAGAGATACCTGAATATAATTTCATTTCTAGGATGGGTTTATCCTACTAAATCAATTATTATTTAGTTAAGCAATTAAAAAGATTCTCTGTCTCTTGTTAAGGTTTTATCTGTACTTTGTTAGCTCTTTAAAACATAGAGGCCAATATGTTCTCTTTACTACCTAAAAATATTGTTAGCGTGTATCCACCAAAACCTAATTTGTGTGTCATATGGTTCTATTATATCAAAATAAACATTTTTCTCTTGTAGAATAAGACCTCTCTCAGATGGCAACAGTCCTTGGTCAACCATCTTAATAAAAAATCAGAAAACCATGCCGCTGGCTTCATTATTTGTGGACCAGTCAGGTAAATGTGCTTCAGGAAATAGAATTTGCTTGAGTTAGACTGAGCCTCTGAGAGTTCTAGAAGTGACATGGGAAAGGTTAGCAGCATCACATATACTGAGTCGCAGTGGCTACACTAAGCTCAAAAGTTATCTTCTGTCCTGTCAGTCTTCGTGGCGAAAAGTAATCAGGCTCCACATTGTTTATTAGGAATTTGTAACTCTTATTCTTCACCAGAAAAATTAGTATAATTTATTATATAGAACCACATTACTGTAGTATAGGAAATAGTAAATATGAAAATGTAGGCGCCCTGAAATTCTGCTGAGATTATATTCCCACCCCACGACCTGATGAAATATTGTCAGGCGGGTTAGTTGTGGGAAACTACTGCTGGAGAGTATTACACTGGAATCTCTAGTTTAAATGAACCATCATCACTTTCAGTGTTCAGTATTCCTATTCAATATTCAGATATTAAAAGGTTGAAGAGATTTGGAAGTTGCTGGAGAGTTTCAATGATGGGTTAACTCTGAAGAAAAGCAAATTGGTCTTTATCCTTGACAATTTAAGGCAGCCCTTTGGTACTGTGGTCAAATTAGAGATGTCTTAGCAAAACACGGGATAAACTTCTTGAACTTATGATCGGTGCTATGCTCAGTTTTACAAGCACCTTATCACCTACTGCCCATGTTCAGTTTTCTTCTTCTGTGTTCATCACAAGCGTGTGGTTTCAGCATAAATATCTCCATAAATACTTTCAGGTAAACACAAGGCGGGTGCTGTGTAATCCCTGGGTAGATGCTTTCTGATGTCAGATTCATTACTGTATTCTGACTCTTTCTCGCCTGTAAAGGCATGAGGGTCTCTCACTATACACTACGATTCATCGTCAGATGGCGTTTGAGGACTAATGAAGAACAATTAACAGTAATAAAACTGTTAATTCTGTAGTACAAGTTTCATTATTTGTGACTGTTGAAAAAAAGTCTTCTTGCTTTTTTTCCCTGAATTTTTTTTTATTCTTTCTTAGAATATTTTGATCCCATGAATAACTCTTCCACAGGACAGTTGGAGGAAATAAAAGGATGTATTTGGCTGACTCAGCTGGGTCTCCATTAAGTTAACCCTGTAGTTCATTGGAAGGATCACTGAGCAAAAGGTTTACACAGTCTGTCCTGCTTGAAGGTCCCCCTCCTTCCATCTGTGGGGCCTCATCCTTCTAAGTGTTTCTGTCTCAGCCCAAGCGTTTCCTGAAAACGTCCCCTGACCGCCTTAGCTGCAGTGGTGTCTCACCCCATCCCTGTATCTTAGTACCCAGTTTTACTTATGCATCGCTCTTCCCTGAAATCCTTATTGGTCTGCATGGGCACCAGTAATGTGTGTGTTCTCTGTCACCCCAAATTAGAATGTCAGCTCCTCGAAGGCAAAGATTTTATCTGGTTTGTTCACCACCCTACTCCCAGGGCCTGGTGCATAGCAAGTCTTCAGTATCTCCTGAATGCCTAAGTGAATCCTAAAAGGACAGTTGGATCTGATGTAGATATTGATTATATTCACCTTGGTTTGGGGCCTGCGAATGCATGCCATCAGTCATAGAAAGACTGGGAAAGATTGTGATGGATCCATGTAGATTCATGACAGCTCAGGAGGAAAGTGTGGGGAAGGAAGTGCTCAGTATGCTTCGAAACCTATGGCTTTTACTTGTCAACAGCATTTACCCTCTTTTTTAAAAAAATGATGGCTTAATAATTTGTTATTCGTTACATGTACCGTGCATTCAACCCATCAAAGCACAGTTCGTGCCTACTTGATGAAGGCACTATTTGGGGAAGACCCCTCACAAGATGAAACCTGCAGGGATGCTCACAGCCGCTGTGACCTGAAAGTAGAAAACAGAGGAAACCGAACGACACCAGAGAGGCTTCAGCGGAAGCCAAGATCACATGTGGGAAGAAGGGCAGTGTCAGGCCTTCTTAGGGCCAGGCAGGATTTTGAGATAGAATTGTCTGAGGGAAATGGGACAGTGGGAGGAGGACACGGGGAGAAAGATAGCAGAGGAAAATACTGGGCTTGTTGGGAGAAAAGCTGGCATCCGGCTGGTCTAGCGAACCGAGCACATTTTAGGTGCAGTGGACACAAGGCTGCAGAAATCATGGGTGTCTCTGTCGGGGATGATCTGGACACCAGGTGAGGGAGTTCGTCGTTTCAGTCATTCATGGTTAAGCCCTAAGTGATAAGAATTATAGCTTCCTCTCCAGTAGCAGAATATGTTACCCTTTGGGGCTCTGACCTCTGGAGAATCTTCTCCTGTTGCGGGGCTCCTACACTTTAATGGTAGCTTGTTGAAACAGGCTGCTGGGCACCACCATAGTCTGAAGTGTGCCAAGAATTCACTGCTCTACGCAGGATGGTTCCTGTAGCAACAGGGCGTGGCCCAGTTATCTAGGTCACGCGCAAGGGCACCTTTTGTCTGACGTGTCCTCCTGCTGCTGTCTGTGCATGTGCATTTCTGTATCTTGATGACTTTGTTTCTATAGAAGTTTCTGTTTTCTATGCCAGTGAAGATCCACTTCCTGAAGGACAGGAAACAGCAGAGGACTTGCTCGCCTGTTCCTGTGCAGGGAGCTGAGTCATTGCACCCTGGACGCCCCTTCCTTAGGGTCCTCCTGGACGAACCATTTGCTGAACTGCAAAGGACTCCATGTGTTTTGATTTAGAATATGTATTTATTAGATTTCAGCCTTGTTTTACAGTATAGCTTGCATGGTTTTTACGGTAAAATGGTCCTAGCCTGTGTGTATTTATACTTCTCTGTAGGGGCATGTGAAGAGCCACAACTTGCCCCAGATGGATTGGAACACAGAAAACCAAAGCAGATAAAATCACCGAGTCAAGCCTACATCGATCTCCCTCTTTGGAAAGATGGCCAGAGAGAGAATCTGGTGGAACCCGAAAGCTGGGAGGAGAGAACCCCGGTGAGCCCTGCCACCAGCATTCCTCAGGGGACCCCTCCGAACAGTCTGAGCAGATCCCCCCAGAGGAAGAAGACGGAGTCTGCTCTGTATGGCTGCACCGTGCTGCTGGCGTCGGTGGCTCTGGGCCTGGACATCAGAGAGCTCGCGAAAGCACAGGCTGCTGAAGACCCGTTGCCCAAGGAAGAAAGGAAGAAACGCGAGGGCATCTTCCAGCGGGCGCCTAAGTCCCGGACCAGTGCCAGCTCCGCCACTAGGCTGCCAGCCGCAGGCGAGGGGACCAGCAGCCCATCCCCGCTCCCTCCGTCCAGCGCCGCGAACCTCCTGTCCATGCCTTCTCTCTCCACCAAGTGCCTGCTGCAGACTGATGGCGAAGATTCCTTCGAGAGCAGCACACACGTCCCTTGTGACCCCAAGGTGCCCATTCCAGATCCTTGCCCTGCCTTTGGAAGGAGGGATCAGGAGTCAACCCCCGTGCCAGGACTGGAGACCCATCGTGGTGTGTGGGGAAACCTGTCTCCTCCCTTCACAGTTCCAGCACGTGTGGACGCATCTTACGCTGCTTCTTCAAAAGAAAGAGCAGCACATCACCGACGGACCATGTCTGATGGAAGTGCTTCTCAGCCCCCAGGTAGGCTGCATTCGTGGGTGAAAGTACCAAACACCACTCTAGAGGATAGACTGTAAAACTGTATGGCTCTCTGATTTTATCTTCTCCAAGCGATTACATTTACAAATTTGTTTTCACATAAATCTTTGAATTTTACCCTACTCTTTTGTTTGACTTTATCATTTGGATCCTTGGAGGAGTATAATTAAGTTTCAGTAACTTAAATACATAACAGCATATTAAAACAGAAAGAGGGGCTTCCCTGGTGGCGCAGTGGTTGACAGTCTGCCTGCCGATGCAGGGGACGCAGGTTCGTGCCCCGGTCCGGGAAGATCCCACGTGCCGCAGAGCGGCTGGGCCCGTGAGCCATGGCCGCTGAGCCTGCGCATCTGGAGCCTGTGCTCCGCAACGGGAGAGGCCACAGCAGTGAGAGGCCCGCGTACCGCAAAAAAAACAAAAACAGAAAAAGCACATGGAGAATAACTGCCCCAAGCCCCTTGTGGTAGGAAGGAGAGTCATTTGCCAAAATCTGAACCAAATAATTAGTGGGAGAGTTGGCAGTAAAACTAGTCGTTTGACACAGTGTCACCTGGCTTTGCTGCCCAGGTTTATGTTGAGATTGAGTTTAGGGGGTGTAAAAGTCAAATGGACAGTAGGTGCTGTGTGGGGAATGACTATTATTCCTTTTGTATATAAAGATAATTACAACTACCTCAGATATAGATCATGAGGATTAAGTGAGATAATGTATATGAAAAATGCTTTTTAGTTTGTAAAATGTTATGCTAGGATCGGTTATAAAGTATATTAAAACTGAAACTGCTTTCATTTGCGTTACCTTTTCGTTTATCTCTTTAAGTGCTACGCCTAGACAAGATTTTTTTTCATATTATTGTTCATTGTCTTTAGATAAATTGGTTTATTGCCCTTTTATGATGCAATAAAGTATTAGTAATTTATAATTGCACATGGTGAAACCCTAGCACAAGAATCCCATAAAAAAACATGCTTTTTTTCTTAGTTTGAAGCCAATGATTATTTGCTACAGTGGTAGTAAGTCAGTTCTTCAGAACAAAAAAGGGAGGGTGTAACATGTCAAAGTGCATCTGCTTTCTTATTTTCATTAATTTTTTCAAATCATCATCTGAGAGCGAATTCAGTCATATTCACCGTCATTTTTAAGTCTTAACTTTAGTCCAGTCTAACCCATTGTGAAATCTATCCTGTTAATAAAACACTTCTAATAATCATTGTCCTAAGGGTATGATGATGACTTAGCTCTTTACAGGTGTCGTTTCCATAGGTTCAAGCAGTCTTTCCAACCTTGTAGTACTTTTCCGTAAAAACAAACATTCTCTCCTAACAGTTTTAAAGGTAAGGTTTGTGTTCAGGTTCTTTTGTGAAAGCTCACTTTAAGGTGGTCACCTAAGGGAAGTCATCCTGGTTATTTTCCTTGCTATCCATTGATTTCGACATCACTGTCTTTCTAATCACACACTGTCTTTGCCTCCTCAACCAGCTGGTGCAGCTCTCATCTCAGCCCCCGGAGCCTCTCAGCTGCCCCCTGAGTGGGTTTGGGGGACGCCCCCCTCGCCGCCTGGACCCCATAGTGACCTGCCAAGTGAGGTCCCGCCCGAAAAACAGAGAGCTGTCCATATGGTGCCTCTGCCCCGTCCTCCCCACCTAAGAAGCCAGGTAGGTGCCCCGAAGGCCTTCCCGCAGAGAACAGAGTCTCAGCCCGCACAGGCCTGCCCTGTGGTGGGCGGTCCAGGACCAGCCCCTGACTGTCCCCTCGGTGCCAAGGAGAGAACTAGGCCCCACGTGCCTTCCTTACTGGATGCCGACGTGGAAGGCCAGAGCAGGGACTGCACGGTGCCTCTGTGCAGGCTAAGAAGCAGAATGAGCCGACCATCCCTGTACGAACTGGAGAAAGAATTTCTGTCTTAAGTGCCTTATATTGTTCAAGCATTTTTTTTTTTAAGGTGAACAAATGAAAACAGTGTGTCTACCTTTGAATTGTTGTATGCTGCCGTGTTTTCAAAGCTGTGGCCATGTTACTAAGATAGTAATGGATGTCTAACTTCTCCAAAAATATACGTGATTGCGGTTGGCTGACTGTATTGTTATTCCACTGGATTCTTACCTAGCAACTTGAAACACTACACACGTGTAAAACAAGTGTGCAACAATGTAAATCTGTGTTTAAGCACAATTTTAAATGCTTTGTTTGCTCCCATTTATATCCTTGTCTATTAGTACACACAGAAATTGTAATGAGTGCGCCATTTTTGTTTCCTTCCTTCCTGTTTCCTTCCTTTTGTTTTCTATTTTCCTTTACCTTTTTCCATTTCTTTCCTTTTTTTTGTTATTTGTGCAACAAGAAGCCAAGAGTAATGTGATGTTAGCAAGTAAAGATGTTTATGTAAAAAAAATTTGATGACTAGAACAGATGGAGAGTCCTATTTGAACTACCTAACAAACTCAGCAGTAGGCTTATAATGTATAAGTATGTCCAAATCTCACCTAAAATATGCACTCTTTCTCTCTTTGAGAAAATTTGACTGAATGTAACTTGTAAAAGTTTTAATGAATGTAACTTCTAAAAATTTTATCCATTAGAACTCCAAAGTAGGTTTTTCAAAAAGCCAGTCATTGACATTTGACTCAGACCATATACTGTATACAGTTGGGAGGCGCTACCCTGTGTGTTCTCCCTGTAGAAAGGATCTTCCTTCTTCCTTCATCAGTAGCCATTGATTTGGTATCCAGAAGCGTAAAGCTTTTCCTTTTGTCGTAGAGTTCTTAAAAATCAATCGATGCGTGCGTTATGTGCCGAAGAAAATTCATGTCATTTAATATTATTTTTCTCTATTGAAGTAGATTTTTCAAAAAGCCAGTCATTGACATTTGACTCAGACCATATACTGTATACAGTTGAGAGGCGCTACCCTGTGTGTTCTCCCTGTAGAAAGGATCTTCCTTCTTCCTTCATCAGTAGCCATTGATTTGGTATCCAGAAGCGTAAAGCTTTTCCTTTTGTCGTAGAGTTTTTAAAAATCAATCGATGCGTGCGTTATGTGCCGAAGAAAATTCATGTCATTTAATATTATTTTTCTCTATTGAAATGCATAATCTCAAATACAGTTAGAAACACTGCAAAGTCGAGAAACAGCAGTACGGTTAGAATTTAAGTGTTTTAGAATAGTAGTTACTCACTTAATTGTAGATACATGTTAGATATCTGTTGGGTGGGACAGGCTGATGTGATAGAATGGAGGAATTTAAGTTATTTTCAGATGTGGGTTTATAAAGCGAATCTTTGGATAGCAGATCAGGTTGATTTTAAATTATTTTATGAGTCACTTTTATAAATCATAGAGTTATGATACAGATAAACTACTGAGTTACTAAGCTACTGAAATGGCTATCCAGGAGCTTGGTAAACTTGCCTGGGTTCTTTTGTTAAATCTATTATGCTTCTCTCCGTAGAATATGGTTATTCAGATGACACACAATAAGCATTTAAAATTTTCCCTACAGTGAAAAACTTTAATTGCAAACATTACTTGATATTTCATTTAAAATTTTACCTTGGTTAAGGTTTACTGAATAACTGGAAGGTCAGTGATTTAATCAGGTGTGATAAAGTATCTACCTATAGTAGGAAAAAAAAGGAGGAAAATTATATTATTTGGCCATTTTAGAACCTCTTAGTCATCTAACAAGTATGCCACTGCAAATGATGAACAGGGCATGAAAGGATTATTTTAATATAAGCGCATTTTGCCTTAAGGAAATTCTTGAAGCACAATCTCAGGTCCTTAATTACATTTTGTGGTGTTATGGTCCATTCTATGATTTGGCTTCACTTTTGGGTGGTCGTTGAATTACATAACAGAGATTTGGTTTCCTCAAAATTGTATCACATTTGAAACTGTGGTTGTATCACATTTGAAACTACTTCATACTCAGTCATACGAGGGCATGTAACTTCCAGCTAAAAGTAAACGAAATACATGCCTACGGTAATACATGAAACACGAAATACAGAAACTGTGTTTTCAGTTTTGCTTCTACCAAAACATCGTGTGTGTGTGTGTGTGTGTGTGTGTGTGTGGCACTTTGTGTGAGGGTAGGGGAGTGATGGCTGTCCGTCTGTGTGGTCCCTCTACTCTGTTCCTGTTTAGCTTTATTTTAGTCAACTCTCCATTATGATGACTTTAGAAATGAAGTTACATTAAAAAGATAATCGTCATATAAGGACTCGATCTCACACGTTACTGCAGGTAGTCATTTTTTGCTGAGATCTGTTGTACATTTGCGATTTTCTGTGTGTATAGGTATACTTAGCGGAATCTGGTTATTTATTTTCACATAGACTTCATAGCTCACTGAAAGATAAATTAAGCTGATTACTATTAGTCAACAGTTAAGGTGCTCCCACTGCAGAGATTTGAGGCCTGGGCCTGATACGCTGTATTATGAAGCTTTGTGACTGAAAAAGATGTTTACATATGTTGTCTATTTTTTTTAATAAAGTTTTTTTTATAGCTCGTCTGCTTGCTCAGTGGCTTTGATCTCCTGATGACTGTGGCTGTAGTTTGTAATGGTTCATTTTGTATTCAATAAGGAAAATGTGTTAATAAAGATTATTAGTAAGTCAGGTATTAACCTGCTGAATTCATTAAACTGAAGGATCATGATATGAATCACGGGATTCAATGAAATACTTTATTTAAAATGTTGTTTGGTTACGTTGAAACGTTGCACTTCATCGTGAGAATTTTGCAACTCCAGCTTTTCAGAACGCACCTTTTGGCAGAGTGAGTTAATGTATGAAGTAAATCTCAGTTGATGCTAGAGCACTGTGATGAACGAGACATGTTGATTATTAGCGTGTTTAAATCAGAAGAATTTCAAAACCCACCTAACATCTGGTGATTCTTGGTAAGCAATAAAAACTTCGGTGAATTAGAGAAGTAGATGGTAGCATTTCGTGCAGATCCAGGCAACACCCTATCGTATAAGAGGGAGAAAAATTTAATGTCTGTTGTATATCTGCTGAGTGTTAAGGACTCTCCTAGGTGCCCATATAAGGCACTTCCTATAATTCTCTTTAGTGAAGTTTGTGAGGTAGGTAGTAGTATCCCTATTTCATTAGATGTGAAACGGGCACAGAGAAGTTTGATAAAGTTCCAAAGACTCACCACCATTTACCTGTTCACACCTGCTGTAACCATACATATAGTATAGAAGATGGAGGCTTCTATGGAATCCAAAGCTAAGGTAGTGTTTCACACATCAGAAAGCTCAAAATTCTAGAATGGCTGAGTACTTACTTAAAAACAAAGCTAACAGTGGTTAATACGGTGGGATACTTCCTAAGTAATTGTGAAATGAAATAGAAAGTACTAAAACCTGCATATCCAACAGATCAACTCAGAGGAAAAGCAGTGTCCTCTTCAGTGGGTTTATAAATATGATGAAATTATTTAAGAACTGCAATGTAAATATAAAATAATTGGGCTTAAGCTGTATGTACTCTTTACTTCTGAAAAGGTCAACATGCTAAAACGCAGTGAAAGATGAGGCGCTTATGAATGAAACAATGTAATAAGTGCCACATACAGTGGAGCAAAAACTAACTGTTCTTGTTGTTTAGCAAGAAATAAGTAAGTTGAATATGCTGCAAACTCATTAAGTGCCTACTGTGATAGCCACTGGGAAAGACTAAAGGAATTCAGTGATGAGCAAGAGAGACACCACCTGGGTACTTGGCTGCATGGTTCTTAAGATCTAGTAAGAAAGACATTGAGAAGCTAAGCGGAGCCAGCTTCATGGGTTCGGATTGGGCTTCACACTCAGGATGTCCCTGAGCTTGATTTTAATGCTTTGCTAACACTGTCTTGAAATCCTTAAGAAATTTTGGACCGGAACCCCTCATTTTTATTTTGCACTGGGCCCTACAAATTCTGTGGCCAAGCTTGACTACAAGTGAAATGCGGGTTATAAAAGGTGAAGTAGTTGCTGTTCTGGTAGCACTGGCAGAGCAGATCTAACCTGGGGGGTTCAGAGGAGGCAGCTGGAGGAAGTCAGGACCTCTGCTGGGTGAGAAGTGCTCCCTGCAGAGTCACTAGCTTGTGACTTGTTTCTGTTGGAACTTACCAGATTTCCTCTTTGCCTTTCAGCATTTTTACCATGGTCTGTGTTGGTGCGGATCTCTGCATATATCGTACTTGGAGTTTGTTTAATTTCTTGGATGTGTAGATGTTTTCCAGCAAAGGTAGGCTTTTCAGCCGTTATTTCTTCAAGTGTTTTTTCTGCTGCTTTTCCTCTCTCCTGGGACTCTCATTACACGTATATTGCTGTACTCAGTAGTGCCCCACATTTCTCTGAGGCTCCGTTCATTTTTATTCATTCTTTTCTCTTTTTTTTTTTTTTTTCAGATTACATATGCTATATTGATTTCTCTTCAGGTTCCCTTATCTTTCTTCAGTTCCAATCTACTGTCAAGCCCCTCTAGTGACATTTTTCATTTTAGTTATTGTATTTTCAACTCCATAATTTCCATTTCATTCTTTTTTCAAACTTTTATCTCTTTATTGATATTTTCTTTTTGACCAAACATTGTCATCATACGTTCCTCCTTCAAGCATTTTTCTCTAGTTCATTGAACTAAGGTACAGTGGCAGCTTTCAAGTTATTAAATCTGAGATCCGTACCCTGTCACAGGCCATCTCTGTTGCCTCCGTTTTTCCCAGTGTATGGGTCACACTTCCCTGTCTCTTTGTATGTCTCACTTTTTGTTGAAAAGTGGTCATTTTAGGTAATACATTGTGGCAACTGTGTATCATGATTCCCCTCACCTTCTCTCCAGGTCTTGTTTTTGTTGTTGTTTGCTTGTTTGTTTAGTGATTTGCCTGGACTATTTCAGTGAAATCTCTTCCCCCACAGTATGAAGTCTTTGGTGTCACTCCTCAGAAGATTCAGCCTTGACGTGCACACAGCTACCTTGGGATGACACAATTTTAGCACAGCTCTCTTGGACTGTCTCTTCCTGTGATCTCTCTGTGAAGCTGTCTGGCTTCACTTGGTATTACAGCAAGCTGTTAGGCTTCCATAATTGCTGGCTGATTACTCTATTTTTTTATTATTCCCTGGGACACAAATTCCTCCACAGCCTATTCCAATTAATTTCAAGCAGGGGCAGTTTGGGGGTCGGTCTTTAAGGCTTGTTCTGACCCCAGGTGGGCTCTTTTTAGCTGGCTCTTTGCCTGATTCTATCTGGTGAACTAGCTAGACTATGATTTAGCTTGTTGCTCTTAATTAAGAGGTGTGGGGTTTTTTTGAGAGTTCCCTTAGGCTTGAACTTCCCCACACTCTGTTTCAGATAAAGTCAGTTGCTTTGATGAAAGCTTGGTAGTTCTGTTCTTGTGTAATGCGTCTGGCTCTGGGCAGTATATCTGGGCCATGCTCTGGGCCCTGGGTGGAGTGGTAACTTGTAGTCTCCTTGGCTTGCTTCTCACAGAGTAGATAGAACCTCTGCTCTCCAGGTGCACTGGTGTGAGGGCGTGTAAGAAGCCAGCATTCTCACTGGTGGAGAGCCTCCACCCTGTGTGGGGTGGCTAGATGGAGAAAGGAGCCCTTGACCTCTTAGGCACACTCCCAGGAATTTAGCCTCTTAAATATAGAGTTGGAGGGGATGAGAAATGCTGCTGTCCTGTGCCTGCCAGTGAAATAGCTTTTCCCTTGATTGGGAGCTGATTGGGGGGCAGGGGGGAGGGGGGGAGTCCTATGTTTCTAGCCAAACCTGATTGGAATGGAGCTTCTGTCAAGCTGAGCTCGGTCAGGGTGGAAGAGTAGGCGGGAGGGAGCAGGTCATAGCCCAGATGCCAGGTTCAACTGTTCTTAGCAAGATTTAGTGTTTTTTGTTTTTTGTTTTTTCCCAGTATGTGGGCCTCTCACTGTTGCAGCCTCTCCCGTTGTGGAGCACAGGCTCTGGACGCGCGGGCTCAGCGGCCATGGCTCATGGGCCCAGCCGCTCCGCGGCACGTGGGATCTTCCCGGACCGGGGCACGAACCCGTGTCCCCTGCATCGGCAGGCGGACTCTCAACCACTGCGCCACCAGGGAAGCCCTAGTGTATTCTTTTTGAACAAATATTTTGTTATTTGCTGTATGCCCTTAAGACAATTTCCAGAGACTTAAAAAGAAAAAAAATTTTAAGATAGCTTTCAGCAGTTGTGCTTGTTTCCTTGCAGAGTGGGTCCTCAGAGCTCCTCAAGCAGCCATCCCATAATGGAACCTCTTTAATATTTTGCAAAGCTGCTGACTAACTCCTGAAGCATTTTCTCCTGTTGGCTCATCTAAATTCATGTTGTTTATCTCATGGCTCTAAATGCATTCCAAGGCAAATCACTCTCAATTTTCCATCTCTAGCCCCGTTCCAATCTTAGAGCTCCATTTGTACATATCCTGCTGCTTACTTATCATCTCCTCTTGGATATTTAAGAGGGATTTCATCCTGAACACAGTCCAAATAAAACTCGTGATTCATCTCCTTCCCTAAATTTGCTCTTCTCTAGTCCTCTTCTTAGTAAACAGCACCAGCACCTGGGAGGTGGACGTGTCCGCTGACTAGTCTTTAAAGTAGCAGCATCATGGAGGATTCCCTGGTGGTGCAGTGGTTAAGAGTCCACCTGCCAATGCAGGGGACACAGGTTCAAGTCCTGGTCCGGGAAGATTCCACATGCCACAGAGCAACTGAGCCCGTGTGCCACAACTACAGAGCCTGCCAGCCACAACTGCTGAGCCTGCGCACCACAACTACTGAAGCCCATGTGCCTAGAGCCCGTGCTCTACAGCAAGAGAAGCCACCGCAATGAGAAGCCTATGCGCTGCAACAAAGAGTAGCCCCCGCTTGTCACAACTAGAGAAAAACCCGCACGCAGCAACAAAGACCCAACGCAGCCAAAAATAAATATTTTTTTAAATAAATAATTTTTAAAAATAGTTTTAAAAAAAAAGTAGCAACATCATGAATGCATTTGTGTCACCCGTAGTTGTTCAATAACTAGTTACAGAATAATCGGATGAGTTATTCCCGTTTTACAGATAAAGAAACTGAACCTTAGAGAAATCAAGTAAATCGCTGGATTTGAATCCAGTCTGAGTCCAGTCTATGCATTTAGACCACAGGAAAAAATGTTTCTTAAATGTTAAATAGTTGGTTTTTCAATCAATGTTATTGTTAGCATGTTGATCAAAGGAAAATTGAAAGAAAGTAACATAAACTATAGTTGGAATGGGACTTTGGGGATATTATTGTGAAGAACTTGGATTACTAGTCTAAAGATCTGGCACTGAACCTGGCATTAAGAAAAACAATTATAGGTTTTAGTTTGTAGTGTGTACTAGTCAATGTTCTCCAGAGGACCAAAACAAATAGGATGTGCGTACACGTATTTTAGAGAGAGGGGTGTTGATTTTAAGGAATTGTTTCACACGACCATAGGGGCTGACAAGTTCTAATTCTGCAGGGTGGGCTGGCAGGCTGGAGACCCAGGGAGGAGTTGATGCTGCAGCTGAAGGCTGTCTAGAGGCAGAATCCTGAGACCCAGGTGTTGGCAGGGTCGGTCTCTTCTGAGGCCTCACCCCTTGGCTTGTAGCTCTTCCTGTGTCTTCCTGTAGCCTTCCCTGTGTACATGTCTGTTTTCCCAATTTCCTCTTCTAGTAAGGACACCATCATTGGATTAGAGCCCACTCCAATGACTCAGGTTAACTGGATTACCTCTGGAAGGACTGTCTCCAAACACAGTCACATTCTGAGATACTGGCTATTAGGCTTCTGCACCCGTTGGCCTGCAAGCCTGTACTTGCCCAGCCTCGAGACTGAAGGAAGAGCCCGGAAGTCAGAGACAGAGACATCCGTGGCTTAATGGATGTGGGGCATCTTACACATCTGAAGAAAGGTCCTGGAGCGATGCCACAGCATGTGCAGCAGCTGGCGGGCAGGACACTGCAGCAGTCTTGCCCCCCCCGGGGGGGAGGGGGAGATTGCCAGTTACAGGGGGAGTTGACGTCAGCTTGGTTCATCGGTTACCAGGGAAACCAGCAGGGGGCACGCCCCTCATCGCCCCTCGGGCTAACAACCTTCATGGGGCAGATGACTTCCCTTTGATAAACTATCATTACCTAATGATAGCAGCAGGCAGGTGTGTAGGCATTCACCGATCAGGCTCTGTGATGAAGAGGGAAGGTCAGTCCGATGTGTAGGTGTGGGTTAGGCAGGGACTGGTCGCGCAGGAGATGGACAGATACCAAGAGTACAGCCATCTTGGGGGCCTGATCATATGGCCTCCAACATACAGATCTAGGTGGGGGGTGGCGGCAACGCAATTTGTTCCATAACAGACTGGAAAATGCTTCCAAATATTGAATATGACGGTGATGTGTAAAATAGGGGACTAGAGGCACTGATGTTATCAGGTCTTACAGAAAGAATAATGAGGAAAGGAAGCCCAAGAAATGAAGATTACAATCTCCAAATCAGGGACAACTGGCAAAAAAGAGCTAGAGGTCAGTTAGGACAGAAGAGTTATCCGATTGGGAAGCTGTGGGTCAATCAGAAATAAAACACTGAGAGGAAAATTGGTGCTTAGATAACATGAGGGTTTGGTGGCGGGGGCGGGGAGGCAAAGTTTGCAGTTCTGAGTGATGGAAAATTCTAGAGACATTCAGCAGTCGGGTGGAGGTGAAATGTGAGGCAGAGGTTGGAGTTGGACAGAGATTCTGTGGTCATTCAAATTCTGGTGATAGTTAAAGATGCTGGATGGGTCAGATGAGGAAGGCAAAGAGAAGAAACCTGAAGAAGGCTCTCCGGGAAAGAGTGAGAAATGCAGAAGGTGATGGAAAGAGGACGGATGGCTCACCTAGATAAGAAACACCCAGAAGATTACAAGGCAATGGAAGATAACATAAACTCCCCAAATATCTTCCCTTAATCCATAACAATTTTTTTAAATTTATTTATTTAATTTATTTATGTTTGGCTATGTTGGGTCTTCGTTGCTGTGCGTGGGCTTTCTCTAGTTGCGGCGAGCAAAGATTACTCTTCTTTGTGGTGCGTGGGCTTCTCATTGTGGTGGCTTCTCTTGTTGCGGAGCATGGGCTCTTGGTGCGCGGGCTTCAGTAGTTGTGGCACACAGGCTCAGTAATTGTGGCACGCAGGCTCAGTAGTTGTGGCACACGGGTTTAGTTGCTCCACGGCATGTGGGATCCTCCTGGACCAGGGCTCGAACCCACGTCCCCTGCGTTGGCAGGTGGATTCTTAACCACTGCACCACCAGGGAAGCCCAATAACAACTTTTAAAGAACTAAATACTAAAAACTTTTTTAAGAACATAAAGCTAAACTTTTTAGGCTAATATTGTCTCAGAATTACTCCATTCCCTAGAGCTATCAGCACTTCTTTCCCTCCTAACTGGAAGTGGATGCTCAACAATTTTATTCAAAGGAGCAGCCCTATTGAGTTCCGCCTCCCTGGGAAATCCCAAGGGCACCAAAGGAGTCAAAGGAATGAGCATGACCATGACCTAGAGCACGCCCCTACTCATTACTCTTCCTCCTTTCTGTGCTTTGCTACAGTGTGAAGGAAGATACAGCATAAAGGCACAAATCAGACATGGTTCTGCATATGCCTAAAACCAGAGGACAGGGAACTAATATTATATTTTGCCATTATCTGATCTTAGACATTCTGGTTAATTTTCTAACCTCAGTGGCCATCTAGCCTCTTGCCACTCCCTTACCAGTGGCGTGTGGACCCGTGTCTGCAATGTCATTTCCCTCCTGGTGTCAGTTCATCCTGGCACTGTTTGTTTAGTAGCAGGAGAAAGCCCCAGGGCACATCTGTAGAGATAGCCAGAAACAGACCGCTCATGAGGACATGTACCTAGGAGGTAGTTTTCTCCTTCTGGAGCACTGTCTCTCCAGGAAGTTTTAACTTAGTCTATTAAGGAATGTTTTCCACAGGAAATACATATCCAATGTTATTACATAAGTCTGTAGGAAAACATGTTATTTGAAAAAGAGGGCTTCCCTGGTGGCGCAGTGGTTAAGAATCCACCTGCCAATGCAGGGGACGTGGGTTCGAGCCCTGGTGCAGGAGGATCCCACATGCCACGGAGCAACTAAGCCCGTAAGCCACAACTACTGAGCCCGTGTGCCACAACTACGGAAGCCCGCACACCTGGAGCCCGTGCTCCGTAATAAGAGAAGTCACTGCAATGAGAAGCCCGGGCACCGCAAAGAAGAGTAGCCCCCGCTCACCACAAATAGAGAAAGCCCTCGCGCAGCAACGAAGACCCAATGCAGCCAAAAATAAATAAAAGAAAAGAAAAAAGAAAAACAGATTACCCTACAAGAATACATTTTTTTTAAGTAAGTTTGATCATGGGACTTGGTTGTGGGACAGCTCTAAAACTAGAAAAATCTCTACATTTTCTGGTTTAATAAGTATTGAATTTTTCAATAAACCAGGCCTTTTTCTCTGGAACAGGTCATTATTTCTAGAGGTATAAACATGAGTCAAATCAATGGAGTTGGTCATAATTTTTCCTCCAATCTGTATTTTGCCCAAACTCAGCTGTTTCAGAAATTGAAGCATCCTGTTTGCCTTGCTTGCTTTGGGCTTTCTGCTTTCTGGACACTAGATGGTACTATATACATATTATTTCACAAGACAAGGACCACCAACCTAGCTTGGTTATTTGAAGAATTACAGCCAAATTTATACCCTTAGGAGAAAAAGGAAAAATAATGGATGTGATTTGAGAAAGTATTAGAAAGATGAGGAGAGGGGAGGAAAATGATTTTCCAGCAACAGTTACAGAGAAACAAGAAGATGATCTTCACTTTTTTTTATTTTATTGAAGTGCAGTTGATTTACAACGTTATGTTAATTTCTTCTGTAGAGCAAAGTGACTCAGTTATACATATATATTATTATATCTATATTATATATTTTTTCATATTCTTTTCCATTATGGTTTGTCACAGGACATTGACTATAGCTCCCTGTGCTATACAAGGATGATCTTTATAAAGTGATCTTTTTTTATACATCTGTTCCAAAGAGGGAGACGAGCAAGGAGCTTCAGAGCTGTAAGCTAGGTCAAATCTCCAAATGTGTATCTCCAGCATAGGCAGGATTGAATCACGTATCTCGAGTAGTAGGTGTCCCACCATCATTAGACACTGAAAACAGAATTCTGCACTCAGTGGAAGCAGAGCCAAGGTATCAACATAACACAGTCCTATGTCGTTGGAGGTCTGAATCTATCCACGTCCGAAGTTAGCCCTACAGCAAGAACTTTCAGTTGTGTGATCCAATGTGTTCCCTTTTCACTTAAGCCAGCTTGAGTGTGTTTTACTCTGGCAACCGCAAGCACATTTGCAAGGCTATATCTGATGCACTGGGATGAACAGAGAACAAACTGGACAGAGTAAACAGTCAACATACACATGCAGGAGTGAGTTACGCTTATGTTTATAACTTGGGTCAAGTGTTCAAATGTGACAAAATTATTCTCTTCAGAAAAATAGATGCTCAGGATATCCCATTAGCTGCAGCAGGAGTCTTAAAGTGATTCTAGATACTTATAGGCTAGTAGATAGTAAGACGAATTGCTAAAGAGATTCTGCAGGTTTGGCACAAAATGCTCAGCTATATTCTATGTGGATAATTTGATGGAATTCTATAAGATCATCTTGCTGATGAACTTTCTCTCTTGCATAGGAATGCTTCAGATTTACTCCGCCCAAATAAAGGATTTTCTCATCTTTGAAGATTCTTTGTAGGTATTAACTTTCCCCGTGGTAGCAATAGTCACGAAGCTGGAGTCATAATTTGTGAACTCTGGGTCTGCTCTAGAGATGAATTTCAACAGAACACTCAGGCTTCTTTAAATGATATTTAATTAGATAAATACATTGAATTAAAATAAAATTTAATGAAAACGACAATCTAAGACAGCCTCAAGGAAACAGATAATTCATTTCTTCTTCTTTAGCATTTTCAGAGACTGAATACAGTTCAGAAATGTAACAGTTAATTTTTGTGGTGGTGATAGCCGATTTGCAAATGAATCGTTAAAAAAATCATTTCTTTCATACTTAATAGATATGAATTTAGTGAGTTCACATCCCTAAAAATAAGGACACTTTTTGGGACTGCCCTGGTGGTGCAGTGGTTAAGAATCCACCTGCCAACGCAGGGGACACGGGTCTGAGCCCTGGTCCAGGAAGATCTGGTCCGGGAAGATCTGGTCCAGGAAGATCCCACATGCCACAGAGCAACTAAGCCTGTGCACCACAACTACTGAGCCTGCGCTCTAGAGCCCATGAGCCACAACTACTGAGCCTGCACGCTGCAACTGCTGAAGCCCGTGTGCCTAGAGCCTGTGTTCTGCAGCAAGAGAAGCCACCGCAATGAGAAGCCCGCACACCGCAACAAAGAGTAGCCCCCGCTTGCCTCAACTAGAGAAAGCCCGTGCGCAACGAAGACCCAATGTGGCCAAAAATAAATAAATTTATTTTAAAAAATAATAATAAGGACGTTTTTCATTCTGAAGCTTGAAAACTCCTTATTTTCCTTGAAGGTGCCCTAGCTTGCCTCTCTGTGCTTGTTTATCTCTGTGAAGACCTCCTCTGAACAGTCTCACCCTCACTTCTCACCCTGTGATTCCCCTTCCCTCTCAGGACTTTGTTCCATCAGTCAGGTCCTTCCTTTTCACATTTAGTTTCTTTCTATCTGTTGAGTCTGCAATGGTTAATGTTATATGCATCAGCCTGATTGGGTCACAAAGTGCCCAGATATTTGGTCAAACATTATCCTGGGTGTTTCTCTCAATAGATGATAGATGATAGATAGATGGATAGATAGATAGATAGACAGATAGATAGATAGAATATATACATATATATTCTGCTGGCTCTGTTTCTCTGAAGAATCTTGACTAATAAAGGATCCTTCTCTATCTTAAAAAACAAGAAAAAGAAAGAAAAAGAAAAGAAAAATGAGTGAATCTTGTTGCCTCTTAGAAAGATAAAATAAAATTTGTCATCTTACTGGACCCCAACACCATCTCTGGCAGTCATCTTCCTTTTCCCCATTTCAACTTCTCTCTTAGGTATCTGTGGTCTGTGGTCGCTCTCCCACTTCTTAATTGCTGGCTTTTGGATCCCTTACAAACCTGGCTTCTCCCCTCTCCACACAAACTGTAGCCTTGAAGGAAATCCGTGACCTCTGGATTGCAAAGGTCTGTATCCCTTTTCAGTCCTTATTCTTTTGGCCTCTTCTGTGCTAACATGGCCAATAAAAGGTTCCTTTAAAATTGCAAAAGTTTCCTTTCAGGAAATTTGAAAAGTTCTGAAAAGTGCAGAGGCAGAAAAACCTCACCTGTAATCACAATACTCAGAGATAACTCCTTGTTGGTGTTTTTGGTTCATCTTCTTCCTGTATTTTTTTCCCATAGTATACATACTGTTTGAGATCAAATTTGGGGTCATACTACATGTCCTTTGAACATCTGTTTTCCTTTTACGTTGCATATATTATGGATATTTCTCCATGCCAATAAATATTCTTCTGCAATAATTTTTTTCATGCCAGCGAATCTGCTCATCATATTGATATAGTAAAACTTATTTTGGGGCTTCCCTGGTGGCACAGTGGTTGAGAGTCCACCTGCCAATGCAGGGGACACGGGTTCGTGTCCCGGTCCGGGAAGATCCCACATGCCGCAGAGCGGCTGGGCCCGTGAGCCATGGCCGCTGAGCCTGCGCGTCCGGAGCCTGTGCTCCGCAACGGGAGAGGCCACAACAGTGAGAGGCCCGCGTACCGCAAACAAAACAAACAAACAAAAAACTTATTTTTATCTCTTTCCCACTCTTAGGTGTTTAAGTTGTTTCCATTAAATATATATATATATAGTCAAGAAGACTGAAACTCAAGCAGGAGCAATGTTAACTAATGAGTTCTTACAGATTTCCTTGGAGAAGGAACAGCAAGGTCTGAATTGGGCATGGTGAGCTTTCAGAACTAACACACGTTCTCCATCATTCTGTCCTGAGGTGAGAGGTGTCTTTAACCCAAAGAGTATGGAGAACCTCCCTCTCAAAGCTGGATTAATCCTGAGTTGAGATGTGTTGGGAGCATAAATGATCTTGGGAGGTCCCAAGTGGACTTGGCATTGAGTAGAATATTTCTTCCGTCTTTGGTTAAGTCTTCTATTGAGGAACATTCTGTCTTGGAATAGATGAGAGCTTTTATAAGTCCTGCGAATGCTATCAGATAGAATTTTAGCAATCTTGAAATAGATAGCTCTGGGGGAGTACATTTCCCTCTCTGGGCTTCAGTTTCCTCATACCTAGGGGGAATGTATGTTTAGACATTCTCTAGGATTCCCTCCTGTAATTCCATGATCCTGTACACAGAAATGAATGAAGAAGTTCTCCTTCTGTCTTGTCCACGTGGATTACCACGACAGCTGCCCACGCCCAATAAGCATGTCTCAACGAAACATGCAGTCACGGGCCATGGAATACCTGGTGGGAACTAGGTCTCCACAAGAGGAAAGGCTAAGTGGATAAGGAACAGACTTTGTGGGAATCAGAGGGAGCCAAAGTGCTGAGTTTTATCCGATGCAAAGCAAGAAGGAAATGAGTCATTTGCAGGGTACAGTAAAAAATCAATGGAAGAGTCCTAGCTTAGAATCAATAGGCGTGAAATTGCAGGAAATTGTCCTTTGTTTAAACTAGGATTTTTCAGCTTCAGTACAATTGAAATTCTGGGTCTGATAAGTCTTTGCTGGGGGTCGTCCTGTGCATTGTAGGATGTTTAGCAGTACGGTTAAATGCCAATAGCACACTCTCCCACAATTTGACAACCAAAAATGTCTCCAGGTGTCTCCTGGTGGGGTGGGGCAGAGTGGGGGCGGTGACAAAATCTCCCTTCCCCTTTTGGGAATCACTGCTTTAAACTTAATCATCCTTAGCAAATAGGGATCCGACCAGTCAGGAAGGAATTCTTGGAGAATTTAATTCTGTAATGAACCACAAAGTTAAAGTAAAATGATAGAAAAGGGCTTAATTTTTGTAAGTAAAACGTCTGGTTTATAAGAGCAAACAGCATGAAATTATTTCCAAACAATTTAGATTGTCTTTTAATAATGTATGACAAATATTCTTTTTTTTAATTTTTAAAATAAATTTATTTATTATTGGCTGTGTTGGGTCTTCGTTGCAGCACGCAGGCTTTCTCTAGCTGCGGTGAGTGGGGTCTACTCTTCATTGTGGTGCATGGGCTTCTCACTGCGGTGGCTTCTCTTGTTGTGGAGCACGGACCCTAGGCACGTGCGCTTCAGTAGTTGTGGCATGTGGGCTCAGTAGTTGTGGCACACGGGCTTAATTGCTCCACAGCATGTGGGATCTTCCCGGACCAGGGCTCAAACCCGTGTCCCCTGCATTGGCAGGCAGATTCTTAACCACCGCACCACCAGGGAAGTCCCAATAATGTATGATAAATAATCTTTAAAAGAGGTGCTAACATTTGACCCTTGAAAATAATTTAAATAAGATCTCTTGCAGGATGAGGGAGGAACATAAACGACTATAAGTGTTTCAAGTAGAAAGGGATTTAAGGGAATTAGGTTCTTACAAAACTGTTGGAAGGACAGGAGAAGTAAAAGTTGGGGATCTACACAATCTTTCAGGTCCACCATTGCAGGCTTGGTTACAGCCAGGGCATAGCTTCTGTCACCTTTCGGTCAGAAATCTGCAGAAAGCCTCTGCCCATGTCCAAGAGACAGTGTTGATCAGGTATCTCAAAGACACTGATCTTACGCAGAACCCGTATTTCCACAGCGTCTGATGGACAAAGTGGAATGGGTTCTAACTCCCTTCTAATTCCTAAAGCTATCATGAGTCAATCTCATTGGTAAAATTATATTTAAAACCTTCCTATCAAGAAGCCTAGAGAATACAATTCCCAGGCATCCAGCTGCTATAAGACAGGAGAGACTATAGGAAGGAGTGGGAATGCTGCTGGCTGCAACAGATAATATCCAACACAGAATTCTTTCTCAACTGTTTTGTTTACTGAATTGCTCAAACAGTATATTTCCCAGTCTTTCCTGCTCCTTGACTCTTGGGCCAAAAATTTTCCCAAGCTTCTATCCATTCACGACACTATTCAAGCATACGAACTCAAGTAGTTCAAATCAATTACCTGGAGAAAAGAATAATAATGGAAAAGTTCTCTAGTGATGACTAATTGTGCACAACTACAATTAGATCTTTAGTTGAAGGCGTTTTGAAATTGCTTTAAGCATGTAGTTAAAGGCATGAACAAAAGTGGTTATTTTTCTTTAAATTTCAAAATCTAATTAGTCATCTGAAAATTGCCATGACGTATGAAAGCTTTCTGTTGATCTTTTTCATACTAGTAAGTTACCACAGGAGGCATTTTCCTAGCATTTCCTTAAAACAGCATCACCAAAAATATCTCTTGCCAGAGCCTCATTGGGTGCTGTCATTTGTGGAAGAACCATCTCTGGGTGTTTATCAGGCTATTACCCATAATGTTAGACAATCTGGTTGTGTCTTTGCTGGCAATGAAGAGCCTATTGAGGAGGCTGGGGAAGATAATCATATGCAAGGTTGAGAGATACAAGAAGATCACTCACACAAAGAAATGTCAAGTTGGGATTTATCTTTCCCTAGGCTCCAATTGGCTCAAGTGATGGGATAGAATTCACAAAATAGTTTCAGAATGAAGATTTACTCCAATTTAAATACAGAAAGGAAGAGAGAGAGAGAACATAATATTTTTAAATGGGAAAAGACTTCTTTTCCTCAAAGAAGATGTAAGAACTCCTGAAAGCCTTCAAGTGTGCAGAGTCCTTGATTAGTATAACCCTGGTCTCTATACTCTTGTCTGTATTGCCTATGGTGTTTAACATAGGCAATTTAAAGAGTTAGCAGAGGCTAATGAGAGCAATAATCCACAAGACTGTTGCTACTAAAACAAATTTCTATATTACTGGATACCTCTAGGTACTTAGAAATTTCCATTTACAATGGACAGATCATCCAGACAGAAAATTCAGAAGGAAAATTTGGTCTTAAGTAACACATTAGACCAAATGTGTGTGTGTGTATATATATATATAGAGAGAGAGACATTCCATCTAAAAGCAACAACAGAATACACATTTTTTCAAGTGCACATGGAACATTCTCCAGGGTAGATCACATGCTGGGCCACAAAATAACTCTTGACAAATTTAAGAGGATAGAAACTGTATCAAGCATTTTTCCCCAGCCACAGTGGTATGAAACTAGAAATCAGTTACAGAAAGAAAAATAGGAAACAAACACATGGACACAAAACAACATGCTGCTGAAAAAACAATGGGTCAGTGAAGAAATCAAAGAGGAAATCAGAAAATGCCTCAAGACAGATGAAAATGGAAACACAACTTTCCAAAATCTATAAGATGCAGCAAAAGCAGTTCTAAAAGGGAAGTTTATAGCAATAGAGACCTACCTCAAGAAACAAGAAAAATTTCAAAAAACAACTTAACGAAATTCCTTTCTAACAAAGGAATTAGAAAAAAATAAATAAATAAAGCTCAACATCAACAGAAGGAAGGAAATGATAAATATCAGAGAGGAAATAAATAAAATAGAGACCAAAAAATATAATAGAAAAGATCAGTGAAACCAAGAGCTGGCTTTTTTGAAAAAGTAAACAAGACTGATAAACATCTAGCCAGGCTCATCAAGAATAAAAGAGAAAGGACCCAAATAAAATAAGAAGTAAAAGAAGAGAAATAACAACTGATATCACATAAAAGCAAAAAGTCTTAAGAAACTACTCCAAACAGTTATATGCCAACAAATTGGACAACCTAGAAGAAATGGACAAATTTCTAGAAACATTACAACCTTCCAAGACTGAATCAGGAAGAAATAGACAATCTGAATGGACCTATCACGAGTAGTGAAATTGAATTTGTAATTAAAAAAAAAAAAATCCCAGCAAGCAAAAGTCCAGAGCCTGATGGTTTCATAGGGGAATTCTACCAAACATATGAAGAAAAAAGCTAATAGCTATCCTTCTCAAACTATTCCCCAAAATTGAAGAGCTGGGAACACTCTCAACTTCATTCTGTGAGGCCACCTGATATCAAAACAAGACAAGGTCAATACAGAAAAGGAAAATTAAAAGCCAATATCTCTGATGAATATAGATGCAAAACTTCTCAACAAAATATTAGCAAACTGAATTCAACAAAATATAAAAAGTATCATACACCATGATCAAGTGGGATTTATTCCAGGGATGCAAGGATAGTTCAGTATTCACAAATCACTCAATGTGATACCCCACATTAACAAAAGAAGGAATAAAAATCACATGATCATCTCAGTAGATGCAGAAAAGTGTATTTGACAAAATTCAATATCCATTCATGATAAAAACTCTCATCAAAGTTGGTAGAGAGGGTATATGTTGGTATATCTCAAAATAATAAAGGCCATTTATGATAAACCCACTGCTGACATACTCAGTGGTGAAAAGCTGAAAACCTTTCCTCTAAAATTACGAATAAGGCAAGCATGCCCACTCTCACCACTTTTATCCAACATAGTTTTGGAAGTCCTAGCCACAGAAATCAGGCAAGAAAAAGAAATAAAAGGCATCCAAATTGGAAGAGAAGAAGTAAAACCATCACTATTTGCAGATGGCATGACAATGTATATATAAAACCCTAAAGTCCCCACCAAAAAACTATTACAACTAATAAATGAATTCAGCAAAGTTTCAGGATACAAGATTAATATACAGAAATCTGTTGCTTTTCCATACACTAATAATGAACTATCCAAAACCTAGAAAACAATCCTGTTTAAAATCACACCAAAAACAAAACAAAACCCTATGAATAAACTTACCAAGGAGGTGAAAGACCTATATTCTGAAAACTATAAAACATCGATGAAGGAAATTGAAGATGATACAAAGAAATGGAATGATATCCCGTATTCATGGATTAGAAGAATTAATATTGTTAAAATGTTCATACTGCCCAAAGTAATCTACAGATTTAATGCAATCCCTATAAAAATATCTATGAAATTTTTCAGAGAACTAGAATAGGTAATCCTAAAATGTATATGGACCCACAAAAGACCCTGAATTGCCAAAGCAATCTTGAGAAAAAAGAACAGAGCTGGAGGTATTACACGCCCTGATTTCAGATTATGCTACAAAGCTACAGTAATCAAAACAGCATGGTACTGGCACAAAAACATAGATCAACAGAACAGAATAGAAAGCCCAGAAATAAGCCCACACACTTATGGTCAATTAGTCTATGACAAAGGAGTAAAGAATATATAATGGAGAAAAGACAGTCTCTTCAATAAATGGTGCAAGGAAAACTGAACAGCTACATGTAAAAGATGGATTTGTGACATAACTTTCCCTCTTTTAAAAAAAAAGTCCTCTTATATTAGAAAAAACTCAGTTATTGGGGTATTATATTTATTCCAATAATTTAAATTTAATTTATTTTTATCACTGTGATATTAAAGGTACTACCTCAGTCACCCTTGGAGCTGAGTATAAAAGTTGGCATCATGTTGGCTTCTCAATTGCTTGATTAATACAGAATATTTATCAAAATAAAATACCAAAAAGCCTGGCTTTGTCTCAAACTTGATTTTCTTATACCAGAAGCACTATTTAATGAGACACTTAGAATTCCATAACACCCACCATGGTGCTGTCACAAATGATGCCACTGTTAGAGAAGATGAAAAAGATGAAGTAGAAGAAAGCCAAGTGAGAAACACTCTCCTCAAAGGAATGCAGAGGAAGAACTTGAAAAGAAGGATGGAATTGACCAAGAAAGCACAGAGGGAGGGAAAGGGGAAGGGCAGTCGGTGCTCTTGTTAATCTGTTGGTAAATTCCAAATGTTTAGAGTGTGCTTTGTATACCAGGGCTATCTATGGAATTTCATCGTCTAGGAATACTTTGGGGTAGGAGTCTTCTCATGCTCGATAGTATATCAAGACAAATTTTAGCTGAGAACTGAGGCAGTATGGTACTTCCTTGACTTGTTTTGCAGTATTTCCTTTCTCTAATTACCTAATTATAGTACATTCTTTCACCAGCCTAAAGACTCTCAACCCAAATACTGATTCCTGGCAAACTGTGCTCTCAGCGAGCACCAATGAGCATCTACTAGGCACAGGCTCATGAGGGCTCCTTCTGAAATGAGAATGGCCCTTGTTTGTCAGTGCTGAGCACAATCTCCCCAGATGTCTGCAAAATCTTTTATCAGATCATTTAAAATTGCCTGAAATCTGGATAAGTAAGGCACGTATTATTAGTTGCCAAGATCCACTTATTTGGGAATCACTGAGCTTTTGAAAGAAAAACAAATGTAGTAAATAGGCATGACCCAGCCTAAGTTTCAGTATCTTAGAAACTAAACCCACCAGAGTGAGACAGACTGAACAATTTCATTTATCAATCTGGACTAATACCTTTATCCAAAAGAGATCCTTCAAGTTATACCACTTAAGATAAAGATTATGTCTATTCACTAAAAGCACGCAGTACAGTAAGTCTGCTCAGTGGTTTAGGGCAGAAGCACTGATTTTACATGTATAATTTCCTTTTGAAACCAGAAAACACGCCTTCACTGTTTTTTAGTTCACATCCCCGCAAAAATCAAAATTCATAAGATGGATAAAAATCACGTGGGTGGCTCTTTGCCTTACAAAAACATTAAGCCTCAGAGTTATTTTCAATAGTGAAATTCGCTCTTTTGTTCCGGCTTCCCTTAAAGGTGTTTACCACTTGAGAGGAAAACAGAGGCCACTCCGGTTTAGCGGGGTTGGGAGTTGGAGAAGTTACTGCCAAAGGGAAATTAATCAACGGGAAGACAGAGCAGGTCTGGACAGCTAGAACAATGAACTGCCGTATACACGTGCAACGAAATGTTAATACTGCTCTAGTGATACAGTGAACCTTCCTAAAACATGATGTTATCCTGTTTAAAATCTTTGGTTCAAAATCTCAGTGACTCCCCTGAGGTCCAGAATTTGGTAGATGTTCCCTTAGCAGCAGGGGCTTCTTCAGTACCAGCTGCTGCTGCTTTGAGCATGTCTCCACGTCTCTCTCACTCCCAGAACTCAGGGACACGTGTCTCCCCCAACCTGCTCTGTGGTTACGTGGCTCTGGCCATCATGCAGCCTCTTACCTCTGCCTGGACTGTCTTTCCTACTTTCCCTCCAACCCCGGCCTCAGTCTCCTCCCTCTCCTGCTACCAAAGTACACCTTGTCCGCCTGATGAACTCCTACACATCCCTCAAGAGCCAGCTTAAGGATTCACTTTTCTGCAAAGCTTTCACTCACTTCCCAGATCTGATCCATCATTGTAGCCAGGGACTGAGGGTCCCTGAAGAGAGTGTAAAGTGGGATGATGACTTTCCAGTAGTTTCAAACCAAGCTGAATCAAGAAGAATGTTGCTCTGTTCATGACCTTGCTGCCTATGGAGAATTCATGGTAAGCTGTGTTGATGAGGACCCAAGGCTGTTTGGAATCCAATATCTTGAAGAATGGGCCTTGAACAATGAGTGTATCAGGGCTTTCTCACAAAAGGAGGTGAATAGTATTGAGAACAAAAGTGATTTCATTTATAACGGAAGAGGGAGAAAAATGAAGATATACAGGTGGAGATGCTATAGATATTACTATTTACCTAAGTTTATGTTCTAAAAGTAGCCAGATAAGTGGTGGAATCCTCTACTTGACTAAACAAGCAAAGAGATCGTTTCATATTTGTAACTTCAAAGTATATTGATTAACTCATGTTTTGACCAGATGATGGTAGAGGTACATTTCTCTCTATTATCTATCTCTTTGGTGTTTCCAGAGCACTCTTACATTATCACTGTTGTCCTTTCATTAGTCTGCTGAGCTGTCAACGTGATGAGGTCAGAGTTTTGCGCACTCTGGTGTCTCCAGCGACTAGCAGAGTTTTTGACATATGGTAGGTATTTGATAAGTATTTATGGAATAAATTGATGTGTATATAATGTCATAGTTTGGTTCCTCTCATTTACTGTTGTGTCTCTAGAACCTAAAACAACATCAGCATGTTGGATGCTCTCAGGAAATATTTCTTTTTTTTTTTTGCTTTATCTTTTTTCTTTTTTTTTTTAACACCTTTATTAGAGTATAATTGCTTTACAATGGTGTGTTAGTTTCTGTTTTATAACAAAGTGAATCAGCTATATGTATACATATACCCCCATATCTCCCCACTCTTGCGTCTCCCTCCCTCCCACCCTCCCTATCCCACCCCTCTAGGTGGTCACAAAGCACCGAGCTGATCTCCCTGTGCTATGCGGCTGCTTCCCACTAGCCATCTATTTTACGTTTGGTAGTGTATATATGTCCATGCCACTCTCTCACTTCGTCCCAGCTTACCCTTCCCCCTCCCCATGTCCTCAAGTCCATTCTCTATGTCTGCGTCTTTATTCCTGTCCTGCCCCTAGGTTCTTCAAAACCATTTTTTTTCTTTAGATTCCATATATATGTGTTAGCATACGGTATTTGTTTTTCTCTTTCTGACTTACTTCACTCTGTAGGACAGACTCTAGGTCCATCCACCTCACTACAAATAATTCAATTTTGTTTCTTTTTACGGTTGAGTAATATTCCATTGTATGTATGTGCCACATCTTCTTTATCCATTCATCTGTCAGTGGGCACTTAGGTTGCTTCCATGTCCTGACTATTGTAAATAGAGCTGCAATGAACACTGGGGTGCATATGTCTTTTTGAATTATGGTTTTCTCAGGGTATATGCCCAGTAGTGGGATTGCTGGGCCATATGGTAGTTCTGTTTTTAGTTTTTTAAGGAACCTTCGCACTGTTCCCATAGTGGCTGTATCAATTTACGTTCCCACCAGGAAATATTTCTTAAACAAGTGAATATAGTAGAGCTGATCGTCTCTAGCCCTCACCTTTGACGTGAGGACATACTGCATGTCATGAGCCTAATACAGTGCCTGGTATGCATTAGCTACTCATTGTGTGTGCTTTTTCTTCTTGTCAGCTTGGAGAAGCAAGCTGAGGTGTTCTGGGAGAGGAAAAAACCCTCCTAGTTAGCATACAATGGATCCTCAGAGGGAATATGGCTACCATCAAGCCACCAGGACATTTATCACCTGATAGACGTATGCTTATCAGACCCTTAAAATGCTGTTTGATAATTGATGTCTATGATGGTAGAATGGTCCAGCTGAAAAGGCGCTGCGAACTCACCTAATCCATCCCTCAAATTATACAGGTGACAAAATGGGGCCTCATGAGCATCTAAGCAACGGGCCGTGAGTCCAAAGGTGTGTTGGTGCCGAGCAGGGGACAAAACTCAGGCCTCTTGTCTCCCAATCTGGAGCTCTTTCCATTCTACCAGGTTGTTGTAACAATAATTTGTATCAATTAGAAGGAAGATATTAAGGCTTTTTTTAAAAAAAAGAGAGAGAGAAAAAGCCATTACTTCTAAATTTTTAAAAGAATGTTCTTTGGTTTGGGGAAGGCTGGAGAAGGACACAGCTGTGGGATCAACAACATACATTGAATTTTAGAATTCCTCATGTGTTTACAGATTTCACCATGAACCAAAAGTGGAGTGATTACCGGTTAAAGATACTGAAGACCTAAGTCCAGGAAATTCCGAGGTGCCAGGTGTTTGATGGGATTTCAGAATTGGTACCTCTCCTTGACCATCCACAGCAGGATCTGAGGTGTGAGAACTATTTGAGAGCAGAGGGCCTCGTTTGGTGTAGGAAGGGAAACGATCCACAAAGGATCTCCTGATCCCCCTGGCGGTGGAGGGCTGGCTCCAAAGGCAGACAAAGGATGTCTGAAGTTCTCCTTGTTGAGGGGCAGAGCAGAGAGGTTAAACAGGTGGTTTCTGGAACAAAAGCCTGGAGTCTGAATTCCAGTTGTACCACTCACTCATTTATCTTGGGCAACTTTAAAATTTCCAAAGCTTTGATTTCCTAATGTCAGAGAAGGGGACATTTCCCCCTCTACCCCTCTTGAGTTCTTGTGGCTGGACTAATAATAAAATTGACACAAGACAGATTAACAGGAGAAAAAGAAATGAATTTTAATTCAGGCACATGGAGGTCTCAGAGAAATGGGACCTAAGAAGCGGCCAAAGAGGACAGCTTTTGTACTTTTTAGACAAAGAAACAATAAATTTGTGAGGAACTGATGGGACAAAAAAACTGAGGTTTTGGGTGCCCAATGAGTGAAGAATCCAAACAGAGTTTGGGCTTGGGGTCAATTGAAGAAGGTCACAAGTTTGTTTATAGAGGCTTCTCGGCCATCTCTGGTGATAAGGGTGTCCTTCCATCTCCAGATGCAGGGAGTACACCTTTCACCTGAGATATTTATTTCCTGCTTTCAGGGAGACAGAAAGGAGGGTCAGAGTGTCCCTCTTGCACTGGCCACTTCTTCAGTCACTTTAATTCAAAATAATCAATATGCCATGAGGCACATTTTGGGGTGTCCTACCTGGGGCCCCAACACTAACTTGTAACATGGGTATGATAATAATAATAATAATAATGTTTGGGGAGTAATTTATCACAGTGCCTGGCACTTAGGATAAATTATTGAAAACTTTTAGTTGCAAAATACTTCATATGCATAGACATTTCTGGAAAAAGATCTAGTCAGGAAAGCCAAGCTCCACTCAGCAGGAACTGTTTGTCAGGGTTGTGCCTGACCCACTGGAGAGGAAAGGGCCTGGAAACTCTAACTTCCTATTATGATTGGATGGCTCAGCAGGTAACTCAGGGACAGTTACTAATGCCACACTTTCCTCTTCTTTGCCTTCAACAAAACACTGCCATTCGTCTCCCCCACCTGGAGGGCAAAGCTCAGCTCCCTGGTTTGCCATCCTGGCTGGTCTCTAATGCCCTGGGAGAGCTTAATGGGCAAACACCCAATCTCCCTGGAGTTCTCCTTCACCCAACAAGAAATAAGAAGGTATCATTCCTTCCTGGAATCCCAGCGTTTCTGGATCTGCATTTTCCACGTGCCCTCCAGGCTGGAAAGCAGGGCTGTCTTTGAAGCACTGTCCATTTTATAATAGATAACATCTCTTTTTTTTTTTTCCGGTACGCCGGCCTCTCACTGCTGTGGCCCCTCCCGCTGCGGAGCACAGGCTCCGGATGCGCAGGCTCAGCGGCCATGGTTCACGGGCCCAGCTGCTCCGAGGCATGTGGGATCCTCCCGGACCGGGGCACGAACCCGTGTCCCCTGCATCGGCAGGCGGACTCTCAACAACCACTGCGCCACCAGGGAAGCCCTAACATCTCTTTTTTAAACGCCTGTATTCTCTCTCTTGCATGCCAGGCCTGGTGGGAAGCAAACGGCCTCCCCGAAGGAGACAAGCCCATTCTCCAGTTCATGTGCTCCCAGAACATCACAGAGCCCTGCCTGTCCCTCCTGAGCGCCGGTTCCCCAGAGACACAGGAGTAAAAAGGGAAGTCACTTGGTGTCCTATTTTTTAGAAGTCTGAACAATAGAAAGATTTCCTGTGAAACCAGCTGAGAGCTAAATATTCTTGGAAAGGGCCTACATGAGTCATATTTGCAGCATCTGGAGAAGAACACTTCCGTGAACCCCAAGAAGGCACAGGTGCTTCAGAGGGCGGGGGGAAACAAGTATCAAAGTCGTCATAGGGGTGTGTCACAGGGACACTCTCAACATTGGCTCTGGGCACAGAGTAGAGTATGTGAAGTTTGTTGTGTGTGTGTTTTACTTGCTAACTTTCCACCTCTGTCCCAGAGAGCCTGTGAAACCACCTAGCAAATCTCTTCATTCCTGGAGGAAAGCAGTTAATAAATGAGTCTTAACTCAGTCTCTTGGTTTAAAATGAAATCAAGCTTAGCTTTGTCATTTTCCAGGGAGATTCTGGATTTTAAAAAGTAATTTTTAGGGGACTTCCCTGGTGGCGCAGTGGATAAGAATCCGCCTGCCAATTCAGGGGACACGGGTTCGAGCCCTGGTCCGGGAAGATCCCGCATGCCACGGAGCCACTAAGCCCGTGCACCACAACTACTGAGCCTGTGCTCTAGAGCCCTTGAGCCACAACTACTGAAGCCCGTGCGCCTAGAGCCCGAGCTCCACAACAAGAGAAGCCACCGCAGTGAGAAGCCCACGCACCGCAACGAAGAGTAGCCCCCACTGGCCGCAACTAGAGAAAGCCCGTGCGCAGCAACAAAGACCCAGCGCAGCCAAAAATAAATAAAATAAATTTATTTTTTTTAAAAAAGTAATTATTAGCGAGAACATGCATAATTCAAAGGGAAGGACTCATAAAGGTGGCACTTCCAGCCACAGTCAGGAAGGTGTGTGGCAGCGCCCCCCAGGAGCCCCATCCTTTCCGCACACACGGTTGCTGGATGTCCAGTCTCAGAGACCAGGGCTGTGGACAAAGGTGGCTTTCCCCCTCTCTCCTCCTCTCTTTCTCTGTAAAGTAGCTAAACTTCCTTAGTACTGATTACTCAACAAAGAAGATAGAAACTGCATTTTTTGAAGACCAAAACCTGGCCCATTGGTGTCCCTGTTGGGTTTGATCTTGTTTCCCTTCTTAAATGTAAGATTTCCCTTGAAGGAAGGGGGCATTTGGCCTCCAAGGCTACTCTAAGGAAGAAATCTTCAGCAAACGATGCTGCTATCGAGCCCGCAGCCACTGCAGCCAGCCCCAACGGTGCACCCCGAGAGCTCTCAGGATGGGACAGAACAGGTTACCCGCCCGGCAGCTGAGGTACATATCAGAGAAATGATTTCAATGAGCCCAGACTCTTGCATCTGCCCATACAGAGAGAAGCACTACATTCATTAACTTGAGATGTCTGGTTTTCTTTAATTAACTGTAATTAACAGACGTTCTGACTCCCTGGTCTTTGTTGCAAAAACCCCTGTATATCCTGGCTCCGCCCTGACCTCTTTGGAGCTATCCCTCCAGCTATCTGAGAGGGTGTCTCCCAGGCCTAAGTTCTCAGCGAGTCCACCAAATAAAACATAATTCTCTACTTTTAGGTTGTGCAGTTTTTTCCTGTGGACACTTCCTTTTTCTCAGAGTTTCTGCAGAATGTTTTCTCCAGGAAGACTTCACAGGAGTCTGGTGTGAGCCGGCGTTGAAGGTAGGACCAAGATTTCTCTCTGTCTCTGCTCCCTTCATTTAAAACAAGCTTGGCCCCTGAATTGCTGGACTTTCTGGCCTCTCACCCTCACATCCCCCGAATCCTGTGCAGTTGTTCTACTGCGGAGGCCCTTCTGACTCTGCCCAGACTTCTCTCTGTGGGATGCCCTCCTCCCTCTCCCCTGAATAACTCCTAATCGTCCTTCGCTACAGTGCTCAAAATATGTGCCACACGGTGACTTCCCTGGTGGTCCAGCAGTAAAGAATCCGCCTTCCAATGTAGGGGACACGAGTTCGATACCTGATCGGGGAACTAAGATCCCCCATGCCGCAGGGCAACTGAGCCCGCATTCCACAACTACTGAGCTCGCATGCCTCACCTAGAGCCTGTGTGCCACAAACTACAGAACCCATGCGCCCCAATAAAAAAAAAAGTGTGCCACACACCAGCTGCTGGTCTAGGACAATCCGTTAGTGGCTTGTGACGAGATAAGAATGTTAAATGACTGACTCACTGAGCACACTGTTTAGTTCAGTTCTTGCTCTTTCTCAATGAAGGAAGCAGTGTGTGGATTTACCTTCCGAAGCAAGCTCCCTTTCTGGTCACATGCTGGCCTGCCTGAGCCCAGGATTGATCTGTTCTCCTCTGGGAAACCTCCAGCAGCCCCTCCATGCCCACCTCATCTCTCCCTTATAGGGGAGCAGAATTTGCCACCCCAAAATGTGTCTCTTTGGCATAAGGATTAATTTAGGCTGATTATTTTTTTAATTATTAATTTATTTTTTTATGGCTGCATTGGGTTTTCGTTGCGGTGCGTGGGCTTCTCATTATGGTGGCTTCTCTTGTTGCGGAGCACGGGCTCTAGGCACACGGGCTTCAGTAGCTGTGGCTCGTGGGCTCTACAGCACAGGCTCAGTAGCTGTGAAACACGGGCTTAGTTGCTCCGCGGCATGTGGGATCCTCCCGGACCAGGGCTCGAACCTGTGTCCCCTGCATTGGCAGGTAGATTCTTAACCACTGCGCCACCAGGCAAGTCCCTAGGCTGATTATTTTTAAGAGACAGAAGACTCAGGAAGTCTCTCTTTTTCCCTCCCTCTTAGCTGACTAAAGAATTTGGATAAAGGGTCAGTTCCCAGAATAGAGCTATCTCCAGAGGTATCTGCAAAGAACATGGCCTAGGTGTGGTGGGGAAACACAGCAGGGCTTAGAGATCAGATTTCACTCCGTGTCCCATTGTCTCTGCCTGGCCCAGCAAACATTTGTTTGCAGAACATTTGCTTTTTCATCTCCATGTCAATTGCCTTCCTCCCCTTTCAAGTCCCAAATCCCTGCTCTTTAGTCTTTAGCTGAAGGTGGTGTTTAAGGTGAGGGCTTGGAGCATTTTGGTGAGTTACTCAGTTCTCCTGGGTCTCTGCCATGCATACATCTTATTAAACTTCTGCTTGATTTTCTCCTGTTCATCTGTCTCATGCCAGTTAATTCTTAGGCCAACCAGAAGAACCTAGAAGGGCAGAAGAAATTTTCTTCCTTCCTGACACCCCACCTCACCCCACCAGTGTCAAAACACCTAGCAAACTCTATTGGAATCATCTATTTTCCCCAAGTTGTTTATAAGCATTTTTAAAATATCTGGGACTTGACACCTAATAGATGCTTAGGAAATATCTGTTGAATGAGTCAATAAATGACTTTTCAGTGTTTTCAATACTGAGCATTCATTCCTTTTGTACGGTTAACAGCCTGGATGAGAATTTCTTTTTTTTTTTGGACACACCACGTGGCTTGTGGGATTTTAGTTCCCTGACCAGGGATCGACCCCTGGGCCCTCAGCAGTGAAAGTGCAGAGTCATAACCACTGGACCACCAGGGAATTCCTTGGTGAGAGTTTTTAATTAACTTTTTATGCAGTTTGGGCTATTGTACTTTCTGTCTTCCTAATATTTTAAGCCTTAACTAGGATTTCAAAGACAGAATAGATTTAGCCTTTCAGATAAATTTACCCTTTCCACAAATATCACACAGGAACCAGAAATGGGTTAAATTATGTTCACTTGAACCCCCTTTGATTACCATCGGCTTAAGTTGTAAATATGGTAGCATGGAAGGCAGGACGTTTAGCTCTCACACCCAGGTTGCTGGCTCTGTCTCTGCCCGTCTCCACTCTGGAATCTGCTTGGGGTCTTGGTTATGCCTTCTCTCCACTCAGTGGTTCCTCGCTCAGGCCGTAGAGGAGCAACAGTGATGCAAAGATTTATCCTGTCTTGGTGCTCCCAGGACACTCCTTATTTCCTGCTGAAGCCTCGGTTTCCTTAAACAAACCTCTGGAGCTTTGGGCGCTGTGAGACACAGCTGCAGCTTGGCTGAAGCTGCCATTTCAAGTGTGTTTGTTTTCTCTCATGCTTTGCTTCCTTTGCTCATGAAAAGCCTTCCCTCTGATAAACAATAGGTCACCTAGACCCCTAAGTTTGAGAATAACATACACTCTACCCACGGTGCCTCTCCACCAAAAATACAGTGGTGGACAGAAATAGAAAACTCCCCAAGAGAAAAATAAAATGGATATGAGGAAGAGCTAGTTAACCAAATTCCTGAGCCTCTGCCTTTCAACACAAATCTATCTGCTCATGTCTTTCTCCACGCGGTGCACATTCGTCCCAGTGTATCAGGTGGGTGGGTGTGTGCACGCACGTGTTTTAAGTAAATACTCCAGGTGCATTTATAGACTTTTAAAAATAAATTTATTTATTTATTTATTTTTGGCTGTGTTGGGTCTTCGTTTCTGTGCGAGGGCTTTCTCTAGTTGCGGCAAGCAGGGGCCACTCTTCATCACAGCGCGTGGGCCTCTCACTGTCGCGGCCTCTCTTGCTGCGGAGCACAGGCTCCAGATGCGCAGGCTCAGTAGTTGTGGCTCATGGGCCCAGCTGCTCCACGGCATATGGGATCTTCCTGGACCAGGGCACGAACCCATGTCCCCTGCATTGGCAGGCGGACTCCCAACCGCTGCGCCACCAGGGAAGCCCCTAGTCTTTTTTGTAACTTAACTCCCCCCAACCCCTAACCCTGACTGACACCTACGCATTTGAGACTAAAACACCCAGAAGAAATCTTGAGCTGAGCACCCTAATGAGACAGGGGCTGCCTGGGTGGTATTTGACTCCATATTATAAGACTAATTCGATAAACTTAAATTTCTACAACCTGTTTCAGGGAGGAAACTAGCTTTCCTTTGGAATTGGCCTTCGAGCCAGAAGGTTATTACTTGGCTGTTGGCAGCCTTTGAACTGTTGGCAAAGGATGTTTTCCTTAGCAACAATGATACAAATCTGACATGCACAGAGTGTTTTTAAACTGTATAAAGTACTTTCATTTTCATTATCTCTTTGAATCCTTCCCAACTATACACACTTTAGTCGTTTTAAGGGTGAAGCATTTGGGGACTTCCCTGGTGGCGCAGTGGATAAGAATCCGCCTGCCAATGCAGGGGACACGGGTTCGAGCCCTGGTCCGCACAGATCCCACATGCCATGGAGCAACTAAGCCCGTGCACCACAACTACTGAGCCTGCTCTCTAGAGCCCACGAGCCACACTACTGAAGCCCACGCGCCTAGAGCCCGTGCTCCGCAACAAGAGAAGCCACCGCAATGAGAAGCCCGCGCACCGCAATGGAAGAGTAGCCCCCGCTCACCACAACAAGAGAAAGCCCTTGCACAGCAACAAAGACCCAAAGCAGCCAAAAAAAAAAAAAAGGATGAAGCGTTTGAGACTCAGAGATTTTAGGTATTTTGCCCCAAATCACAGAGAGAGTAAATGGCAAACCTGGACTCCATGCCCCATATTCTGACCCCTGTTCTGGCATCTTCCTCTCTGCCTTCTGTGGGCTGAGGAGTAGCAAATACATATTCATGACATTATCACCACTCTTTTCGTTTTTCCCCAATCAGTCTGGCTGGATTGAGAAAAAATCTGCAAGGGCAGCAGCTGTTACATCACACTGGGGCGGCGTTGGTGGGGGCCAGTGGATGCCCGCTGGCCTTCGACATGCCTGCTCCTCCCAGGGCCTGATCAGCTCTCTGGGTGTAGATCTTGAAACTGAGCAGGACCCTGTGGGGCTCCTGGACATGGAAGCCTTTCTGTGTCCCCCATTTCTTGTTTGTAGGGAACAGACTCCAGCCTCCGTGACCTTCCCTGAGTCCCAAAGGGCAGATTTGAGCAGTTGCTAATCAGGGAAGGGAGGGGATGCAGAGACAAGGGAGAAGCAGCCAAGAAACAATAGTGCAGCCTTGGGGCAGGGTCCTGGTTCCCCCTCAAGGGATATACGTAACAATAACTTTGAGCTCTTCTGCAGAACTAAAACCCCCAACAAATGGAAGATGTTAACTACTTGATGGAGCGTTCTTTATTCCTCAAGAGCCAGAGAAGCTCATCTGGAGACCACCCGAGGCCAGATTTTAAAAATGCAGGCCCTGCACACACCCGGATCCTTAGTAGCAGCTCTGCCTTAGTAGCAGCTCTGCCTTAGTAGCAGCTCTGCCTTTGAAACATTGCTATAAAACTCACCAAATCCTCCCAGTTTGGGACACAGAGGTACTGTGGGGCACGAGCCCACTGTATCCCGCTTTGCCTAGCAAAGCAGTAAGGCTGTTCTTTTCTACTTCACCCAAAACTCTGTCTCTGAGATTTGATTCACCACTGGTGCACAGAGGCCGAGTTTTCAGCATCAGTCTGAGAACATGGACCAGGTAAGGCCAAGTCCATGGCAGTCCTATCTGTCCTTCCTTTCCCTCCAACATGCAAGGGAATGAAACGTGACAATCAGTTTCTTCCAACAGCCCTTTGCCTCCAGGGTAAATGGTGAGTTGAAGGGTTTGGGTAAGGATGAGGGTTGTGGCCATGGAGACTTCATTACACTGAAAGAAACCTGTACTTTCCTATACAAACGATACCCCTTTGTTATCATTTCCTTTGGAGCTCAGTATTAGCAGCTGAAATTGTCTTAGAATTAAATGAACAGATCCTGAGCTGACCATTGACCTTGTCAGTGAGAGGTAATTATCTCACTGGAGCTTTAAGGCAAGCTGAAAATCATTATGCTTTTCAACATGACAAAATTGGCTGGAAAAGTCTACTGAAAATTCCATCTGATCTCACAGAATTTGCTTGTGAGAGTTTCAGTGAAAAGGAAACATAATTAACATCCGAAAATGTCTTATCACTGGGCTTGCCTGGGCTCTGCCCATTTGTGTCTGAAAAGCTGAATATTTAATACTGCACTTACTGAAAATGGATTAAGATAAAACCTTCTGTCTCACTTTGTGTTTAGATTACTCAGACCCCCAACCCTGGGAAGATTTCAAATTCAGTTTTAGGTGGAGGCTAGATCAGCTGCCCACTCAAAAAATAAAACTCTCCTCCGTTGGCCACTGAGCCTTAGGATTTGGGAAGGAGTTCGCAGGGCCTGTGGGGAGCAGGGGCCAAACTAAGAAACGAAAATAACTGGAAGTAGGAAACAAGTAAAAAGTGAGGATGACAAGGCCCCTGAACTATGAATTCATTGATCTGCAGTCACCGAGGGCAGACGGTTGCCCCTGTCAGCTGGAAACAGCACACTATGACCCAGGCTTCTGGGCCGGCAGGCCACCCTTGAACTCATAACTGTGAGCACACAGGGTAGGGGGTCCCTGGAGAGAAGGAACCCGACATGGCTTTCTTGACATAAGAGAAGCCATTTTGGGCCTAAGCCATTTTGTGATCTAAGCCTGGCCACAATGCTTGCCCTTGAATAGGTCTCGGTAATTAATGATCTTAAGGAAACAAAAGAATGTCGGAACAAAAGGCTATTACCAGGCAAGAGCAGTAACAATAGCAAGGATAATATAGCAGGTGTAAATACACCCAGTCCTGTTTCAATGGTAAGGATTAGCCTGAAGCTCAACCACCGGATCAACTGGAACCTAAGGGGTGATGAGCTTGACCTTTTCTGACCCTGGTGACTTCAATCAGCTAAAGCTTGGCCTCCGTCTAGGCCTCAGCCCCTTCATGAATATGCATGGACCCTTAGCTTAAAACTTCCCCAATTTTGCTGTTGGCGAGAGACACTGCCTTAGATAAGATCCCCTGTGTTCTCTTTCCTTGCTGCAAGTAATCAATCCTTTATTCTACAGATCTTTGGCTTGGTTGTGTGTTTTGGCTTGACACCCACCAAGAGGCGAACCCAGGTCTGGGGGTAACGAAACCTACAGCCAAAGCCTCAGATGCCTATCAGCACACGTGGGCCTCTGACCCTGTGATATTCCTACATTCAGGCAGCGTGATCAATGATAAAGGAAGGGGAAGCAGAGCTCTGGACAGGAGAGTCCACTGTGCCTATAGCCAAGGACCCCAAGCCCCCTGAATGCCGTGCTGCCATTAGAAGAATGACCAGGTATCTTTGTCCTGACGAGGGAGGATATTCACAGGAGACAGGTGAGCACAGCGATTGTGGTTAGACGTTTCCTATTGTTTAATGTGTGCGTGGTAATCACATGTTATTCAACTTTTAAAAATACACACATAAGTGGAGTTCCCAAACTGAGAGAACAACAACAAAAAAAAGCCGTGGGTATCTTTCTTCCTGTATTACACTTGACCGTGTGACGCTTCTGTCTGGATGCTACAGAACGGAGCCGTGGTTACTGCCTTCTAAGCTCAGCTCCCCTTATCAGCCCATCATCAACATCCCAGCTCTGCCTCCTCTATTTTCTGCCACTTAACTGAGATAAACTCTGAGCTGAGCACACAGGAAGTGCTCCATAAAAGGCCGGTGTTGATGGAGGACCAAAGCCACCAGAGCCACAGACCGTAGGTCCTCTTTGCTGTTGTCTGCATCTGCCGGGCCACATGAACACTGCATTTCTTGGGTCAGAACAACTAGAAACACAAAACTTGGTCTCCAGTGAACACTCATTCCCCCTCAGTGAGAATTTAAGATCCATTAGGGCCGATTACTGCCTGTGGGGAATTTGCACTGCGGATGGAACAGCGTGCACCTGTAAACAGAAAGCATAAGCACGCAGAAAAATTTAAACTGCCCTCCTGCATCTGTCCTTGAAGCGGTGTCTCGAAGACTGCCTGGTGTTTCCCCACAGACCTCACGCGGAGGCCCTCCGCAGCTCAGCAGCTCTGCCAGGCCCTGCCTTCCGCCCGCAGGCTTGGATATTTAATTTCGCCACTTGTCTCTTAGAAGCAGGTATATATTAACTAAGCTCAGAAGATTGATCCGAAAGGCGGAAAGCCAATTTATTAATTATGAAGGAACCAGAACCCTCACGTTTGTGTGACCAGTGGACTTTCCGACTGTCGAGGGACTGCAGTGGGAGGCGTGCTGGGGATGAGAAGGCTGAGGATGTGGGTGAAGTCAGAAGAGCGGCATCTGAGGAAGCCAAGATTCCGTGGCTCCCGGTGAGACAGGCCGAGAATCCACCTCCTGCTGGGGAAGGCAAGGTCTGGCCAACGGAGGATGAGGAACTCACGCCAAGTGGAACTAGTGAATTGGGTCCTGCGCTTGTTGGCGTCCCAGAGGAATATAGACCCAGGGGATAGAGCGCTTGGTGGAAAAAGGGAAACTGTTGGGGGGTTTTTTTGTCTTTTGTTTTTGCGGTACGCGGGCCTCTCACTGTTGTGGCCTCTACCCGTTGCGGAGCGCAGGCTCAGCGGCCATGGCTCACAGGCCCAGCCGCTCCGCGGCATGTGGGATCTTCCCGGACCGGGGCACGAACCCGTGTCCCCTGCATCGGCAGGCGGACTCTCAACCACTGCGCCACCAGCGAAGCCCGAGAAACTATTTTTATATTTATTTACTTATTTATTATCTCAGAGAACATTTTTTTTCATGATCCATATAATATTAGCATACTAAGTATTGCCATTTATAATATAACTATTACACTTAGACCAATTCATCTAAATACAGATGGCCAACGTAATTTTTTAAAAAATCATTTCCACAAGATACACTGAGAAATTGTTTTTATAACCTTCTTTTGCAAATGTTCTTTCAAATATCTGACTGAATTCTGTTCCCGATTTTGCCAGTTAATACCGCATCCATGGCTAAGCCCCTCAGGTGGCGATGCCTTACTTCCTCCATCTCGGGATGAGACTCATGCACTATTTAGCTCCTTCTTGTGGCTCAAGTGAGTGGGATAGAAAGAGAAGTGGCTTATACTGTAATTTACCTTAATTTCAGAGAGAGAGGATAGAGGAGCACCACGTAGGGTCTAGGCCTCAGTCTTCAGGACACCTGTTCTCTCTGAAGCCCAAAAGAAAAAAAATGAAATAAATAAATATTTTTTATTTATTATAAATAAAGGGAAGGAGCTGGGGGAGACACCTGAGCAATAAAATAATCATCCCCCAGAATTTTTTTGAAAGGCCCATGCATTTCCCTCAACAGAAGAGTAGCCCCCACTCACCGCAACTAGAGAAAGCCCGCGCACAGCAACGAAGACCCAACGCAGCCAAAAATAAATAAATAAATAAATGTATTAAAAGAACAAAAACAAAAAACGGGCTTTCTTTTCTCTTTTTTTTTTGAAGTATACTAGATTTACAATGTGTTCATTTCTGGCATAGAAAAAGTGATTCAGTTATACATATATGTAAGTACTCTCTTTCATATTCTTCTCCATTATGGTTTATACAGGATATTGAATATAGTCCCTGTACTATACAATAGGACCTTGTTGTTTATCTGTTTTATATATAGTGGTTTGTACCTGCTAATCCCAAACTCCTAATTTGTCTCTCCCCGCCTTTCCCCTTTGGTAACCATAAGTTTGTTTTCTATGTCTGTGGATCTGTTTCTGTAAAATGGGCTTTCCTTATAGCATCTGTATCAAGTCAGCAAGTTCCTTCATCTTCAGACTGTTCTCTGTGGCTTGTCATCCAGCAATAGATACCTGAGAAGCTAAATATCTAAACAGCTTTTTCAATTTGTCCCCTGGTTGCTGTCACAAGCTCTGCTAGTTTTGCGCCCTTCATGTGTTTTAAATCTCCCCAGAGCCACTGCCGCAGCTGAGGTTCTCCTGGTCTCCCACCTGCATCACTGCGAGAGACTCACAACAGGCCTTCCAGCTCCAGAGTCCCCTTTGCCAGTTCTGAGTCTATTTGTAAAACGCTAGGAGATAGAAACGTGGTCCTGCCACTGTCATTTGTGCTCTGCAAGCATATCCTTTTAACAGTGGAAGCTGCTGTGTGTAAAGCGGGGCAAGAAGACACCTTCGGGAGTAAATCCTAGCTCTCCTGGGGCAGCAGCGAGCTGCTGGTTGTTCAGTTTCATGGCCGGACACGCTGGGGTCAGCAGCTGCCCCCCGACTGCCCTGGACCTGTGTTGTGTGAGAACAGTTCATGCCCAGGAACTTCGTGGGACAGGTACCAGGAGGGCATCTGCCAGCAGGCCAGACAGCTGTTTCCATTAAATGCCAGGTGAAAAATGGAAAGAAAAATCCATCTGTGGGACTTCCCTGGTGGCACAGTGGTTAAGAATCTGCCTGCCAATGCAGGGCACACGGGTTCGAGCCCTGGTCTGGGAAGATCGTTCAGAGCAACGAAACCCATGCGCCACAACTACTGAGCTTGCACTCTAGAGCCCACACACCACAACTACTGAAGCCTGTGTGCAGCAACGAAGACCCAAAGCAGCCAAAAATAAACAAATACATTTATTTAAAAAAATAAAATCCATCTGTAGCCCCATGAGACCTGGCTTCTATTATCAAATAAGTTTGTGTGTGCATGTTGGTATGTGTGTGGAATTTCTCATAAATTTTTGCTTCACTTTCCAAATGGTATACATCTTTCTTCGGCCTTTTGCGTTTCCTCTTCTCTGTCTCTCCCCCAACCCCTATCTCTGTCCCTCTCTCGAACTCTCCACTCTGCTTCTGCCACTTCTTCCCTTTCTCCTCAGTGAGCACTGGACAGAGAACAGAATTTACTTAAAGAAAAAAAAAAAACCAAAATAAATAATAAAACCCAAAATGATTAATTGGTAAAAAGAAATATTTTCAGTCATTCATTTTTTTACTCCCTTATAACTTTTATGCTGTTTTCCTCAAATAATTTATGCTTTAGTAGCTTTGTTCAAATTTTGGAATTTTCTAGGGGCTTATTGCTAATATGGGGGAGATTCATCACGGAGTATTTTGCTTCTTTCGGCATCGTCTTGTTTCAGATGTGTCTTGGTGTGCCTCTGGCAATGTTTTTATGAATTTTAATTTTATCTTTGGAGCAAGGTAAATGGGCCCAAAATAAATTGGTTGAAAATGCATGTTTCCAACCACTAGTTCAAGCACTGGTAACTCATGTGGCCTCTGAGTGATTTTGTGACAACTCAGTGAATTTGTCTGCTTTCAAACTAATTTTGTTGTTTAAAATTTTTTAAATTCATTTTATTTGTTTATTTATTTATTTATTTTGGCTGCATTGGGTCTTTGTTGCTGGGCTTTCTCTAGTTGGGGCGAGCAGGGGCTACTCCTTGTTGTGGTGTGCGGACTTCTCATTGCAGTGGCTTCTCTTGCTGTGGAGCACGGGCTCTGGGTGCATGGGCTTCAGTAATTGTGGCTTGTGGGCTCAGTAGTTGTGGCACAGGGGCTTAGTTGCTCCGCGGCATGTGGGATCTTCCTGAACCAGGGCTCGAACCCGTGTCCCCTGCATTGGCAGGTGGATTCTTAACACTGCACCACCAGGGAAGCCCCATTAATTTGCTAAGTGTTTTCTTAAATAGATGTCCCAAATGATATGAACCGCAGGCCCACACTACCTAGATTCATTGCTGTGCTGAACTCAGTAGGGAAAATATAACTGGCTAATGTTTTTGTTCTCATCCCACTCATCAAAGAATGGAAACCACAGGAGTTCTGAGCTCTATTAACATTCCACCTGCTACACTTGCCCTCTGGACACAAAATAACATTTGAATCGCACCCAAGGAATACCCTGTTTTTCTCCCCTTCCTGTCATCATTCCCCTCCACCGGGGGGTCCACACTTCCCACTGTGCCTGTCTTCATTCCCATAGTGATGCTACTTAGCACTCTTTACCCCAATAACACAGGCTACGTTTATAAGATTATTCCTGAATGCTCTAGGGCCACAGTTAGCTATTTTCCAGGGAGAAGGGACTTCAAACCCTTTATGTTTAGAAAATCCAAAATCCTTTGCTAGAACAACCTAAGACATTCAATACATTTCTAAAAAATGACAGGAAGTGCTGAAAGCAGAACTATGGCCTTCACGGGGGTAAATAATGACTTTGTTAAGCAATGAGTCAACCATGTGGGACCTACTGGACTTGAAAAACAAGATCTGTCAAAGAGAAACTGGCGGAGCTGGAAGGCTGGCCACCCCAGAGGGCAGGGTTGAAGTGGGTGTGGGGAATTTCAGGAACAGTCAGGAAATCTGTTGGGTCCAATATTTGAGATACAGACACATATCAGTTTTGATCCTTTTAGGTCTGTCTGCTTGTGGCAAAATATCCCTGGCGGCTGGTCAGAGGACCTCCGCTCTGGTGAGGAAAAGTGGTGGGAAGTGAGCCTGGCCAGCGGGGCCCCAGTCAAAAAATTCATATATCAAGATGAGGTACTAACCCAGCCAAGGAGGAGAAGGATGCCTAGAAGGGCACCTGCATAGAACCAACTAGAATGTGAGCAGGTGGGTAAGGGGTCCTCCAGGTCCAGGCCATTTTGTTCTGTTTTGTTTGTTCTTGTGTATTTGTTTATTTGACTTTAGACATTATCTATTGACTTCCTACTGCAAAATATTAGAATTTAGCTCTCTTTGCTCACCCCCCCAATCCTCTGCTACACACAAACACTGCCCTTCTGCCCATCCTGCCAATATAGATTTTTGGTTGAATCCATATATCGTGTATTTATCCATTGTTACAACTGTGTAATTATTGTTCACAGCCAAGCTAGGTCCAGATGACAGGGAGTGTCCTATGATTACATTTTCTTTTTAATATAAGTTTTTACTTTTCATGAAATTAATAATGCAGATTTTTAGTTTGTTTCGTTTTCTTTTTTTTTTTTTCCAGTGCTTTATTAAGGAATAAATTACATGTAGTAAAACGTATCTTAAGCGCCCAGCTTAATGACTTTTACATAGGATATTCCTGTGATGCTGGGACATATCTGTCACCCTAGAAGGTTCCGTTGTGTCCCTTTCAGTTAGTACCCTCTGTCCCGGTCCCCCCAGTCCAGGCCACCTTGGATGGAGAGAAGCAGAGGCAGGCACAGCTGTGACTAAGAGCAATCAATTGCTGGGGACACAGAAGTCTGGTTCTCAGGAGGATCCTAGCAGGTGGAATGGAGCCCCAGTGTTCCCAGTCTGTGAGAGTGACATCATTCCAAATCCCACGGGCTGGCCCTAGATGACTCAGAAGTTAGGATGGTCAGAGGCTCTTGGAGAGAAACTTGTGGATCCATCTGGGAAAGGCTGTGGAACACGATGGCTGGGGAACGAACATGAGTGCTGGCAGAGGGTGAAAAAGGCGACTTATAACTTGTTTAGAATTTTGGTGGCTAAAATCGGTACATGGAAAGATGCTCAGTATCGCTAATTATTAGAGAAATGCAAATCAAAACTACAGTGAGGTATCACCTCACACGGGTCAGAATGGCCAGCAACAAACAGTCTACAAATAATGAACGCTAGAGAGGGTGTGGAAGAAAGGGAGCCCTCCTACTCTGTTGGTGGGAATGTATATTGGTGCGGCCACTATGGAGAACAGTATGGAGGTTCCTTAAAAAACTAAAAATAGAATTACCGTATGATCCAGCAATCCCACTCCTGGGTATATATCAGGAGAAAACTATAATTTGAGAAGATACATGCACCCCAGTGTTCATTGAAGCACCATTTACAATAGCCAAGTCATGAAAGCAACCTAAATGTCCACTGACACATGAAAGGAGATGTGGTATATGTATACCATGGGATATTAGCCATAAAAAAGAATAATACCATTTGCAGCAACATGGATGAACCTAGAGGTGATCATATTAAATGAAGTAAGTCAGAAAGAGAAAGACAAATACCATATGATATCACTTATATGTGGAATCTAAATAAGATACAAATGAACAAAACAGAAATAGACTTGCAAACACAGAAGACAAACTTATGGTTACCAATGGGGGAAGGTGGGAAAGGATAAATTAGGAGTTTGGGATTAACAGATACAAAGTATTGTATATAAAATAGATAAACAACAAGGTCCTACTGTATAGCACTGAGAACTATATTCAGTATCCTGTAATAAACCATCATGGAAAAGAATATATGTATAACTGAATCACTTTGCTGTACACCAGAAACTAGCACAACATTGTAAATCAACTATACTTCAATAAAAAAGAAAAATTGGGACTTCCCTGGTGGTCCAGTGGTTAAGCCTCCATGCTCCCAATGCAGGGGGCGCGGGTTCAAACCCTGGTCAGTGAACTAAGATTCCACATGCTGCACAGTGTGGTAAAAAATAAATAAATAAATAAATCATTAAAAAAGAAAGAAAAGGGGCTTCCCTGGTGGCGCAGTGGTTGAGAGTCCGCCTGCCGATGCAGGGGACGCGGGTTCATGCCCTGGTCTGGGAGGATCCCACATGCCGTGGAGCGGCTGGGCCCGTGAGCCATGGCCGCTGGGCCTGCGCGTCTGGAGCCTGTGCTCCGCAACGGGAGAGGCCACAGCAGTGAGAGGCCCGCGTACCGCAAAAAAAAAAGAAAAGTTATTTTCTAATATTATAGAATTAAACTTGTTGGCTTTGGTTCACATATATTGCAAAAGGTACATATATGGCAGAAGAGAAACCACAGGTGATGCATTGATGAAAGTTAAGTTGGTCTAGAATAATCACACTTTAAACAAAGCAAAATGACACGGATGTCTCAGGAACCTGAAATTCAGTAGTCTAGGACCTGTAAGTTCCTAATATTTCCAAAGACAGAGAGAGGGACAGAGAAAGACAGGCAGACCCAAAGAGACAGACTCACACACAGAGAGAAAATCTCTTTAGCACTGAGGTAGATTGAATAATTAGTCCCAACTTTCCAGTTACCTGTAGTAATATTATCCATTGGCAAACTCACCCTGGCTTCCAGGTCAGCAGAGTGCACTTCTCTGTTCCTTACCTTTGAGTTTTGCCATGTGACTTGCTTTGGTCAATGAGATGTTAGTGAACATGGCTCAAACAGAGGGTTAAAATACGTCTGTGTCTTTGGGCTGGCATTCCTGCGCTCTGGTTGACCCACCATGAGCAGAATACGCCTCAAGTACCCACCTGCCCTCAGCCTGGGTCTGAGAATGAGACAATAAAACAGAGCACGTGCCCTGGGTAGCTGTTACTCTGAGAGTGACGAGAGCTGCATGGAGTCCACATTAACCCTTGGAACCTGGAGCCTGGAGTCCCGCCCAGATCAGCAGAGTTGCAGCCAACTCACAGACCTGGAGCTATAAAAACAAATTATTGTTTTTTCAGCCAGTGAGTTTTGAGATTTTTTTTTTAAATGCATCCTTATTGTGGTGATTGCCAACTCATATGAAAATTGGGGTGTTGCCCTAACATGAACCTAAAATTTTGTGGAATGAGTTTTGGTAGTGAGGGGCAGAAATCGAGGAAACGGTTCCAGGAGGCTGAATAAATGGTAATGCCCATTACATTTTGGGAAAGCATTCGATAAAACTACTTGGTGGAAATTTGGAAAAAAGAAAACGTACCTATGGAACCTTTAGTCTTGGGTGAGGAAGTTTGAAGGGAGAATATCAGAACAGGACTTGGTTGCTCCCAGGTGCACATGGTAAAGTACCATAGGTAAGAGGAAAATGTTCAGGGAAGAACTGGTTAGTTGCAAATGGAACAGAGAAGAATTTTAGGGAGTCTAGAAATTGTGAGGCAGAGTTACAAAATGAGAAATTTCTCACAAAGTCAAAGCTTGGGATCATTATAACAGAGCCTCGGGGCAAAGACAAAATCTACTAGCTCTTCCTACTAATATGACACAGCCTTGGAGTAAAAAGACATCAAGGGTCTGCCTGAAACACTCTTGGTTAAGACATCTGAAAGGATTAACATGGCACCTATAGGTCCGTTCAGCTGGACAGAAGGGCTCTTAGAAAGATTATGGACATGGTTCCACAGAAGCCTGATTTCTCAAACGTACCCATAATGAAGGCTAGAAAGAGGCATATCTTGAAAGGTATATGGCTGTGCCTTTTGCCACATGCAAGTTTACTGAAATTACTTTCATAGAGAACCCACATTTTGAGAGATGTGTATTGGCAAAAACCCTGCCAGCCTAGAGGAAAAGAGACTGACACTGTTAAAGATGTAAAAAGACCTCTTGACCCCCAGCTTTCTATATGCAGTATGATTAATTTTATGTGTCAGCTTGGCTGGGCCACGAGGCATTCAGACATTTGATCAAACGTTATTCTGGGTGAGTCTGTGATCCTGTTTTTTGATAAGGTTAACATTTGAACGGGTAGACAGTAAAGCAGATGTGGGTGGGCCTCATCCAATCAGTTGAAGGCCTGAATAGAACAAAAGGGCTGACCCTCCATGAGTAAGAGTGCAGGTCTCCTGCCTGACTGCCTTCAAGCTGGGACATCTGAACATCAGGGCTTTTTTTTTTTTTTCCTGCCTTCCAACTAGAACTGAAACACTGGCCTTTCCTGGGTCTCAAGCCTGCCAACGTTCAGAATGGAACTTACATCATCGGCTCTCCTGGGCCTCCAGCTTGCCAACTGCAGGTCTCGGGACTTGTCAGCCTCCATAACTGTGTGAGCCAGTTCCTTATACAAAATCAATCCCTTCTCTCTCTCCTTCTCTCTCCACTCACCACAGCGCCTCTGCATGGTTTCAATTATAAGAGGCCAAGAAAATGATCTCATCGGTGCTTGCCAAATGGCCAGCCCTTGGGGTGCCAGACCTCTTCTGGCTTCTGTGTAGGGAGAAATGCCATCTGAGTGCCATACTTTATGTTACATAGACCCCCGAGCATCTCTGTGTATGCCCACAGTCTTCAATAAACTATATAAAAAACAGCTCCTTCAATCTCTGTTACTGTTTTCTGAAAATTTCCAAAAATCTCCCGTGAAAACAGTTGGCTTACCTTTGTGGCTCATCCTTCCTGATTATAGTTTCTGAAGCTCAGTGCAAAGGGAGAGGCCAGCAGGTGCCATGGATCTTGGCTCCTGCATTGTCCTCTTTCCTCTCCCCCTCCCTGAGATTTGCTGTTCACTAAACTCTTCCTTCTTCCCAGTTGCAAACAAAACCTTTTGCACATGGATACCACGGAGACAGTGATTGGCAAGGAGGTTGTTTATAGCAGCAGAGCTAAGCCTCCAATCAGCCAGCCACAAAGCCTTGAAGAATGTGTCTGTGTGGGTGTGTGGGTATGTGGGTGTGTGTGCACGAGCATGCGTGCATAAGCACAAATGTTTCTTTTCAAATCACTATATGTTTGGAACTGGGGGATTAAACAGATGAAGACTTACTTTTGTCCTTCCTTTTGAGCAATCCTCTTAGAGATTGGATAGTATGGTAGGTATCCTAGATAAACCTTTCATTGCTTAACTAAAATTTTCCCAGAAGGGTCAAGAAGATGACATTGTAACCAAAGCGAGTACGTATGACTTTATCGGAGATTAAGAACCGACATGCTGTTTGGATTGACCTACCACGCTGTGGTTCCGCTCTGTGCACGTGGTTCAGCTTCTCTTTCGTGATGACATAGTAGAAACTGTAAGAAAGCTAGCTATTTTAATTCTTCCAAAACCTTATATCAAATTGAAGGAGAAATAAGAAAACAGAGGATACATAGGTATAATTTTCAGCGGACTGAAAGAATCTAGCTAGCGAATGTTGATTTCAGTGCCTGGCACACAAATGAGTATATTGATGGTGTTCTTTTTGTTGAAGGTGCCAAGTTTCATTTCCCACTCAATTGAAGACTACAGTGTAGGAGTAGGCAGTCTGATTAAGTGAGCCAGTGCAAGGCTAATGACTTACTTTTAAGATTCCACAGTGTGCTCTGACTTGGAAAATCTCAATATACTTTAGACTCCAGAAGGAAAAGGACACTTTGTTGATTCTTTCAACTGTAACATATTATAATATTACCAGCAATCAAAATGGACTTCCTTAGGGGAAAATTTAAATGAAGCCACATCCTTGGGAGGTATTCTGTACTGGAAATCGCTTAGCTTCTTTCTGCTGCTTCCAACTGCCAGGGCTCTGATGTTCCAGAGAGGGAAATGAGAAAAGTTGCTCAAACCATGTCAGGTTGGCCTTTCTTGATATATTGCAACAGCTGTGGGGATAAAGTGTCCCTGGAAACAACCATGTAGCAGGAAACTAGTCTATGCTAGGCATTCCGTAAACAAGGTTTCAATATTTAGGGCGCAAAGAGCATGTGAAATGAATAAGCAATCATTTGGGTGTTTCATCGCTCTTTTTCATGGTTGCAAAAGCATCACTTACAGATCAGTAGCGATTACATTTCAGAAAACAGGGTCATGCGTGAACTTGCGGCCTCATTTGATGGTGGGAGGTGACACTGCAGAAAGAATACTGATCAGTTTCAGATGCAAGTGAGAATTTCCAACGGCCTTCACTTCGAGGACAACTCCCAACTAGGCAGTTACCAGGATCTTCCGCTGAAGTCTTTATGGAGACAGAGCTTTTCCTCGCATAGCAGGTGGCCTTCTCTTGGCTACTGCTTGGTGCCAGAATCCCAGCCCCCCCCCCGAGGGTGGCACTCACTCCCGCTTCCTGTGAGCAGATGAACAGCATATGGCCCTGTGTTTCTCAAGGGCAGAGCCTGTGGCTTTCCCCAGCCCGTTAGGAAAATGAATCTGGATGAAAAAGGGAAGGTTTCAGGATAAAACCAAAAAGATTAAGTTCTTATACCCAGGCAACATGCTTTCCTAAACAGAGAGGGAAACACTGAGCTGAACATAAAAATGACGGTGATGGTCATGGCAGGAAGATCAAAGTGGCCTTTAAATCCCAAAGTGCCCAGAAGTAAGGGAGCAAAAAAGAGAGGTTTATTTTCCCTGATATGTTTCTTATTCTTTAGGCACACCACAAAAACAATAAAACTTTTAAATGGAATACCTGTTTAGCCTTCTAAAATAAAATTTCCAAGAAGATCCCCAAATTAAAATGGATCATTAGATCAAAAATAATGGTAAAGGGCTTCCCTGGTGGCACAGTGGTTGAGAGTCCACCTGCCGATGCAGGGGACGTGGGTTCGTGCCCCGGTCCGGGAAGATCCCACATGCCGCGGAGCGGCTGGGCCCGTGAGCCATGGCCGCTGAGCCTGCGCGTCCGGAGCCTGTGCTCCGCAACGGGAGAGGCCGCAACAGTGAGAGGCCCGCATACCGCAAAAGAAAAATTAAAAATAATAATAAAATAATAATAATGGTAAAGAGGATAAATGCTCTTCGGGGAGAGAATATAAAGCAGCAAAGGGAACTGTATCCAGAATTTAGCACTGCTAAAGGTAGAGAGCATCCTCGTGCACCAACAGCTAATAAAGTGGCCCAAGCTGATACAGTGAGTGAGGTTCATTTCAAAATGACACCGCCATTTGTAAAAAATCCTACCATTTGGGAAAACATGGATAGACCTTGAAGGCATTATGGCAAGTGAAATAAGTTCGACAGAGAGACAAGCACCGTATGATCTCACTTTTATGTGGAATCCAAGAAAACGAAGAACAACAAACTCATAGATACAAAGAACAGATTGGGGGTTGCAGAGGTGGAGGTAGCCAGTGGGCTGAAATGGGTAAAGGGAGTCAAAATGTACACACTTCCAACTACAAAGTCAATCAGTCCTGGGGACGTAACGTACAGCGGGGTGACTGTAGTTAATAACACTGTATCATGTATTTGAAAGTTGCTGAGAGAGTAGGTCTTAAAAGTTCTCAACATAAGAAAAATAGTTTGTAACTATGGATGGTGGTGGATGTTAACTAGACTTACTGTGATGATCATTCCACAATAGTTACTGATATTAAATCATTATGCTGTACACCTGAAACTAATATATATATATATATGTCAATTACATGCTAATAAAAGCACATGATCCTTTATATTGTTTAAAACTTTTAAATAAAATTAATGCGATTTATTCCTCTTTTGAGTTCAGTGCCCAAAATTAAAATGTCTATCCTGAAAAATCAATGTGCTCATTAAAATGATAATAGCATCTATACAATCTATGGATTTTCCTTTTGCCATGGTTGTTAGGAAACCCAGAGAAAATGAAGAGAGTGAAATATGCTTAATATTGGTTTCCTTTTTCACTCTCTCTTACATAATTCTAGAATTTTTAATATTATTTTGTATTTAAATTATATTTTTATATATCATATATTTATATTATATAGCAATCAAGATTTTAAGTGCATTTTATTGTGAATTTACCAAAACATATTGACTAAGACTAGAGTAGATGTTATACATAATGCTCAGTAAACTACATTAGAGCAGTTCATTGTAAAATTGTGGAAATTACAAGGACACAGTGACAGTAAAAATGAAAAAAAAAAAATAAAGAGACCTTGAAATTGAGTTCTTAAGAGAACCACTGATCCAGTCCTATGTGGTCACGATGACTTAAATTCGAAAATTATATAATAAGAAGCACAGCTGTATTTAGGATAAAGGATTCCACCCCATCCTCACCCCTGTTGAACTGCTTACAGGGACCACTCAGGGAGTTTACAGTTTATATTGTGCTTAAGATTATACTGATCTATAATCTTACTTTCTGTCCTTTGGACACAGACCAAAATAATGTTACCTTTTTGGGGGGGAGGGAGGGAGAATAACTGCCTCATAAATTTTAAACTCATTTTAAAATTGTGGTGGTCAACGAACAAGTGTCAGATTTCTTTTAATTTTTTAAAATAAATTTATTATTTACTTTTGGCTGCATTGGGTCTTCATTGCTGCACGGGGGCTTTCTCTAGTTGCGGCGAGCGGGGGCTACTCTTTGTTGTGGTACGCGGGCTTCTCATTGCGGTGGCTTCTCTTGTTGTGCAGCACGGGCTCTAGGCTCATGGGCTTCAGTAGTTGTGGCTCACCGGCTCAGTAGTTGTGGCTCGAGGGCTTAGTTGCTCCGCGGCATGTGAGATCTTCCCGGACCAGGGTTCGAACCTGTATCCTCTGCATTGGCAGGCAGATTTTTAACCATTGCGCCACCAGGGAAGTCCTGAAGTAATTGTTTTTAATCCCAATAAGTTTATTTAAAGTTCAGTTACACGGAAGATAATTAACAATAAGAACTGTCATTATTTCCTGTCCCTGCCATATTTTGTTACCTCTCACAATAATCTAAGCCCTCTCACATTTGGGATGAACAATAAAACAATCTGACAGTAACAGTGATCTGATCCTTTTTTTTACATTGAAGGCAAGAAAACAGAACACAGGAAGATTTCCTCTTAGATCAAACAGAGTCAAATGTTAGCCTTATTGCAAATCTGTTTCAACTCAATTACTTGGATACCTTGCTCTTCCTTGAGTTTCCTGGGTGGTAAATATGAAGTATCCTTGGCTTCTCTTCTAGGCAGAGAAATTGATGTACAAGTGGAGCCGAAAATAAACAAGCTGGGCAGTGACACAAGGATGAAAGGCACCTCTGGTTCTGGACAGAACTGGTGATGGAAGAGAAGGGAGGTGAGTAGGGCCAGGGGCCAGCTCTCCTGTGCCATCACTTTCTAGAGCAAAATTCCACGAGTCTGAGAATTCTAAATTTGAGCCTGGCCTCCTGGGTCTAATGAAGGTATATGGATCAAGGTAGCACTTTTAACTTTTAGGCATCTTATATGCAGGTCTTCATTTCTACTCCTGGTCTCAGCCACACTCCTGTCCTACAGAAATCATCATCATCAATATACATATTTTGAAAACTTAGATTGTTATATGAGATCTTTCTGGAAGCAGCATTTAGCTCAATGTAAGTAGCGCACGTAGATTCTCATCTGAAACTTCCTCTGAACGGCACTTCGTCTCCGTGACTGGAGTAGGGTATGCATGTGAACTGTTTTCCCTGCCTGTGACAAGGGGTCATCTGAAGGTGATGAACCATACATAGCACATTAAACATCTTTCTTCAAAGAAACCTGCAGAGCTTGTCGTAAAATCCCACTGTTCTCTGTCCTAACACATCTCCCATCTTTTAAATCCTGTTTGGAAATTATTCCTTTTCAATTTCTTGAGAGAATGTCCGTGAATAAATTATTTTGCCCATTTCCTAGGTAACTTGAGCCCCAAAGGAAGCACAAAGCATTTCTCTGTCCCTGACAGCATTGTGTCCTGGGCCATGAAGCCAGTGCTGAGAGATGAAGTATGAAGGAGGTACACGATACCTGGCTTTCTGTGTGCAGGTGGGGCTTCCCAGAGCTCTGGCTTGCATGTCTTCTGCATTCTGGAGCTATCTACACTCAGTGCCACTTCAGGTCAAAGCCTGTTTCAACAACACATAGTGCCAAGGTTCCAAGTGGGACACGTCCAGTTTGGAAGCAGTGTTTGCTAAAATGGATCAATTCTCTCTAATAACATTTTGACCAAGCATGTATAAATGAATTTCATCCCCTTGGCATGCACATCACTTTTGCCTGTCAGTACCATATTCTCAAAACTGGCATAGCTGGGGCTTCCCTGGTGGAACACTGGTTAGGAATCCACCTGCCAATGCAGGAGACACGGTTTCAAACCCTGGTGTGGGAAGATCCCACATACCGTGGAGCAGCTAAGCCCATGTGCCACAACTACTGAGCCTGCGCTTTAGAGCCCACAAGCCACAGCTACTGAAGCCCGTGCACCTAGAGCCCGTGCTCCGCAACAAGAGAAGCCACTGCAATAAGCCCGGGCACCACAACAAAGAGTGGCCCCCCCCCCCCGCTTGCCGTAACTAAAAAAAGCCCGCGCGCAGCAACGAAGATCCAGTGCAGCCATAAATAAATAAATTAATTAATTAATTAATTGAAAACTAGCTGCCTGGTGACTAAGCATGACCCTCAGGCTTTCCAGATTTTAGACCACTCTGGTGGTCATTATATGAATTGTATTTTGGAGAATATTCATAACCATTGAATCATTGCCATTGCTCATCTGGTGCTTTGGCAGCTCACCATGGAGTCCAAGCCAAAGGGAAGGTGCTTGTATGTGAACACAGCAGGTGCTTTTAATACATGAGCGTGTGTGTGTATTTTAACTGCTCACCAAAGCCTGTTAGATTATCCACTATTTTGATTTAGTTACACAGTCTCCCTCCCATTAACTGAAAATGTAAGAAGCTCAGCGAACTAATAATTAAAGTCTCAGATCTTTATTTCTGTTATCCACCGTGATTTTCAGTTATGTACGTTGTATCAATATGGAAGCCATGTTTTTCCTAAAAGTTAAAATGAAATCAGCTTTGAGAATGCACTTATATTTGTGGGGCTTACCCCTTCCGATCACTCTGACTTCCATACCACCCTCAAGAGGCCCCTCCTGACCGTCCACTTTAAATTACCCTTTTCTCCAGTCAGTCCCATCGCATTGCCTGGTTCTGTTATCTCGATGGCATTTATCACTAACAGAAATTACTAGGTACATTTATTTGTTTGTTTGTTATTTTTTCTGTTGGAATTTTGATAGGGATTAAGCTGAAACAGCAGATTGCTTTGGGTAGTATTGACATCTTAACAATATTAAATCTTCCTACCCATGCACATGGGATGTCTTTCCATTTATTTAGATTTTCTTTCGTTACATTCAGCAGTGTTTTGGAGTTTTCAGGTTATAAGTGAAAACTGAAATAAATTTAAAGGAAATAAATTTAAATAAAATAATTTAAATGAAATAAATTTCAGTTAAATTTATTCCTGAGTATATTATTCTTCTAGATGCTATTATGAATGGAATTGCTTTTTAAATTCTCTTTTCAGATTGTTAGTTGCAGGTGTATAGAAACAAAACTGATTTTGGTGTGTGAATTTTGTATCCTGCAGCTATGCTAAATTTGTTTATTGTTATTGTTCTAGTAGCTTCCTGGTGGATTATTTGGGATCTTTTAATATGGGATCATATCATATGTGAATAGAGATAGTTTCCTTCTTCCTTTCCTATTACTTCTTTTTCTTGTCTAATTGCTCTAGCTAGAACTTCCACTACAGTGTTGAACAGCAGTGATGAGTGCAGGCATCCTTGGCTTCTTCCTGATCTTAGGGGAAAAGCGTTCAGTTTTTCACCGTTTACTATGATGTTAGGTGTGAGTTTTTTATAAACACTCTTTATCATCTTGAGGAAGTCCCCTTCTACTTCTAGCTTTCTGAATGTTTTTATCATGAAAATGTGTTGGATTTTGTCAAATGCTTTTTCTGTGTTAATTGAGATGATCACATGTTTTATTACTCTATTCTATTAATGTGGCCTATGACATTGATTGATTTTCTATTTTGAACCACCATTGTATTCATGGTGCAGTGGATCCAACTTGGTTCCTGTGTATAATCCTTTTAATATGATATTGGATTCAGTTTGCTAGTATTTTCTTGAGAAATTTTTCATCTGTATTCATAAGGGATATTGGTCAATAATTTCTTTTCTTGTGATACTTCTATCTGGTTTTGGTATTAGGGTAATACTGGCCTCATAGAATAAGTTAGGAAAGAACTCTCCTCTTCTATTTTTTGGAGGAGTTTGGAGAGATTGTGATTAATTCTTTTCAAAATGTTTGGTAGAATTCACCAATGAAGCCATCTTATCTTGGTCTATTCTTTGTTGGGAAGTTTTCGATTACTGATTCCATCTCTCATTTTAGGTCTGTGAGGTTTTTTATTTTTTCTTAAGTCAAGTTATGTAATTTGTGTGATTGGCTCCTTTTCCTTCTTTCAGGCTGCCAGACTGTTTTTTGTTTGTTTTGTTTTTTATTTATTTTAGGCTGTGTTGGGTTTTCGTTGCTGTACGCTGGCTTTCTCTAGTTGCGGCGAGCAGGGGCTACTCTTCGTTGTGGTGCACGGGCTTCTCATTGCGGTGGCTTCTCTTGCTGTGGAGCACGGGCTCTAGGCACACAGGCTTCGGTAGTTGTGACACGCGGGCTCAGTAGTTGTGGCTCATGGGCTGTAGGGCAAAGGCTCAGTAGTTGTGGCGCACAGGATTAGTTGCTCTGTGGCATGTGGGATCTTCCCGGACCAGGGCTCGAACCTGTGTCCTCTGCATTGGCAGGTGGATTCTTAACCACTGCGCCACCAGGGAAGTCCCTGACAGACTGTTTTAAGGTATTATATCTTTCCTTCTATTATTATCATTTTTTTCAAAGCCAGCGTATATTCAGAATTAACTCAGTTTCTCTTCTAAGTAAAATCAAGTTCCCTACATTTTTGTTAAAAACTTAACATCTTCCTTGGGAGTAGCTGAAACCCAATTCATTTACAACGAGAATTTCTGTAATGACAAGAATCTTTCTTTCATTGGATCATTAATTACTCATTTACATTTCAGAGTAACAAGGTTTCAGAAGGAAAATAACAACTGGTAGTTATTTAAAGAGCACTTCCACAACTAACTGGCTGTTTGGAGCCATTATATTTTTCATGACAACATGGGGACACTTGCTCTTACTACCAGGATCTATTTTATTTTACTGACTATGGTGGTAGTTGTAAACTGAAACATCTTTCACAGTGTCTTCTCTAATTAAAAGCATCATAAAATGCTGTTGAATTCCCTGATCCAAAATATTTGAGTCATTACGAGTTTTCTCGCATGCGTTAATGATTTAATTAACTAAACTCCTTAAATCGAATCCTTTATCAGCATTATATGTTGGCAAAGATACAACATTCTCATCCTTACATCTTACAAAAGTTCATATTCTAACACAAAGAGGACACATCTCTGCAAGTGTTAAAGAATACATTTCTAAAGAAATTTCAACTTCCACTTAAAGATCTGGGCAGCCAGGGGAGGAGAGATTACCCACGAATCACTAGCTTCTCTTAAAGTCCTCCTGTCAATGGCCTAAATGCCTGTCAACAATTAGTAAATTGTAAAAGAGTACCAGAAATATCAATCCTGTTTGCAGCCCCACTATTTATTTGAGTACTTCTTCTGTTCAGGATGTTCTAGAACAAATTGAGCAGTAAACTGTTCCTCAACTCCAACCCAAAAGGTCTCAGGTTGAGGGTGGGGCGTATGTTGGGGTAGTAGTAAGTTTAATAGTAATAGTCCATCTCTTTTCCAATTAAAAAACCCCATATATCTATATCTATATATCTATAGCTATATCTATATCTATATCTCACAATACATACAAATGAGGATGACATTAAAAATTGACCACTGGCACTTCAAGGACATAGTCAATCAGAACAGACATCAGCCACAAGCAGCCACTCCTAGACCAGTGCAGACTGGATTAGATGAGTGTCAGCCATGATGTGTGTGTGTGTGTGTGTGTGTGTTATGCTTGTGTGTGTGAATGCACCAACTATATATGTGTTGCTTATATAATGTGACAAAGAAAGGAAAGTGCTTTGGCCAGGAGGAGAGAGGAAAGAGATGGAGAAAGGGGAGGGAGATAGTGTTCACCCAAGTAGTAGGGTGCTGCCCCACTACACTAATTAGTGACTTATTTATAAAGATTTCTTATTTTTTAAAAGCATTCAGCTTTTCAAAGTGCTTTCACCCTCTCTCATTTTATCCTCATTATCAAAAATAGAAAAATAGTCTTGCTTTATAGCTTCAGTAGAGAACTAGAAAGACGAGATTAGGAAATCATCTTCTAACTCTTAGGTCAGAGAGTTATAGAGTTCTTCCTCTACAAGTTGGCTTGGAAGTAAACCTGTTTCAACTCAAATTCTGGGTTGAGGCCCTTGCCCTTGCACCCTGTGAGGGACTCTAATGTGACCCTGCTACAGTAAATTTGTCTGGAGAAGTGGGAACTTCACTTCTTCTGCCAGCCCCGGCCAGCTCTGTCCTCGGATCATTCCTCACGGTCTGACTGTTCTGTTCCCTCTAGATGTTGACTTTTCTCCTGACCTTGGGCCCAGCTCAGTGTTTGACAAGCCTCCCAAGGATACAAGCTTAGCACCTGTTTCTAGCTTTATCGTTCTCATGTTAATTCTGGTAGCTCCGTGAGTCTTATATCTCCACATGATTCAAGATGAGCACATTGCTCTCATATTTAGCATGGGCATCATCATTATTTTTTTTTTTTTTTTTTTTTTGCCAGTTGGGAAAGTGAAGCTTTATGTAACTCATTTTTCCCAGAACTTTTCAGTCCGAGAGTAAAAGCAGGGTCACATTTACAGCTATGACCGCCACAAATGCTGTTGCCCTTAAATGACCTGCTCCCATCTGTTTCTCCGAGGCCTCAGAAGTTTTCTCACTTAAGCTTTCACATGGGGTCTGATCATTTTCTCCTCTTCTCTTTTGAAACCTGCCCATCCCCCTCTTAGTGACGTGTCTATAGCTGGGTACATCAGTGATTATAAACTTGTGAGGATGAGTGACTGGTAAATGTCAGGAGTCCTGCCATGTGTGCCAAAGACACGATACCGCTCACTTCCTCCAAAGTTTCCTGCACCCTTTCTAACCACTTATGTTGCTTCTTGATGCTGCTAACACTGTTTCTGCAGTTGCCAATTCTCAAGCACGGGTCTCTCCCCGTAGAGTTCTTCTGGGTGCATCCCTCTGAGGATGCTGTTAATGTGTCGCAGCACTTGAGGTACTAGAGCTTGGCCACATCCTGTAGAGGCCCCATAGGGCCAAATACTTCTGGTGTTACAGGAAAATCCCTTTCCTCTACTTTTATGTTAATCTCTGTTAAACAGCTCTCTGAATTTTAGAAAATGGGAATGTATGAGATCGTATATAACCAGAAAATCTACAATATGGTTTTATTTGGTTTTTTTTGTTTTTTGCGGTACATGGGCCTCTCACTGCTGTGGCCTCTCCCGTTGCGGAGCACAGGCTCCACACGCAGGCTCAATGGCCATGGCTCACGGGCCCAGCTGCTCCGCGGCACGTGGGATCTTCCCGGACCGGGGCACGAACCCGTGTCCCCTGCATCGGCAGGCGGACTCTCAACCACTGCGCCACCAGGGAAGCCCATACAATATGGTTTTAGAGTGTTCACAGGCTTTACAATATTAGAATCAATCTCTCTCCACCCACCCACCCCCGCTTCTCTCCCTCTTTCTCTCCCTCTCACTCTTACTCTCTCTCTTCTTTCTTAGTCTCCATCTCTTACCATTTCAAAGCCCTCCATTTCTCTCTCTGTCAGCCTCATTCCCTCCTACTGTGGAGAGATTTCCAACTGACCCAGGCTTACCTCATTCCAGCTTAGCAGGAAAGACACTGCTTCTCTCTTTCAACAGCCATATATAACAACTCACCAAGGACACAATATCGTTCAGTTCCGGTCAGGCACCCTTCCTTGGGTCAATCACTGCAGTTGAAGGACAAGATACTGAGACTTGGAGCACCATTCAATTCTCACAAAAGATAGGCAATTCCACAAAGAAGAGAAAGTATTACTATCTAAACAGGGGAATAAGGAACACTGGGCAGAAAAAAAATGCAATAAATGCTCAGTTGATAAGACAAATGTCTTACAGAGTTTGGAGTGAGGAAGTGTTAAGTTTTATTTGCCATACACCTCTCTCTAGAACTCAGAGATGAATCCATGGAGAACAGCCTAGTGGCAGACTATACTTTTCAGTCTCCCATCCTCTACTATGAATGAGGCTGTAATACTGGGCAGAGCTGTGCCAACTCTCCCTTTTTTTTTTTTTTTTTTTGCTGTACGCGGGCATCTCACTGCTGTGGTCTCTCCCGTTGCGGAGCACAGGCTCCAGACGCGCAGGCTCAGCGGCCGTGGCTCATGGGCCCAGCCTCTCCGCGGCATGTGGGATCTTCCCGGACCGGAACTCGAACCCGTGTCCCCTGCATCGTCAGGCGGACTCTCAACCACTGCGCCACCAGGGAAGCCCTGTTTGTTTGTTTGTTTGTTTGTTTGTTTGTTTGTTTGTTATAATGGACCTATATAATATTTGGCATCCAACAATTAGAAAACATGTTTTTTTCCAAGTGTAAATGGAACATTCATAAAAATTAATCATAAAATTTCCCTACATATTTTGAAGTGTAAGCATTATAATAGACTCTCTGTTTACAAAACAATTCACAGTTAGAAGTTTATAACAAAAGGACGATTTAAAACATTTTCTATATATTAAAAAAAAAACCTTCTAAATGTCTCATGAATCAAGAAGAAAGTATAGCATTAAATTTAAAAGTAATTGAAACTGAATGATAATGGAGATACTACATATAAAAGCTTGTAGAATGCAGCAAAAATGTTTCAAGGAAAATTTATGGTCTTATTTTTTTTAACATTTTATTGGAGTATCGTTGATTTACAATGTTGTGTGAGTCCCAAGTGTACGGTAAAGTGATTCAGTTATACATATATGTATTCACTCTTTTTCAGATTCTTTTCTCATATAGGTTATCACAGAATACTGAGTAGACAGAAGACTGGGTTTTCTTTCTGGGTTTTAGTTGCCCTGCGTAGCACCTGTAGCCTGCCATCAGGCTAAAAGCCATAAAAAATGGAAAACGAACTCCATGCCATTTCCTTCTTCCAAGTGTTGGCTTTACTCCGAAAGCTGCCTGTTCTGTTTACTCTCCACAACATTCAGGTGGCTGTTTTTATGTTATACCCAGTGTTGACAGTTGTCATCTCTGGGAGTTGGGGGTGACTCGGCCGTATCATCAGTGGAACTGATTACTTTGGTTTGGTTGTAATCTCACTTTGTCACTTACTACCTGTGTAAATTTAGGCAAGTTACTTAATTCATCTGTGTCTTAGTTTCCTTGTCTGTAAAGCAGGGAAACTAATATTATTCCATGTTTAGAATTGTTGAGAGATTATGTGACAAAATACATCGGAGACGCTCAGGAATATTATGATGATTATATATCTGAGAGTGTTTCTTTTGCATCATTTTGAGATTTCTACCAATGCATTTAGCCATTTCCTCAATGAATAATTATTGTGATTCATTTCAAATTTTCAGGCATTTTATCATTGGGGATAGCACTGGATGAAGCTCACTGGTAAATTTTCATAAATGTGTTAAATCCTCAATTACAAACTACCATTCTCATTTCAGGTGATGTTTCCCTAGTTATTCATATATTATATTTCATTGTATTTTATTTCGCAGCGTCTCAGACATCATGATTTATAACGACTTCGTGAATAGTTAGAATTGAATTTAGCTTTTCACAAGTCACCCTTAAACATGCATTAAAATTCCCTATACTTAAGCAAAAAAACAATGTTAGAGTTGGCCTTTTCACCCTTGACACTGTTGACAGTTGGAGAAATATTTACTGTCCTCCTACTATTTCGAGGAACAAAAGTTACAAAGATGTGATGCCTACAAAAACCTTGTGATGTTTTGATTGGTGTTCAGAACATTTATTTTATAAATTTATCTTATTTTGATCAGAAAAATGAATACCTATAATACTGTGTAAATATGATTGTACTAGCATTCCCTACAGCAATTCCCTAAAGCAAAAATCTTTGAGGCCAGAAAATTAAATCATGTATCGCCCAAGGTGAGTAAGAGAAGGGTCCTTTGTTCCAGTTAGGATTTGAGGCCAAGAAATAAAAAACCTGACAACAAAGGCTTAGACAAGTAGGGCTTATTTTTCTCATGCAGTGAAATCTAGATGTAGGCAGTATGGGTCTGGAGCAGCTCCCAAGGTTGTCAACCCAGATCCAGGCTCTGTCCATTAATCTGTTCCCCTTTATGAACACGTGGCTTTGTTCTGCTGGTTATAAGATGGCTGCTACACCTCCAAAGGGTGTGTCTGCTTTCCAAAAAGATAAAGGAGGGGGAAAGTGAAAGACCAGGGGGTATGCCAGCTGAGTTGGTCCCATTTTATCGGAAAAACAATTGCTCCAGAGACAAGGCCAACCCCTGGCCACCCCAGCTTAGATTTCATCAGCAAAAATGGGTCATAATGCAAAGCGCTTTGGCCAGGTGAATATTTTAGCTGTGTACAATGCCACCCCAAGGGAAATTGGGATTCTGTTAGTAATAACGAAGAGAAGAATAGATACTAAGAGGGGCAGTACTTTCCAACCACGGTGAGGTTGTGATTGCAGGGACTCATGGAGACTTTCCAGGGGAGTCTTGGAAATCATTTTCCAGTGTGACTTCCATTTATATAGTCCATCTAAAAGTGATCTGCTTTAGAAAGCATAGTGCCAGTCTTCTTTAACCACCCCTGCTTTTAAAACTGCCCTCTGCCCACTTTGCAATATAGAACCACATGCCCATAACCAACCCTGAAATTTACTATGGTGCATTGCCCAGGGGATCTAAAAACCTCTAGGGTAGGGACTTCTCTGGTGGTCCAGTGGTTAAGACTCTGCACTTCCAGTTCAGGGGGATGTGGGTTTGATCCCTGGCCAGGGAACTAGGATCCCACATAAAATTTAAAACAATAAATAAAAATTAAAACCCTCTAGGATATAATCAAAGGGACAAGTCAAAATAACAGTATCACAAGCCTCTTTTATTTTTATTTTATTTATTTATTTATTTAACATCTTTATTGGGGTATAATTGACACAGCCTCTTTTATTAAAGCAGAACCATCCTGGTGGGGATTCTAGTCTTTTCGTATATTATGCATATTTACTTTAAGCGCAAAGCATGGTACTAGAAGTGATTGATTTGGGCCAATGTCATAAATATTTTGAATACAGCTACGTTGTTGAGTGGAGCCATAGAGATTCTGGGGTTTTTTTCCCCTTTATTTTTATTTATTTATTTATTTTTAACATCTTTATTGGAGTATAATTGCTTTACAATGGTGTGTTAGTTTCTGCTTTATAACAGAGTGAATCAGCTATACATATACATATTTGACTATTTTTATCTGCATGCCCTTATCTCTTCCATCCTCTGGTCTTTGTGGAAGAATTTATTGCTTTTGAAGAAGAGTCTTTGAGAGCAAAGCAAAGAGGACGTCCTAAGGAATAAAGATGGCAGGGAGAGGTATTGTACTCTCCCAACAACAGAGGTCTGTGTCTTTATCTCTTGTTTGTCAGTCTCTCTCTTAGAGTTGGATTCAGAAGTAAGAGGGGGGACGTAGAAACGCATATAAGTAAAGTTTAATTGAATTGGAAAGTCAAGGACAATTTTTCTGGCACAAGTTATTCTGGTTTTGCTGATTTGTTTGATAACAGGGATTGGATTTGGCATTTAGGTGATGCAGCGAAAGTTCTCCATAGTTTCCATAAGGTAAATCTTAAACAGTGCTCTGAAGAAAATCTTTTAAAAACACATAATGAGTATTTCTTTTTCAAAAAAATGACAACGATGTTTTGAAATGAACAAAATTTCAAGTTTCTTATCCTCTCCACTAGACTGGGTTAAATAAATGTCTCCAAGGGAAAGAATGCCAGGTGTAATTAGTAAGTATTGAATAACTTAAGGTTAATCCTTTTTGGTATAGTCCCAGAGACTAAGAAAGGAAATGACACCAAAGACTAGAAATAAATGCTTTTGCAAGTCAGATGGTCTCCAATACTTTGTTTTCAAGAATATTAAAGGTGCAACGAATCACTTTGTCAGCTGATCATCAAAAAAGAAATAAAAAGATTGATCACTGTTACGTTAGGTATTCAAGTCAGAAGAAGAACATTTAAAAAAGTAATGTTGTTATAATGAAACTCCTTCTACCCCCATCTACTTGCATATGTGTTTCTTAATTTTTGTCTATAAAATATGAAAATAGGAATAACACTGATGATGAACACTGCCTTACAATAGCAATTTATAATATTCACCCATGGAAATATAAACTAATCTTTTTTTTTGGAAACATAAACTAATCTAAAAAAACCTTTACCCAACTTATTAAAAAGGCATTTCTAATAAAAATTTGTATTTTCCACTTAGTAGTTATCAAAACATATAATTGTTTTATTTTGATTGATATTATCCTATTAATATTTATAAACATAATTGAATTCAGAAGAATTATTTTTATCAGATCTTGGGGTCACCAATTTTTTGTAAAAAAATACATATATACATACTTATGTATGTTGGAGGATATCAAATTGCTCTGATATTTATTAGAATTCAGTGGATATGTGGTATTTATACTCCTTCAGAAATAATTAAATGAATTATTTTTTACTATTTTAAATTTATATATATCCAGTATAACACTATCTAATATAAGAATAATTTATTATAATTTCTATAAATATTTTAAAATTATATTTAAAACTCTAATATACTTTGCAACTATTTAAATTTAAAATAAAAGTTTTCTGATGTCAACTTAAAAATACTTGTTTTTCCAAAAAATTTTAGGAGACACGTGGGCAAAAATTTTTAAAGATTATAGGAAAAGACAGCTACCAGCGTCATTGACACCGCTCCTTTCTTAAACCTATCGTCACAAAGCTGTCACTGTATGACTAGGTTTTCAAGTGTATCTCGTAAATCAAGCTAGGGAACTCTTCAAAGCAGCTCCAGAACTTCAAGGCTAAGGCCAGCAGGTGGAGAGATGTGAGCAGCTAGTTCAATCATTAAGTAGCAAATGCCTCTTAAGCACCCATTCAGCTTATGTGCGCCCCCTACAGGTTTCAATACAAATGAGATGGGACCTGCTCTCAAGGAGTTCATAGATTGGCATGTAAATAATACATTATAATACAAAATTGTAATACAATATTTTTTTCCTCTAAAAATGGAACTAAGCTCAACTTGTGCAAATCAGTTTAAATAGAATACAATATTTCTACAGTCGTGTGCATAAGGGGTTGTGGGAACATAGGGCGCTGGATTTGAGAGGAGTGGGCCTCAGGGAAAACTCCACTGTTACAGAATATTTAGATATATGCCCATTCCCACAGATTTATAATCACTCAGTTTTCTCCCTATTTTTTGCATAGATAGACAGATACAACTTATAGTAGTGAACATTTTCCATTTCTCCATGTTCTTTAATGGCTTTTATCTATGTGGTTACCTTGTTTTCACATGTTATCATTATACATAAGTACAATTTTATATTCTGGTTTTTTCCCCTCTGAGCATTAACATACCCATTTTCACAAATAGACATCATAAGTACTATGGAACAAGCATTGAAAGGAACCCAAGCCAAGAGTCTTACTAGATGTGTTTGGTCCCTAGTAACAGTGGATGCCAACCAGAGTCCTACGTAGAGCTGTGACTGAAATATTCCTTTAGCACTCAGCCTGATTCTTAAATTGAATTAGCTGCACGATAGGAGCCTCTGAGGAAGGAATTTCTTCTAAGGGAGAAGAGTAACGGCGTCAAAGGAAAATGGCTATAAAGGTAATGCTCACAGCACCTCCTGATCCCTTCATAAAGATGAAATGTGAGAGATGTGTTTGTACTTTTGCAGACTGTGGCAGGTTAACATCTTTATTTACATATTCTGTTCTATCTTACTCTCTCCTATAGACAGTGATTTGTCGGGTAATGTGGAAATAGTGTGGGAAATACAGAGATAGGTAAGGTCCTACCATGGTAGATAACATTTTCCTCACTTTTGCCATGATGTGCCAAGAGGAGGTGTGTCTAGTCATCATCAGACAATGCCTACCTTAATACCCTGTGTGATTTCATACTTAATAAGGATGAGCCGTGGAAATGACCATGAGAATGTGGTGGCTTGACCATAGTAAAGGCATGCTCCATCCCGTGGGAGGGATGATGGCTCCCGGGAAGTGGTACCCATGGAGGTGACCACAGTGGCAGATGGAAAGCGGGTGAAGTGATAGCATGATAGCATGTCTGGGGAGACAGGCATACACATCCCAGACTACATGGAGAGATATATAGCATTAGCTATGTTGTGCCATATTCTGTACTAACAACTTATATTTTAAGAAAGAAAAGAAAGCCGCTCCGGTAGCTGGTAGCTGGTCTGGCACTCTGAGCCAGACCAAGGTTGTCACCTGCTAACTATAAAAAGTTTCAGAGCAGTAACATCAGGCGAGGTCACTCTGTGTCTGTGATGTGGTGAGATAGAGCAAGACTCCTCCATAAAAACAAGAAGATAGCGCTTCCCTGGTGGCGCAGTGGTTGAGAGTCTGCCTGCCGATGCAGGGGACACGAGTTCGTGCCGCGGTCCGGGAAGATCCCACATGCCGCGGAGCGGCTGAGCCTGTGCGTCCAGAGCCTGTGCTCCGCAACGGGAGAGGCCACAGCAGTGAGAGGCCCGTGTACCGCAAAAACAACAACAACAAGCCTCTCCTGAGAGCCTCTTCTGGAGATGCTGTGTGGTGCCCCAGAGCCTCACATGGTGAGCCTTCTCCCTTTGTTTGTCATTATTTATTTAGCGCCTTCTTTATAACTGCTGAGCCAAGTAATAAACCCAAATCTGACTGCAGGTGAGTTTCTCGTGGTCTTTGGCTAGTGATGTGAACAATGTATGAATTCATTTAATCTTCACAATAACCCCTTGAGGAAAGTACTATTATATCCCCATTTTCCAGATGATAAAATAAAGGGACATGGATTGAGTGAACTGGCCAAAGCGACACAGCTAAGGAGTGGCACAGCTGGGATTTTAATCTTGGAAGTCTGGAACCCAAGTCTGTGCTCTCTGTTATTGCTAATGCTGCCACTCGATGAAAACGAAAAGGAGGACTATAGTAACATGTTAACTATGTAGGATGGACAACACATGCAAAAGGAATTAGAGAAGAAAAAGTTAGGATGGATTTTTTTTTTTTTTTTTTTTACAGAGAAAACCAAGAAAAGCTTTTTTTAAGAAAGCCAGTCCTTGAGCAGGCATTGAAGGTTGGAGTGGAGGAGGTCCTCCAGGAGAGGAGACAGGAAGGCTCTGACCCCAACTACAGGTCCCCAGGTCCCCAGAATGATGTGCCTAATAGAAGGAGAAAAAATAATAACGTTGCGTATATGTATAATCTACCTAGCAAGGGACACACTTGCGACTAGAAAGATAATGGAGGAGTTTCTTCGTGGCTATTGTTGAAGCCTGGCTGGTAGAGACCTCCTGATATAGTTCTATTCAGTGTTCCTAGAACTATTGCAGTACCACCTGGGATGTCCAAATGAATCTTCTAAGAAGAGGATGTGATTTATTTCCTTCTCCATTCTCCTCCTTCAAATCCCAAACTGATTTTAACAATTTAACAGGCTGTTCCTCTGGAACCGGGGTCTGGCTGCAGGATCCAGGGTACCTCCATAATTGCAAGCCTTAGAGTTCTTTTTGGACTCTGGTCAATCCCACTGCATGGTAGGGATACAGGGAGTGCCCCCCAAAAGAGAAATGGGGATCCGGGTCCATGCAGATTTCAGTCCAGGCTTGAGTTACTTCTCTAAGGTAGCACGACTGGCCCCAGCCAGTCACCAGAGGAGGATTTAGAACATTTTGAGGAAAGTGCTGTAAAGTCCATGGTCTCCTGAAACACAGGACCCAAGACAGGGGTCCTGCTTGGCTTGGTCTCAGTGCAATACTTCAAGGAGCCAAGCAGAAAGACAAAAGCCAAGAGCCTGAGTTTAGCAGAGACTTCAGTTAATTCCTATCACAGGGGAACTACAGCTTGGAATACCAAGAAAGCAGGAGTTGGTATCATCCTTGGCTTTCTATGGAACCTGAAAGGACGTGCCTTAGAGATGGGGACTGCGTTCCAGGACCAGGGGGTGTGTCCTAGGACTAGGGGAAAACTAAAATCAATTTCTCCCAACAAAGCCTAAAACAGAGCCTTCACAAGTTTAAGGTGAACCATCGGTGATTTAACTGCCTGCTAAACCATAAGTGAACACTTCTCATAAGAAAATAACAGAATATAGAGTCTCTACAACACATAATCCACAATTTCTATTATACAACACAAAATTATTACAAACATAAATAGGAAAATGTGTCCAATGGGCTATAGGAAAAATTATCAATATAAGCAGATCCAAAAATGCTTTAAATGTTTTACATTAGCAGGTAAAGTCTTTAAATGGTGCTGAATATATTTACAAGTCGACAGGAAAATGCAGATAAAGTAAATGAAGAGATGGAATGTCAGGAAATGTTTGGAAACTGACAAAAATCATGGAAATCCTAACTGAAAAGCACAGTATCGGAAATCAATAATTCATTGGCATATTGGACAAAGCAGAGGAAAGGATTAGCAAAGGTAAGTCAATAGCATGATCAAAACTGAAACACAGAGAGGAAAAGACTGGGAAAATATGAACAGAGCATTAGTGAGCGTGGAACAGTGTCAAGTCTAATTGATGAGTATTTGGAGTACCAAAAGGAGAAGAGAGAATGAATAGAACACAGAAAATGTTTCAAGAGATATTGATTGGCTGATTTTTTTCCCCAAATTTTATTAAAACAACAATGCACAGATTCAAAAATCCTAGGGAAAGCCAAGTAGAATAAAGACAAATAGCACCATAGCTAGGTTCATCACAGTCATACTGCTGAGAACCAAAGATAAAGAAATAAACTTTAAAAGCAACAGGACAAAAAAAGAAAAAAAAAAGACACATTACATAAAGGGGAAACGATAAGAATATAGCAGACGTCTTATCAGAAATAGTGGAAACTGGATATTAATGGAATGGTACTTTGAAGTTCTGGGGGGAAAAAATCAACGTAGTATTCTACATGTCCGCCAAATGAGATATTTTCCGATCAACAAAAGCTAAGGAAATTTGTCACAAGGAGATATGCATTACAAGAAATGCTAAAGGAAGCCTCTTAAAGCTGAAGGAAAATGATACCAGAGGAAAAATGGAATGTCTTGAAAGCTGTGAACATGTGGGTAAAGGTAAGAGACTATAGTTTTCTTTCTTAAATTCTTTAAAAGTTAATTGACTAGGCAAAGCAAAATGATAAAAATATATTATGGGGTTTCTAATGTATGTAGAAGAAAATATGCCATATTTCATGAATTGGAAGACTCAATAATGTTAATATATAAATTTTTCATGAATTATTTTATGAATTTGATACTATCCCAATCAAAATCTCAGCAAGGTTTCTTGCATGAATTGACAAACTGATTCTAAAATTTACACGGAAATGCAAAAATCTAGAGGAGGCAAAACAATCTTAGAAACAAAGAATAACATTGGAAGACATATAACTTGATTATCATAAAGCCACAGACATTAAGATATTATGATACAGATAAAAATAGATGATTAGATCATTGGAAAAGATTACAGAGTCCAGAAATTTAAATATATATGGTATAATTGTGTTTTTTAAAATAAATTTATTTATTTAAATTCTTTTTTTATTCTTGTCTGCGTTGGGTCTTTGTTGCTGTGCACAGCAACAACAAAGTTGCGGTGAGCGGGGGCTACTCTTCCTGGCGGTGCACAGGCTTCTCTTGTTGTGGAGCACGGGTTCTAGGCATGCAGGCTTCAGTAGTTGTGGCTCACGGGCTCAGTAGTTGTGGCTCGCAGGCTCTAGAGCACGGACTCAGTAGTTGTGGCTCACGGGCTCAATTGCTCCACGGCATGTGGGACCTTCCCGGACCAGGGTGTGAACCCCTGTCCCCTGCATAGGCAGGTGGATTCTTAACCACTGTGTAGTTGCCATCTCCTGTACTGGGCTCTCACTCTGGCTCACTCTCCCCCTGCCCTAATCCCCCCAGGGCCAGGTACCAGACAACCAGGGACAGTCCCCATGCCTCAGAGCCCTGGAATGATTCAAACTAGCCAGACCTGAGCCTCCTGGCCCTGTCTTGCCTATTCCTTCTTAAAGAGACCACAATAAAAGCTCCTGTCTCAGTTCCCTCTCTCCCTCTGCCTGTGACTGACCCTGGTGCTCTCCCAAGTGCCCCCCACCCCTGCCCATGGCACAGTGTGCCCCTCCTCTTGGGAACTGTGAGTAACAACCTACCTTTTCAATGTCAGCTGTCTCCTAATCCATTGGCTTATCATACCCAAATAATAATAAACCTGTATTTTAAAACAAGGTCTGTCCACTTGGGAGTAGGGAGGAAGCACCCCATAGGAACATCACCTATGATCATGACTGTTCATGCTGGGGCTTGTCAAGCCTCTATAAGCTGAGATTGTATACATGTTGTTCTAGTCACCCCTGTTCCTTCCTGTTGCAAATTCTGTCTGATGGAATAAACCTGGTTCAGTCACCTTGGTAGGACTGGGAGGCAAGGTCATGTGACACTGGAGGCTCTGGGGTCAGACCAGGGGTGGGTCTCATCCTCCCCCCACCACCTATCACCATGAGCTGGGGGAAGGAGCTTAACACCCCCGTGTGCTTAAGTGTTCTCATTGGTAAAAATGGGTTGTTCTGGGGTATCAATCCTCAGTAAACGTGGTCCTCCCCAAACAGACTCCAGTCCCATATAAGGAAAACACAGTTCAGCAGAATTCCTTGGACCCTTCTAGCAGCTGTCTCCTTGTTGCCATTTCCATCTTCCCAGCCCCGAACTCCTTGATAGCCTTGGTTTCTCTATATTTATGTCCTTCTGGGGACTGTGGCTTTCAGCATCTCATCCTTTCAGCTCTCGGCATCACCTAGCAGCTCCCAGTGTCCTCTGTCCTCCTAAAACCCTGCAACTGACTCTTGGGCCACAGACTCGGACCTGGCTGCTGATTATTTATTTTCAGTACTGACCTTGTGTGCTCTCAGGTTTTATTTCTGTTCTAGTTTGCTCAGCAAGAGATCTGTCTCTTTGTTTCTAGGCAAGAGGTGCTGGCGTCTGACCTTGGCTGCAGACTGCTTCCCCACCCTGCTCCCCGACCCCATGTCCTCCAATATTCTGGGCAGACAGCTTCCTTCTCTCAGTGTTGCTGCTTCTGGGTCTACATTTCCTCCCTCTGTCACCTTCTTCCCTCAGCCATTAAGGAGCCTAACACCTCCCATCCATTAAAGATGATGGTGCCTCGGTGGGTTAAGAATCCGCCTGCCAATGCAGGGGACACGGGTTCGAGCCCTGGTCCGGGAAGATCCCACATGCTGTGGAGCAGCTAAGTCCGTGCACCACAACTACAGAGCCTGCGAGCCACAACTACTGAGCCCGCGAGCCACAACTACTGAGCCCACACGCCTAGAGCCCGTGCTCCGCAACAAGAGAAGCCACCGCAATGAGAAGGCTGTGCACCACAACGAAGAGTAGCCCCCGCTGGCTGCAACTAAAGCCCATGTGCAGCAACGAAGACCCAACGCAGCCCAAAAAAAACCAAAAATACATGATGGCGCCTCCTGCGTGCCTATCCCCCCATCCCCACTCTACTCCTCTTCCCCTGCATTGACAAGATGCTGAAAATACTTGTCCACACTTGTGTCTCCTGCTACGTCCCACTCACTGTCAGCTCACATCAGCACGACTGCTCTCCCACCTCTGCTTCTGGTTCTGCTAAAAACGATTCATCGTGGCCTTGAACCAGACCCTTCTCTCCAGGTATCAGATGCTCTACGACATGAGGGAATGGGGGACCAATAAGTCTTCGAGACCTTCTTCACTCATTGTCCAAGACAATGGTAAGGATTTGTTGTAAATCTCATATTGCTGCATTGATAGTAATTTCCACTTAGACTAAAATTTATTATTATTTATTTTTATTTTTATTTTTTGCCGTACATGGGCCTCTCACTGTTGTTGCCTCTCCCGTTGTGGAGCACAGGCTCCGGACGCGCAGGCTCAGCGGCCATGGCTCGCGGGCCCAGCCGCTCCACGGCATATGGGATCTTCGCGGACCGGGGCACGAACCCGTGTCCCCTGCATCGGCAGGCGGACTCTTAACCACTGTGCCACCAGGGAAGCCCTAGACTAAAATTTAAAAGCAAAGGGTCATTCTAAAGAAAATTGGTGCAAGGAATAGGGATAACGAGGACCTTAATTATTTCTTGTAATAGAACATGATATTGTCACATCTGGCTGTGATAGTACGGGGGCTTCGTGCTATGAAATTCAGGGCATTCTTGTGCCTGGAGGCTGAAACCTGTACTCATTTTGTGATTATATCCAAATGAGAAAATGACATTTATTGAGCTATGGACCTATCCTATCTGAATATGAAACAATAAAAAGAAAATTAAAGTGGAATATATTGTCCTATAGAGCAAGTATGAGAGGCTGATGGGCTATCTTACTATCCTCACTTAAGTCTAAAATGATACCATATTTTTCTAATCCAGCTCATAATTATATAAATATTTCTGGCAATGACTCACCAGAAAATAATGGTTCTTAGTGATAATAACACATTACATTTGGGTTTGGGAAAATACATAGTTTCTATGTGATGTAGAACAGTGAGGATTTTGGTTCTACAGAAACAAGTCTAATAGTATTTATTTCCTCTTCTCCCCATCTCGTCCCACTGACTCAATAGCTCTGTCTTCTAGTCAGGCCACGAGGATGCTCTTCTTCTCATCCTCTCCCTCCTGTCCTTGGACAGAAGAGCCTTTGACTAAGCACATTCCCCTATTTTATATATATATATATATGTATAAATTTATCTATTTATTTTTACTTATTTATTTTTGGCTGCATTGGGTCTTTGTCAGAGTGCACAGGCTTCTCATTGACGTGGCTTCTCTTGTTGTGGAGCACGGGCTCTAGGTGCACGGGCTTCAGTAGTTGCAGCACATGGCCTCAGTAGTTGTGGCACACGGGCTTAGTTGCTCCGCAGCATGTGGGATCTTCCTGGACCAGAGATCGAACCCGTGTCCCCTGCACTGGCAGGTGGATTCTTAGCCACTGCCACACCAGGGAAGTCCCATTCCCTTAACTCTTACGTACATTACCCTAGTTTGTGAATAAGAAGAGGACTCCTAGAGACCTGGCACCTGGAGTGGGCACAATGGACCTTTCCTGTACATGGTCTGTTTCAGAGCTGGGCCAGTGCGTTACTCCTCTCTATGAAAGACTTCAGGACCAACCGTACGTGGGGACAGAGGAACGATACTGGAAGTGTTTGACATTGACATAGCACCTTGTAATCGTACATGTCATGTTCACTGCAGGTTGTTATTTGATCAGTACAGGCAGTCACCCACACAAGGTGAAGTTTTGTTATTTTGTGTGGATGGTTGATTTAAGCTTTTTAAAAAACAAGATTAAAACTGAATACAGTAGCATTGTTTAAAAACAAAATGCCGAGCAGTTGGGAGAACACAGAGAAGGTAAAGGTCTGTCTGCTCTCGCTTGGCCGCCTCCCGCTCCTGTCCAGTCTGATGTGCCCCAGACTGCAATTTGAGAATGTAACAAATGGCCCCCATCCCGCAGTATCTTCCCCCAGCCTTGTCACTATACAGGACCCCTTGCTAAGGTGGAGATGATCATTTATTAACAATGTGGCTTAAATTGATCCGTCCATGGACATTGTTCACTTCCTGTTTTTGCTCAGTTTGGTCCTTCTAGAGTGACTTCCCCCAACTTATTTACCCATCCTTCAAATTTTAACTCAAACACTTCCAGTCACCCCTTCTCCCCACCATTGTGAGGAATCCCATCTCCTCCTGGAAAGATGTTTGATATCCTAGTGGGCATGAGTCATGTCTCAGGCATCTCCACAGCCCCCATTATGGCAGTCTTTCGAATACATACAAGCTCAACATGTGTTTTTTTTCTTTCTTTTTTTATAGGTTTGTTGGTTTTTTTAATTTTTATTTATATATTTAAATTTATTTGTTTTATTTTTGGCTGTGTTGGGTCTTCGTTGAGGTGCACGGGCTTCTCATTACGGTAGCTTCTCTTGTTGCGGAGCACAGGCTCCAGGTGCACAGGCTTCAGTAGTTGTGGCTCGCAGGTTCTAGAGCACAGGCTCAGTAGTTGTGGTGCACGGGCTTAGCTGCTCCGCAGCATGTGGGATCTTCCCGGACCAGGGCTGGAACCCATGTTCCCTGAATTGGCAGGTGGATTCTCAACCACTGCGCCACCAGGGAAGCCCTTCAACACATGTTTCTGAACCGGATATTTTTAAGACAAAAGGATTAATTACCCCTCCAGGGTGCTGGCTACCAGGATGAGGTACTCCTGCAACGTAGTGATTAGCAAAGTCAACGATAGATTGCCTACAGGGAAAAACATTGAGAACTATTGCTTACATTATACAGAATAAACTTGGAAGCAAAGACGAAATACAATCTATCGAGGAGGGTGCATTGTTTTCGATTTAAAGTGGCAATGTTAACTTATTTTTAAACCGCATTTTCTGTACCAGCAGCCATCCAAATGGCTCCCACTTCTGTTTAGCTTCGCCTTTAAGGAGAAATAATGACAGTATTTTCATTTCCAGCCTCCCCACTTTCTGCACCCACACAGAAGCATTCACAGTGTGCAACAGTCACCTCCTACACCCACAGTCTTCTTTTCCAGACGTGGAACCAGCAAAACAAGATCCTTCTTTAAAGAAATCACATTGCGGTTAGTGATTAAGTTGTATTATAGTTTTTTCCTCTGTTGACAACAATCAAGTAGCTAATTCACGGTCGATCCGTTACTTCTGGGTTTTTCTAATAATCCACTTCCTGAAAATTATAAATACAGAAAAGTGCTTTTGCAGTAACAGTTGTAAGACCCTGAATCACTTTTAACTCTCCCCTTTCTTCTCTGGGCTGTGACATTCACTCCCATGATATCATCCCCGAGGGAAACTAAACCCTTTGTCTACTCAACCAAAAAGAGCACAAGAGGACATCTTGCCACAGCTTAGGGAATTGTTTAATCATTTAATTTACTTCCTTACTTTCCTGGAAATGAACCATTGGTTCAAATCGGGCATTTGTTGGTTGCTCCCATGTGTGTTGGGATGTGCAAATCAACACGGGAATTCTGCACGGTGGGCATTGCTCACCCCTAGGTTCAGGGAAATTGAGTGACTATGCAGAACCTGTAAGTGGAAGGAGTAGGATTCCAACTGTGGACCAAGAATGTCACCTGCCATATCAGTAAACAAAGAATGTGGATCCATCAAGCCGTCAGCCACTGAAGATCCCCCCTTTCCACACGTGACGATGCACCCTGAGGGTATCAGGATGGAGAAAACAAGATACTGGTCCTAGATGATTTAGGTACATATCAAAGGAATGGTTTTAATGAGCCCAGACTCTTGCATCTTCCCATACATAGAAAAGCACTAAATTCCTTAACTTGAGATATCTGGTTTTCTTTCATTAACTGTAACCCTTTGATGTTCCGACTACCTGGTCTTTGCTACAAAACTCCTCTATATCCTGGGTCCTCCCTTACCTCTTCGGAGCTGCCCCTCAGAGTTATCTAAGAGGCTGCCTACTAGGATTAAGTCCTTAACAAGTCTGCTGAATAAAACATAACTCTGAACTTTTAGGTTGTGCCTTTTTTTTTTTCAGTCAACACACCTAGGTCTGACTTCAGATGAATTAGCTGTACCGCCGTGAATGCTGATCCTTTACACTGGAGAAAAATAAGCCCACAATTTCCTCTGTCACACAGACCTTTGATTGCATCCTATTACATTCCTCAGCTACTTTCCCTCCCCTTCTCCCCAGCCCCCATTCTGGAAACTTCCATTTTCTTCCTCTTCTCATGCTGTTAGTATGAAACAGGAGGGAAGGAAAACTCTCAGTGCCATTGTTTTCCCATTCATCCTTGGTCTGATGTTGGTAAATCGATTCAAGCACAGTCTGTTAGCAAAATGAGAAAAATCTACCCAGATATGTAGGTTACACATTAATCACGTTAGAACGTGACAGTTTTTCTGGATCCATAAAGGTTTACTAAGGGTTTTAACACAAAAGGTTTCTAATGTCCTCTAAATTTTATGCAGAGCCCACATATGTGAGATTTTATTCTCAATTAACAGATATGGAAAGACAAGGTGAAGAAGGAAACAATTTAAGTGATTGTTTCTGTAGTAAAGGCCATTCCCTCAAGTGAAAATGAAGCCTCTTTAAAAATAAGATAGGGGGCTTCCCTGGTGGCACAGTGGTTGAGAGTCCGCCTGCCGATGCAGGGGACACGGGTTTGTGCCCCGGTCCGGGAAGATCCCACATGCCGCGGAGCGGCTGGGTCCGTGAGCCATGGCCGCTGAGCCTGCGCGTCCGGAGCCTGTGCTCCGCAACGGGAGAGGCCACAACAGTGAGAGGCCCGTGTACCGCAAAAAAAAAAAAAGAGAGAGAGAGAGATAGGACGGCACTGAGTCTTCTGCTTAAAAATACATTTTTCCTTTGGTCATCAGGAGTGTCTGCTGGGGAAATGGCTTGTGGAGAGGTTCCACCTCGGTGCTGCTGGCAATGGTCACCTCCAGTTGTTGACATAACAAATAGAGGACTTCACCGTGTGTTATAGATTGAACTGTGTTCCTCCCAAATCCATATGTTGAATCCTAACTGCCAGGACCTCAGAATATGATCTTATTTGGAGATCGGGTCTTTACAGAGATAATCAAGTTAAAGTGAGGTCATTAGGGTGGACCCTAATCCAACACTACCGAGGGAAATTTGGACACAGACAGTCATACAGGACTGGGATGCATTGTGGACATCAAGATCTACATGCCAAGGATAGAGATCCTTCTGGAACACACCCTTCCTTCACAGTCCTCAAAGGGAATTAGCCCTGCCAACACCTTGGTTTCAGACTTCTGACCTCCAGAACTGTGAAACAACAAATTTCTGTGGCTTAAGCCCCCCAGTTTGTGGTACTTTGCTGTGGCAGCCCTAGCAAACTAATCCACCATGTGCTTTAATGTTGTCAGGAAGGAAAAAATGTTCCTCTACCTTTCCAAGCTCTTCAAGCTGGTCTAAGAATTAATTTGACATGAGGCAGGTTAACAGAAGGAAATGAAACAAAGTTTAATAACATGTATAGATGGGAGAGACCCAGGAAGACTGAGTAACTTGCCGAAATGGCCCAAGCCCTACCCCTTAAATACCATCTTCAGCTCAACACAAAAGAGGTTTGGGACTTCAAAGGGGAGGAAGGCAATTCACATGGTGATGGAGGAGCAAATACAGAACACCGGCCCATCAATTAACACATCAGAAACACAGAAATAAACAAAATGCAAAACCAGCTTGGAACATATAATTGTTGGGAAAAAAATTAAGAGTAAAATCTCCAGTCTATTCTGGAAATCTGCACAGATGTACAAAATAAAGAAACCAGTTTTATTACTGAATTCACATTAAAACAGACTGCCAGGCACATCACAGGTAATATGCTAATGAGATTAAAAAGTCAGAAAGAAACCCCACCTTTGTGTATAACCTAGAAGATGCAACCCATCATACACGGGTTTTCAGGATTCACAGTAATTTTCCCTCTTGTAAGAGGACTTGACCACACCATTTGTTAAGTATACCCACGGTAATTGAGGTAGCCATCTCTGATAGTTAATTGCCTTTATTTGAAGGAAAAATAAAACATCTCCTTGTATCTCCATGACAATCAGGAGATTTAGAGCAAGGAGCCCAGGTCAACATCCCACAGTGACTAGGAGTTAGAGGCACTCTCTTCATTAATGTTTGCACTTCAAAAAGAGAACCCCAGGCTCTAAAGAGAAACATTGCAGAGTTGTAAGGCTGGCAAGAGGCTTATTTAGCCTCTGAAAAGATTTACATACATGTCAAATTCATAGAGGAAGGTTTTAAAGATAGTAGTTATTTCCAAGGAAATGTTCCTTGAAAAAAGGGGGGAAGTCTTTTTCCCCCGTTAGCAACAGAGAAAATTCAGGGGTTTTGTTTGTTTGTTTGTTTGTTTTTACCTTATACAGACAAATAACTTCCTTCATATATAAAGAACGCTTAAAATCAATCAGAAAAAAGATAAGCACACCAATAGAAAAAAATAGGCAAATGATTTCAAGACATGATTCATGAAAGGAGAAATGTAAATGGTCATTAAATATATGAAGAGAGAGGTATTTCACTAATTATCAAAGAAATGCAAATTCAGGTGAGATGTCACATTCACATGTCAATTTGACAAAAGCACAGAGAAAAAAAGATAATACTCGGGACTTCCCTGGTGGTCCAGTGCGTAAGACTCTGCACTCCCAGTGCAGGGAGTCCAGGTTCAATCCCTGGTCGGAGAACTAAGATCCCACATGCCGCAACTAAGACGTCCGTATGCCGCAACAGAGACACAGTGCAGCCAAAATAAATAAATAAATATTTTTTAAAAAAGATAATACTCAATGTTGACTTGGGTGTAAGGAAACGGGGTGACTTTATAGTCTCTTCTGGTGAGACCGTAAATAGACACAACTTTTTGGGGGAGTGGCAGTTTAGCAGTGGGTGTCAAACCCATGAATGTTCAAACTTCAGCTTTCAGTGGCTCATACCAAAGAAGTATCAGAGATGTACATAAAGATATGGTAAACTAACACATCCTGTACACTTAGTATTTTTTTAAAATAATTACCACCCATCTTTTATTTATTTATTTTGGTTGTACCGGGTCTTAATTGGCGGCAGGCAGGCTCCTTAGTTGTGGCACGTGGGACCTTAGCTCCCCTACTATGGATTGAACTCCAGCCCCCTGCATTGGGAGCTCGGAGTCTTATCCACTGCGCTACCAGGGAAGTCCCTACACTTAGTATTAAAACTCACAAAATTCTGTCTTCTGAAAATGACCTTTAGAAATAAAATTGTAAAACCATGCACACACACAAAAGAGAATCTACTATAGAAAAATTTTCAAAGAGGCTCACTATTGCTTATATTATCTTTCCATTTTATTACACTTTATTGCGTAATATTTAGCATACTAAAGAATTATAACTCTCTGAAATAGATATTTTTCTTTACAAAAAAGATTTACATATAAGTATATTCTTTGGGGCGTTATTTAAATCATTGAGAAATGAGGCAACTTCAATAAGAGAATTAATTCCATTTTGGTATATCCACATGACATAATGCTGTGTAGCTATGAACATCTAATTTCCATAAAACATTTCATGGCAAAAATGTTCATGATGAAAAGAGCACGAAGAGGAGAGAGATACTTGAATTTATTAACAATTGCTGTCTCTAGATAGTAGGAGTGATTACGATGTTATTTTTCTCATCTTACATCTCCTTGCAATAAATATGTATTTATCGTTGAAAAACACCCACATTTTTAGAAAAAACTGTTTTTGCAGAGACAGCAACACAAAAGGACTGAACTAGCTGACACCCACAGTACACTCCAGCTGACCTTCTGTCAAATGTAGGATCAGGTGGAGGTCTGGGCAGCTGGGAATAAAAACTCCAGACGGGTGACCTGTCTTTCTTTCATATTCTTAGAGCATTGCTGTGTCAACCATCCACTTGGTCCCAATGCTATCTCGTGTCAAAATAAAAGTTGCAGCAGAAGAGACCTTTGTCGATGACCCGGCACAATCCCAAATGTTGCAGCTGAGATAAGTGAGCCAGAGAGACTAAGTCAGCATTTATTTCTGAATTTGCCTTTTATTAGGATGCAAGGGGGTGGTGAGGTACTTAGGTTACTTCACGGTGGGAGTCCATGGGTCACCTCAGGGTAAGGACACTTGGGGAGTGAGAATATAGTGGGCACTGGGTCGTTAGGTCATTTAAGAGGCAAGCTGGTGAGAAGGTTATCTTTCCAACCACAGACAGTCTCTACTCACAACTTAATGCTTTATCATTACGGTGACTCAACCACACTACCGGGTGTAATCGTACTCCCCTCCGTCCTTGTCCTTCCCTCTGCTGATTTCTACTTCTCCTAGTTTCTGATGCTCTTTGCCTTCCACTGTCTTTCCAGGTATCCCTCAGCATCTGTCTGCACTATGGTTATGTCCTTTCTCTACATCACATCCCACCTCCTCTTCACCCACCCAACGAAGATCTGATTGATTCGGAAAGTTAACGCAAGGATGCCAGCACAGGTAAATCCACTTTTCCAGGGTAGTAGGGCATTTGGTATACAGAATTTTGACCAAAGTGTAAGAAATTCCTCAGAAAGGGGCTGAGGCCCACAGGGATCTCCACAGAAGGCAATACAAGGTGCAGATCCCTTGTTTGACCTTTCCAATGCTAGAGCCAACTTTTTCCAGCATACACTCAAGGGTATTCCAGACAAGCTGTGGTCCCATTCAACTGTATTGGAAATGCAAAGGCGAGGCGGATGGACAACTCCTCTCTTTTACTGATAAAAGCAATATGCATGCAAACTCTGACAGTTCAACTATTACTGGTGTGGTGGTGAAATTTTTTGTGTCAGCTTGGCTAGACCAAGGTACCCAAATATTTTGGATTAGATGTCTGTGTAGGCATTCTTTTATAAGAGATTAACATTTTTTTCTGATTCTTTTTTTTAATTGAAGTATAATAGATTTACAATGTTGTGTTAGTTTCAGGTGTACAGAAAAGTGATTCTGTTATATATATATATATATATATATACACACACACACACACACATATATGTATATATATATATATATATATATATATATATAAAATACACATATTCTTTTTCAGATTCTTTTCCCTTATAGGTTATTACAAAATATTGAGTATAGTTCCCTGTGCTCTACAGTAGGTCCTTGTTGGTTACCTATTTTATATACAGTGGTGTGTGTATGTTAATCTCAAACTCCTAATTTATCCCCCCCTTTTCCCTTTTAGTAACCGTGTTTGTTTTCTATGTCTGTGAGTCTATTTCTGTTTTGTAAATAAGTTCATGTGTATCTTTTTTTTTTTAGATTCCACGTATAATCAATATCATATGGTATTTGTCTTTGTCTGTCTGACTCACTTCACTCAGTATGATCATCTCTAGGTCCATCCATGTTGCTGCAAATGGCATCATTTCATTCTTTTTTATGGCTGAGTAATATTCCATTGTATACATACCACATTAACATTTAAATCAGTAGACTTCTGCTAAAGCAGATTTCCCTCTGTAATGTGGATGGGCCACGTTCAATCAGTTGAAGGACTTAAGAGAAAACAGACAGAGGTCTCCCAAAGAAGAGGAAACGCTACCAGAAGGCTCCCTCTGGACTCAAGTCACAACAGCAACCGTTCTCTGGGTCTCCAGCCTGCCAGCCTACCATGCAGATTTTGGACTTGCCCACGGGCACAATCACGTGAGCAAATTCCTTAAAATAAGTCTCTCTCGCTCTCTCATTATATATAATTATATATACTCATTATTATATATTATATTGTTCATATAACATATATACTCTTATGACATAATAGATATACTCTATTTTATATAATATTATGTATTTCTCTGGAGAACCTCTGACTAATATAATCAGTAACAAATTATTTGGAACCCTATTAAAAATAATTTTTTGTCCATGATTATAAATCAGTGAATTAATAATTTTTCCCAAAGTCCCCTGGTTTGTGAGTGGCAGAACCAGAAGCCCTTTCCTGTGATGCATCTCATGGCACATCCTCAATGATACAACTGAGGATCTCCAAAATAACACACATCTCATCATGTCCTTCACCTTCTTAAAACCTCTCAAGGGCACTCGCACTCTTTCCAATAAAGGCTCATTTTATACGATGTCCAAGGCCACCTTCTCTACATTGCCTTTCTCTTCTTCTGCCCTGACCTTACATCCATCCTTAGTCATGCCCTGTCCCTATGTCCATCCTTAGCTCCAGCCCCATGGAACTACTTGCAATCCCTCAAAATCACTCTGTGTTTGTACCCCTGGGCCTTGGCATATGCTGGTACCTCTGCTCGGTGCCTTTCCTGTCCTTTGGATGGAGAACCACCACCTCACTGCAGACCTTTGGTTTTTCAATACACTGGAATGCTCGAGAAAACCACACAACAGATTTGTACGGAAGAGAAAGGGACCGTCCCCCACATTCCTGACCCATAAGAACTGAATCCCACATGAGGACTTCCTGGATACCGCAAAATGATGAGGCCCCTTCATCATTCCGGTAAGTTCCTGACAAAGCAGGCATAAGACCAGCGACTATGCTTTAGAATATTCTGAACCATGTACCACAGCAGCAGTGGGGTGGGGTGAGGTGGGTGGAGCAGAGGGCTGGGGTAATGTGAGAGGTGTGGAGGGGCTGAGTGCTCTCCCATCCCTTACTTGCAATTCCAAAGCCCCAAATTATATGAAATCTCAAAGTTTTTCACAATTCATCTGGTGACAAAATCTGGCCCGAAATAGCATGAGGCTACTTGTAATCTTTATTCCACTTAGTGCAAATGCTCGTGCATTTCAGTGAAGAAGAAGTATTCATGTGTTTGATTGCTGGGTTCTGCCTCAGGTCCTGTCGGGGATGTTATATAACATAAAATCCAAAAAAGGACAGACTGAATTGTAGTCCCAAGGGTGTTAGCTAAGGGATTGTGGAACTGTTTCATTCCTCAACAATTAATTAAGTTAAAACAAAATTTCATGTCTGTCCTTGAGAGAAGTATATGGACCCCTTTCAAAAGAGCCCAGTGGGAGTACGAAATCAGAAATTAACAGGAGGATTCGGTAGCCACCCTTGACTGTGTGATCTGCAGTCAGTATCCCCTGGGATACCTTTGTCTTTCTCCCCTCAGACTGGGTTTGCCAAACAGAGCAATGCAAACATGTTGAGAGGTGAACCTCATTCCCTGAGATCCTGGGTGTCTCAGTCCCTGGGGGCCAACTGTCAGCTCCAACTCATTCCATCTTTCCTAAGTCCCCACCCCATGCCTGCTTCTGGTGAAAGATGCTCAGGCATCAGCAGGCAGACATGGGGGGTTGCAACTCACATAAAGCTTTGCTTACCTTCTGAGACATCACCCACACTCGTAAAGAGGATACACATCTTTCTGCATAATCATCTGGTACCTCTTGCAGGCTCCATTAAATTCATGGAAAAAAGTGGTAACTGTATTAAACTGTAACAATTCTACCTTTAAACAATCAATATCAGTTCTGTACAGGCCATGGAAGCAGAAACTCTTTTTATAGATTTACCCATGTTCAGAAACTTGGTGTGTATTTTCCTGAACCTGGCAGTATGTGACCAAAGCAAACCAGATTTTCATACTATTAAGCGATCAGAGGACAGACAGGAGATTAAATTAGAATTGGAATCATATTTCTTCTGGTTTCTGTAATTTCCAGACTTAAAAACGGTTTCTAAGAAAACGAGGCATTTTAGGTAATAAATAATGGTGATCACGGTCAGATATTTGCTAACATTTGGTAATAGGTATTCTAATTTTTTATCAAGAGTAGTTACGTCAAAAGCCAGAGAAGACTTTCAACTCTGCATAATACTGGAAGAGTGCCTGGGAAATGAGATGTTCGCCAGACGTAGCCTTGGATTTTTGAAAAAATGTGTTTCTTCTTTCAACATACCTTTACTGAATCTTTACCATGTGTCAGACACAGCGTTAGGTATCGAAAAAATAAAGTGAATGAGACACCATCTCTTCCCTTGAGGTGAGATGGATTTGGGAACCTTGAATGGAAAGAACAAAAAACCTCTAGGACTTAATGATATAATATCCCAGACTATATTCTCATTTTCTCTTACAGGTAGAGACTGGGTCCTACTTCTGTTCTTTTAATTCCCAGCACAGCTGTGGGCTTACAGAATATAGTTGGGCTAATTAATTGAAATGGAAAACTGCAAAGAAATTAATAAATTCATCATTAAGTGAACTACAGGGCAAGTCCCTGAAGACATGGAGGTTTTCTCTTTTTATTCTATTTTTTCTAATTCATCATCTCACTGCAAGCTTGCCCTTACCACAAAGAGCTCTCAAAAAAAGTACTGAGTGAGTGAATAAGCCCGAGTTTTTCTGGTATACTTCCTAGAGCTAGATAGCTAAAACCTATCTTAATGTATAAAGGATGCTGTGATGGTGCTACATACTATGTTTTCCCCATATGCACTCTTCTGGGTTACTCTTCTTCTGGTGATTATAACGTATCACTGCCTTCCAGTTTTTTTTTTTTCTAGTTGCAAAATAACTACTGCTGTGTTCCATATGTGCAAAAAGAACTGGGAATACAAAAATAACATTAAAATTTGAGAGCCATTTAAAAACCAAGAAATAACATTTTAAATTGTGATATCACGTCCTTATAATGGAACCTTAAACTGTCCTTTTCATCCCCAATGGTAGTTTCCATCTGTAGTTTCAAGTACCTAGAAATATATTTAAAATCTAGACAATACAAATTATACCATTGGCAGAAGAAGAAAAACTCTTCTATTGCACCTCCAATCATTAGGTTGATTTTATTTATTTATTTAGTGATTCACATAATTCTTTATTTTTTTTATTATTTAATTTTAATTTTTTTCTTTTGGCTGCGTTGGATCTTCACTGCAGTGTGTGGGCTTCTCGTTGCAGTGGCTTCTCTTGTTGCAGAGCACCAGCTCTAGGCGCGAGGGCTTCAGTAGGTGCAGCACTCAGGCTCAGTAGTTGTGGCGCACAGGCTTAGTTGCTCTGTGGCAGGTGGGATCTTCGCGGACCAGGGCTCGAAGGCACGTAGGATCTTTCCGGACCAGGGCTCGAACCTAAGTCCCCTGCATTGGCAGGCGGATTCTTAACCACTGCGCCACCAGGGAAGTCCCCATTAGGTTGGTTTTAAAGCCCTAAAATAAAAGCACGTTGGGATCATAGTATGTGAGGAGGAGGGTTTTCTCATAAAGGAGAGCAAATACATTATGTGTTCTGTTTGAATTGTAGCCGGTAGGAAACTAAGATGAAATGAAACGCCTTAATATAAATACATCCAGATTTGCAAACCTTGGAAAGAAAAGCAACTTCCTCTGTAGTCAAATGTGGCCATGTTTGAAGTAGACTACTCATTTTTCCACAGTTACGAATAAGGAAAATAATGTCAAGCATTATTCTTCAAGTTGTTATTCTTAACAACTTCAAAGTTTAATTTCCTGGTTATAACATCAAACTCACTAAATGTGCTTTCAATATTACCTTTGTAGAGGTCCCTAATTTCCCAGCTTCAATATAGGGAACAATTTAGCACAGATTTAAGAGATTACAATCAAAGAAATGCAAAAGGGGAGATGAGGCAGGGGAGGAAAGAGGGAAAATGGGGCACAGAGATGGAGGAGAAGAAATAAAAGAATGAGGAATGAAGGAATTTATAGGTCAAATCACTCAGCTTAATGACCTTCATGAATAGTGAACTTTGATTAATATTTGTTGTTCTGTGGCTTCAACACAACCAGAAATCAAAAAAGTATTTGATATAAATACACTGCTGAAACTCCCTGCAAGCCCTCTTGCCTAGCCTAGGAACATAGAGCGACGTGATAAGTATTTCAGTTCATTGGAGTAGAGATTTTCAAATTGTTCCATTAGATATTACAGTTTCCAGAAATAGTAATAATAATAGCTAATATTTATATAAGTGTAAGTCCTCCATAAGTACTTTACATATACTGTGTCAGTTAATCCTCAAAAGAATCTTCAAAACAGCCCTAATGGTTGTTCCATTTTTGTTCCCATTTTACAGATAAAGCAAAAAAGGCACAGAGAAATAAGGTCAAGAAGTTCGTAAGGAGCAGAACTGGGGTCTTGCTCCAATATTCTGGCTCTGAACCATTACACAATACTGTCTCTCAAGAAGGCTTAGGCTTCCCTGGTGGCGCAGTGGTTGGGAATCTGCCTGCCAATGCTGGAGGACGCCGGTTCGTGCCCCGGCGGGGGAGAATCCCACATGCCGTGGAGCGGCTGGGTCCGTGAGCCATGGCCGCTGAGCCTGTGCGTCCGGAGCCTGTGCTCCGCAGCGGGAGAGGCCACAACAGTGAGAGGCCCGCGTACCGCAAAAAAAACAAACTAAGAACAGAAAATAAAAAGTCCTTTAGATGAACACGATCAATAGGAATATACCGTAGCTTCATACTATAGCCTGTAAAAGAGAAAGATCAGATAGGAAAGAAAGAGGAAAGGAAAAAATATGTTGGAGAAGAATTAAGTTGGAAATGTTAATGAAAAAGACACTAAGGGGAAAAAATCTATGTGTTTGGCTACAAATAGTTCTTAAATGAGCTCATATATATATATGTGAATTAAAAGTAGCAGGAAACAGAAACATATAAAGTCACCAGTTCATAGAAAGAGAAATGTTTTATATTATAAAATTTCTGCTAAAGACTTAAATCTGTTACATTTTGAAAGAATAAAACATATTTAAAGATTTCTACAATTACAGATATAGAGAATGGGATGAAATTATAGATAAATAGAAGGCATTGTGTTCAATAACTTGTCTTTTTTTAATAAATTTATTTATTAAGCACTATGAGGACTTTTTAAAAATAAACTTATTTATTTTTGGCTGCGTTGGGTCTTCGTTGTTACACGTGGGCTTTCTCTAGTTGCGGTGAGCGGGGGCTACTCTTCATTGCGGTGCACAGGCTTCTCATTGCGGTAGCTTCTCTTGTTGCGGAGCACAGGCCCTAGGCACATGGGCTTCAGTAGTTGTGGCTCGTGGGCCTCAGTAGTTTTGGGCTTAGTTTCTCTGTGGCATGTGGGATCTTTCTGGACCAGGGGTTGAACCCGTGTCCCTGCATTGGCAGGCAGATTCTTAACCACTGCGCCACCAGGGAAGTCCCCAATAACTTGTCTTAATCCCAATTCTGCCACTGGGAGCTGTTTAACCTCAGGCAAGTTACTTAATTTCCCTAAGTCTCTGTTTCCTCATGCTTATCACAGGGATGACTGCTCCTGCTTGATGGACTTGTTGGAGCTTTAAATGAAATAAAATATAAATCACTTAGCCCAGCGTTTATCTCTATATAAGTAATAGGCTTTATTATTATTATTCTTAGTTTATTTTAATCCTGCTATTTGTCTTGCTGGACAATTAAATTAAGGCTTAGATTTCAGCCAAGAGGCCTAGGTCTCCTCTTGATTTCATAGAATGTACCACATTCTCAAAGCTTACAGTAAATCTAAAACAAATCAGGGACTTCCCTGGTGGTCCAGTGGGTAAGACCCCAGGCTCCCAATGCAGGGGACCTGGGTTTGATCCCTTGTTGAGGAGCTAGATCTCACATGCATGCTGCAACTAAAAGATTCCATGTGCCACAACTAAGACTCGGCACAGCTTAAATAAAATAAATTTAAATAAAATATTTTTTAAAAAGTTAAAAAAATAAAACAAATTATACTTTGCTTTCATGTCTGTGGTGAATTGAGTACCGCTGGTTACAGTCCAGATACATATTACCTGAGAAGTCTCTGCATTAAAAAAATTTGCAGGGCTTCCCTGGTGGCACAGTGGTTGAGAGTCCACCTGCCGATGCAGGGGACGTGGGTTCGTGCCCCTGTCCGGGAAGATTCCACATGCCGCGGAGCGGCTGGGCCCGTGAGCCATGGCCGCTGAGCCTGCGCGTCGGAGCCTGTGCTCCGCAACGGGAGAGGCCACGACAGTGAGAGGCCCGAGTACAAATTTGCAGAGGCAGGAAGGTTGAGAAACAAAGGGACTTCTCACCTCCTTGATCATTTTTAGGTAATTATAGGGGGACAGAGTAACAAATTTTTCCTTAGTGATAACTAACATCTTTATAGAATTGTTATTTCTTTATTTATTGAAGTATAGTTGACTTACAATATGGTGCTAATTTTAGGTGTACAGCAAAGTGATTCAGTTATATGTTTATATATATATATTCTTTTTCGCATTCTTTTCCATTATAAGTTATTATAAGATATTGAATATAGTTCCCTGTGTTATTCAGTAGGTTCTTGCTGTTTATCTATTTTATATATAGTAGTATCTATCTGTTAATCCCATATTCCTAATTTATCCCTCTGCCCCCGTTCCCCTTTGGTAACCATAAGTTTTTTTCTATGTCTGTGTGTCTGTTTCTGTTTTGTAAATAAGTTCATTTGCATCTCATTTTTTAGATTCTGCGTATAAGCAATATCATATGGTATTTGTCTTTCTCTGTCTGACTTACTTAGTATGATGATCTCTATGTCTATCCATGTTGCTTCAAATGGCAATATTTCATTCTCTTTTATGGCTGAGTAATACTCCATTGTATATATGTACCACAATAAGAGCTAATATTTATTGAGAACTTACTATGTGCTAAGCACCTTCCCAAACCTTTACATCTATTAATTCATTTAGTCTTCGCAACCAGCCTATGAGGTAGGTACTATTTCTTATCATTCCCATTTTACAGTTGAGAAAACTGAGCCACAGAGAAGTAAAGTAACTTGTTGAAGGTCACACAGCCAATACATGACATAATTTGAAAGACTGAAAGAAAACTGAAAAGGCAATGACTTCCAGGTTAATCTCTCTATTTCCAGGTCAGCTGATTAGTAACCTTAATTCCATCTGCAAAGTCCCTTTACTGCAGCACCTAGATTAGCATTTAATTGAATAGCCAGAGAACAGAACTTTCTGGGGATCTTCTTTAGAACCCCACCTACCGCTCTGCTCTATCGTGCTGACGCAACACTGCAAGTGGCCACAGGTCAGTGGGGAGGGACCACTACTGCAGTAGGTTTGCTTTAAAAGCAAGTACAGGACAAGCATAGAAAATACTAGAGCAAAACTCTGAATTCTTTTGGGGACTAAAATGTACCATGTCCATCCTACTAATTTTGCATCTTGTGGGAACAACTCAGATACCACAAGGAAGAAATGAAAAGCCCTTTTTTGTTTGTTTTGTTGTTGTTGTTTTGGCCACCCTGCGTGGCTTGTGGGATCTTAGTTCCCCAACCAGGGATTGAACCCATGCCCCCTGCAGTGGAAGCTCGGAGTCCTAACCACTGGACTGCCAGGGAAGTCCCCAAAAAGCCTTTTAATTTGGGGTGCCTTAGTGAATTAGGGCCTCCAAAGATAGCTAGTTATGGAATATGTTTTCACCAAAATCCAAAGTGTCTGATGCGGGGCAGAGTTTCGGGAGAAGGTCTGGGCAGGGTGCTGCACAGTGTTTTAGCTCCTCATACTGTCTTCTTAGTCTGTGCTGTACACACAGGTGCTACAAACTCCCTTCCTATTACTTTGACACATTGATAATTACACTTATATCCTCCTTTCCTGAATAAAATAGATTTAACATCTGCTTTATACTGAAAAGAATTAGCTAAACGTTTTCTGTACTTCGGAGAATATAACCATGTTGGATCATTTATTAAAAAAAAAAAAGCAGTAGCCCATCTATAGCTTTTATTTAGACTTTATTTATTTACACTCTGCCTTCAATTAAATTTTTACTTTAGGGTCAATCTGTGACTTGCTAATTCTTGTCTCAAATATTTTCCTAACTTTTTTTTTTAAAATACAGGTCCCTATCCACCACCTGCTATTTCAAGTCCCAGCTCAAGGATGACTTCCCTCAGGAAGACGGTGTGGATAACCCGACCAAGTTCACAGCGTGTCTTTTATCTTCCGAATACTTGGGGCTTTTATTAGAGCCCCTCTGTGAAAACTAATTGCACCCCTGCTTTACTATTCAATAGTGCTCAATTATATATGTATGTAAAAATGATTTTCCTCGATTCTCACTATTAGATAGAGACAGGTGATGGGTTAATAACATTCCTCTTTGTTCTTTTTTTTGTTAAGCACACAAAGAAAAAGAGGCTTCAGGACGTTAAGCGACTTGCTCAAGCTGCATAGCTAGTAGGAGATGGAGCCCAAGTCTTCCAGAACCCAACCTAGCGCCCTGCTCTTTACCCATGGGTCTTTGTGGCCCTAGGGACCATTTCTCTGCCTGTTTCCTTCATTTTCTCCATCACTCATCAGGTCCCTGAGGACGTTGGCACATGGCCGATGCTGTTTCTCACACCTCAACTCCCATCATCTCCCTGGGTAATAATTAACATCCACGTGGGTGTCCCATCCAGCAACCAACACCCCTGTGTTCTTGAACTTCTTTATTCCAATAATCTTATACCTTTACTATACTTCTACCGCAAAGCCAAACGGAGTCATTTCCTAGAGGTATTTGTATATGAATAGTAAATTAGATAACACCATTTTGATTTCTATCTCTACCAAGAATTCCCTGAGCTCCAAGCTCGTATATACAACTGCCCAGTGGGACATGTTCTCTTAGATATCTGAAAAGTATCTCAAACTCAGCTTGTCCTAAACTGAAATTGTGAGATTTCCCTGCAAACCTTATACTCCTGCAGTGAGTGTTCCCAACTTCAATTAATGACACCACTATCGTCAAAATGGTTAAGAATCCGCCTGCCGATGCAGGGGACACAGGTTCGATCCCTGGTCCGGGAAGATCCCACATGCTGCGGAGCAACTAAGCCCCTGCGCCACAATTACTGAAGCCCGCGTGCCTAGTGCCCGTGCTCCAAAACAAAGAGAAGCCACTGCAATGAGAAGCCTGCATGCAGCAACGAAGACCCAAAGCAGCCCAAAATATAAAGAAAGAAAGAAAACAAACAAACAAACTGGAGCAAGTTTTTTTTTTAAAGCCCGAAAAAAATAAATTAAAATAATATTAAAATTTTTAAAAAAACAAAAAAAACTGATACACAAGCCAGAAACCTGATGCCTTTCTTACCACCTAGACCCACCTACTCTCACTCAGCAGCCCCAAATCCTGGAACTTCCTCAACTCTATGCCCTTGTGCTCACATTCATTCATTCATTTTCATTCCACAACAATTTATTGAGCCCCACTATGTGCTAGGTCCAGTAGCTGAGGCTACAACCATGGACAGAGCAGACAGTGATCCTTGCCCTTATTGTATTGCCATGCACTGAAGTAAGCTGCCATCATTCTCCTCCTGGGACACCTCTCCCAACCCATGGTTCCGTCAGTATCCACTGCTGCTCTACTCAGACCAATGCTTCACACTGCAAAGAGGCCATTTGGAAATGTAAATTCTTGTGCCGAAAACTCTTCCCTGGATTCCTAGGAAATTCCTAGGACCTTACAATTTCCTGCATGGTCTGACCCCACCTGATTTTCTGTTCTTTTAAAATTTATTTTATTTTATTTATTTTTATTTTTGGCTGCATTGAGTCTTCGTTGCTGCGCGCGGGCTTTCTCTAGTTGCGGCGAGTGGGGACTACTCCTCGTTGCGGTGCGCAGGCTTCTCATTGCGGTGGCTTCTCTTGTTGCCGAGCATGGGCTCTAGGCGCACGGGCTTCAGTAGATGTGGCACTCAGGCTCAGAAGTCGTGGCGCACGGGCTTAGTTGCTCCGCGGCATGTGGGATCTTCCCGGACCAGAGCTCGAACCCGTGTCCTCTGCATTGGCAGGTGGATTCTTAACCATTGTGCCACCAGGGAAGTCCCCCCACCTGCTTTTCTAGCCGTTTTTTCCCACCAGTTCCAACCCCTCCCTGGGTCCCACCTCCTTTTTTAGTAGTTAATTCCTATCATCTTTCAGCTTGACTCAGTGTGTACTCAGGGAAGCCTTTCTGATCTCCATATTCAGGCAGACTTCCCTGGTCCCTGCCTTAGAGTTCCCTACACCATACTCTTCATATTTAGTTAGTGTTTGACTCTCACTTGAATATGTTGAGCAATCATTTTACTCACTGTTATATTCTCTGAGCCTAGTACAATTCTTGTCACATGGCAAACATCAATCTCTATTTGTTAAATGAAGCAATAGATCAATGAGTGAACAGCCCGGCACTCAACGTTTCTTCCTTCCTTTGCCTATTGCTTCTGTGCTACTGATCGCAGTCATGCCTACTTCCTCTGGAACCATTCTTCTTCTTCTTCTTCTTTTTTTTAAACATTTATTTATTTATTTGGCCACACTGGGTCTTAGTTGCAGCATTGGGGATCTAGTTCCCTGACCAGAGATCGAAGCCAGGTGCCCTGCACTGGGAGCGTGGTGTCTTAGCCACTGGACCACCAGGGAAGTCCCCTGGAGCCACTCTTTATCAATTGTCTTCTCTCTTCTCTTGCTTCTAATTCAACTTCTCCACTGGCTCCTTCCCTACGATACACAATCACGTTCAAGTCTCTCCCGTCTTAAACACACATGTCCACACACACAGCCACACACACACCTTCTATCCTATAGTCCCATTAGTGGGCTTCCTTTCTTTCCATGGAGTAACTTGAATTAACATTCTAGGTTTATGGATTTCACTTCTCTGCCTCTTTCTCCTTAACTGCAACAATTCTTGTCCCCCCTAAAACTCCACAAGGTAAGTTTCTCAACAGCTCCTTTGTTAAAATTTTTTTAATTTTTATTTTTATTGAAGTATAGTTGATTATAATGTTTCAGGTGTACAGCAAAGTGATTCAGTTATATATATATGTATATATATATATATATATACACACACACACACATACATATATGTATATATATATATTCTTTTTCACATTCTTTTCCATTAGCACGGTCTTGCTTTTTCTAGAATATTTAAGAGGGTGTTTGGTTTGGTTTTTAAAGGTGATGGGGACAGGGAACTCTACTCAATATTCTGTAATAACCTATATGGGAGAAGAATCTGAAAAAGAATGGAGATATGTATAATTGAATCACTTTGCTGTACACCTGAAACTAACACAACATTGTAAATCAACTATAACCCAGTATAAAATTTAAAAATTAAATTAAACTTAAAAAAATAAAGGTGATGGGCAGGGCAGACATTCAAAATTAAAAGTCTATTAGAGGATCTTTGCCTTCCATTGTAAAAAAGCACCTGAAAGGTCTTCTTTATATATGGAAAATCCTAGAATCCAATAGAACAAAATTACCCCCAGGTAAATCATTTCCTGTCTAGGGTCCCTTGGGCAGTCCTTGTGCTAAGAACCAGTTCCCTCACCTTGAAAGCAATAACATATTTATTGCATAAACACAGGGTGGTTGACCATCGTTCTAAAAATATTTCCCACAAAACAATGTGCTACTGCCTGGGGAAAGTGTAATCGTGATTATTTATTAATCAAACAATCTAAGATACTTACTGTACATATGTCATGTGAAAGAATTGTGCTGAGTGCTATCAAGGGTACAAAGAACTGAGAGACACGGGAATTCCTCCGAAGAGCGTACAGCCCTGTGGGAGGACAGAGCGTGTACTCATAAAATGAATGATACAAGGAGGTGCGTGTTAGGAACCCAGTGATTTGCACAGATAATGTCTGTAGCATGAATTCAGAGAGAGAGAGAGAGAGAGATGAGGTTTTGTGTGTTTTGATAGTTAAAGAAAGAGACCTGAAAGGAAGATTTGAATGGGGTGTTAAAATACAGGAAAGTTTATGTGGAAGTGGCCTGTGATATGGAGGGAATTAAAGATTCTAGGATCTAGGGGAGGTACTGATACAGCAAACTGAGCCGTGTATGGGGTGAGAGTTTACAGACTTCACTTGGAGTCCTGGCCCTAGAGTTCAGTGGGAGTAGGTAGGGAATCTCAGTGTGCCCAGATCTGAAATTTTTCTCTCTGAGTAGATGGGTTCTTGAAAAGGTAAAAACACGGACCTTCAGCATGAAGCCCGTCTGTGCCGGAAAGCTTCATGGATGCCAGCTGGCACCCGTGTCCATGCTGCTGACCTGTGTCACATGCAAACAATAGTTTATGAAGGATATTGTCCTAGGCTGTCAAGGAGCTTGCAGCTTGCGTGTATCACCTCGGTAGGAGTGGGACACAGCAGCCCTGATGATTGCCAGCAGCCTGGGTTGGACACTCCAGGAGACAAAAGAGATATTGTCCTGTTCTTCTTTTTTTCTCTCGCTTTCCTAACATTAGGGCCATAAACCCCACACTGTGTAATGGTCTGAAATCATTGACAAACCAAGCCTGGGGAGAAGCCATTCCAAGCTGCTGAGACATATGACCTGGTTTTGGAAAGAGTGATGAGATGGCCTCAGGCTGCTGCTCTCAACGCACCGCGCCCCCGAGTGCTCTGGGGCCCGAGGGGGGGGAGGGGCGCTACTGGGGGTGGAGCCACATTCCCAAGGCGCGTGGCAGCCAGAGCCCTGTATGTCGTTAGACTCTTACAGCTCCTCTAATTTTTTTAAACTTCACCTTCTCCGTTTTTCATTTCTGGTCCTTTCCCTCCTTATCTCTCGTACCCCTGGAGGGCATGTTAAATAACGATTGAATAAGACGTGAGGGAGATGGATTATGTTTTAACATCCACAGGGAAAGTGAGATTGGGAAGCATGGTTAAAAGACTGAGCCTGTCTAGAGGCTGAGCCTGATCTGCCCTCCTCCCAGGATGGACCCCTCCCATCACAATAAGGGGTGGGGGGAGGCAGCAACAAGCTTTGCCAAAGATGACAGAGAAGCTGGGGGTCTGCTCGGTCGGGGTTCCCTGGCACTGGGCATGACTCCACCTGGGAGTTAGGGACTCCAGGGCTGGAGCATCTTGGCAGTCCCTGGTTAGACATCCAGCAATTTTCAGAAGCACCTCAGGGCAATTTTTTGCTTCATTTACTTCACTCTTTTCTCCCCATACCCTTGCCCTTATAAATGGTGCAACCGTGACATCTCAGATTCGGAAAGCACCTTAAATGACAAAAGGCTCTCCATTTTACCTTTTGAATCTGTGATTGTTTGTCTTCTGCTTGAACAGTCATGGCAGGGAACTTTCTAGAGACAGCTCATTCCATTGAAGTAAAGTCATGTGATTAGAATGTTCTCTCTTGCTGTGGTTTTTAAATCTTACGCCCTATATCTTCCCACCCATTAGTCCTAGCTCTGCCCTGTGAAGACTTACAAGATAAACTCACACATTTTTTTTTTTTCTGCATGCAGCTATCAGATCATACTAAATTTTCTTTCGTCAGGGCAAATGCCTGGGAATACTCCTGCCATTTCTCCAAGCTGGGCCTCCAGACCCATCACTAGCCAGGCGTATCTCACCTGGGCGTGTGCCAGGTCACTGAGGCCCCTTGTGCTGTGTCCCACCTGGACTGTCCAACACCCTCAGGAAGTGACGGATGTCTACTTCTTCAAGGGCCCTCATCATGGATACAGCCTGGGGCTAGCTGGAGGATGGGGAAACTTCAGCCCACTCATAATGCCTGTATCCCACTGTCAGCTCAAAACGCTGACTTTTTAAAAAATTGTGGTAAAATACACATAACACAAAACTGAACATCTTAGCCGTTTTTAGTGTACAGTTCAGTGGCATCAAGTACAATTGTATTGTTGTGCCACCATCACCACCATCCGTCTCCAGTACTTTTTCATCTTGCAACACTGAAACTCTGAACCCATTAAACAATAACTCCCCATCCCCTCCCCCCTCTCCAGCCCTTGGCAACCACAATTCTTTCTACCTTCTGTCTCTGTGAATCTGACTACCCTCAGTACCCCATGTAAGTAGAATTATACAGTGTTTGTCCTTGAGTGATTGGTTTATTTCACGTAGTATAGCATCTCCAAAGTTCTTTCAGATGGTAGCATGTGTCAGAATTTCATCCCTTTTTAAGGCTGAAAAAATTCTGTTGTCAGTATATACTACATTTGGTTTATCATTCATCCGTTGATGGACACTCGCGTTACTTCCACCTCTTAGCTATCGTGAATAATGCTGCTATGAACACAGGTGTACAAATATCTCTTTGAATTCCTGTTTTCAGTTCTTTTGGGTATACATCCGTAAATGGAATTAAAAACACTAACTTTGTTTTTGCTGCTGGTTGACCTGATTTCACCAACCCAGTGTTTGTGAATTTTACTTTTTGATCTCAAGGGAAAGACTTTCCTATGGAACTCCCATCTCTACGAATTGTTCCATCATCTCAACCTGTTGAGGTAATTAAACCCATTTACATGAACTGTTTGCCATTTATGCCTAATTATCATACAGCACAACAGCGATGATCGCTTACATCATTCACTTCATGTCAGATTAACTTGCCAATTCTGTGCCAAGGGCAAGGTTTGTTTCTCACAAATCTTGGTCACCTGTTTCCAAATTATGTTGATTAACATAATTTAATGTTAATGTAGGATGTAGGAAGCAGCCCCAGCCTGGTGACATACTGTCTCTCCCACTTATTTCAACCCCCTCCCTTCCCACCTTTGCCTAATTCTTGGGAATCTCTGCACTCTTCTCTGAGCTTTCTTCCACATTCTCATTTTTTTTTCTTGAGAAATGCTTGGGATGGCCTCTGGCACACTGGCGTGGGGTAGCTCCAGCTTGTATGGTCCCCGGGAGGAGGCCGGAAGGGAAGTAGTTTCTCAGCAGTGTGGTACATAGAAACCATGCGGGGTAAAGGTTTTAACAGAAGGAAAAAAATCCTACCATCACTAAGATTGCTAACTGTCCAGCAAAGGGGGCTGGGAAGAGGAAGGAGGCAGCCAGCTTCTATCATGGTGATACCCATCAACTCCAAGAGCCAGAAATACAGGAATTTTGCATCCCTCAGCCCAGCCCCGCCTCCTGGCTCTACTCAACAGATCTCACCCTGCAGGGAAGGACCTGTCAGACCACGCGTACGATAATTTCGTTTCTATCTGTAGTCTGAAGTAACAGGTGATTTTATTTTATTTTGTTTGTTTTGCTTTTTAAAATTTAATTCTTATTTTATTTTAGAGTATAGTTGATTTACAATGTTGTGTAAGTTTCAGGTGTACAGCAAAGTGATTCAGTTTTACATATACATATAGCCATTCTTTTTCAGATTCTTTTCCCATATAGGTTATTACATAATATTGAGTAGAGTTTCCTGTGCTATACAGTAGGTCCTTGTTTATCTATTTTATATATAGTAGTGTGTATCTGTTAACCCTGAACTCTGGAGAAAACCATAATTCGAAAAGATAAATGCATCCCAATGTTCATTGCAGCATTATTTACAGTAGCCAGCACATGGAAGCAACCTAAATGTCCATCGACAGAGGAATGGATAAAGAAGATGTGGTACATATATACAATGGAATATGACTCAGCCATAAAACAGGTGATTTTAAAGTATTTGGTATCCCTGGTCTGGCTGTTATATGGAACTGAGCAGGACCTTCAGCCAGAGAAGTGAAATATGGGAAGGAACAGCAGACACATTGGAAGAAAACATCTAATGATGAGTTTTGAAGTTAGGCATAGTCCAGATGCATGCTGTCCTGGGTTCTCTATTGTTTTTTACTTAAAAAGCTCCCCCCAAACTTCATGGCTGAAAACAACACCTACTTTATTAGAGCTCGTGATTCAAGCCAAGTTCAGCCAGGAGATTCTTCTGTTGTAGGGGACATTGACAGAGGTCCCTGGTGGCGTTCAGCAGGTGGATGGCCGGATCTGGGGGGGTTGAACCTGGCATGCCCTGGGCCTCAGTGGGGATGGGGGGGGGGGCTGGTTCCACCGGAATGGTCACCTGGAACTCCTACACGTGGCCTCTCCAGCATGGCAGTTTACCTCGATGAACCTCAAGGTAATCAGAGATCTTAAGTTATGGCTGGGGGCTCCAAGAGAGGGGTGTTCCAGTGAGTGATGTCTGAAGCTGCTGGCCTTCTATGACCCAACCTTGAAATCACCTAGTGTCACCTCTGTTGGTTGAAAGAGTCACAAGCCCACAGAGTTTCGGGAGCAGGAAACACAAAACCCTACCTTTTGTTGAGAAAAGGGTCAAAGAATTTGCAACCATGTGTTAAAGCTGCCATATATGTATATGTATATTTGAGTGCACGATGATAAAACCACATGCACCCCACAAAATGCAGCGTTCAAAGGGTTCAGTGGTTTGAGAGGAGGAAGAAATCACATCCCCCCGGGGCATCGAGGTGCTGCGGATGAGGTATGGCATTTAAGCAGGCCCTGAAGCACAGGTACATGCGGTACATCACAGACAGAGATTGGGGCAGGGGCTGTCTGAAACACATGAGCAGAGACACTGAGGCCGAACAAAAACCGAAAAAACAGTGACACTGGAAGAAAAGGCACCACGAGAGGCGGAAGGACAATGAGAGCGTGCTGCAGGCGGAGGTGACCTCGGGAGCATGGCGGTCCCCCGACATGTCACACTGGCGAAGATCAAGAAGGCTACGGTAGGAGGGGCAAGGGTTACAGAGCACGGGGCAGAGAACGTGCTACAGGATGGTGTAGACTCAAGGTGATTTTTTGAAGCAGAGAGAAAAGAGCTAGCAGAGCAGCAGTATTCAAGTTATAAAATAGTAGGGGACTGGCTGGGGGGGGGTCAAGATTCCTGGAGACTGAAGGGCTGGGAGTGGTGGCTTAAAGACTTCACCTTGAAAATAAGCAGGAGCTGTTTTCCTCAGGGTAACAGGGAAGGAAAGAAGTAGATTACTGATTAACAGATTTTGAAGTGAAGTAAAGGAGATGGATGACTTCAATCCTCCGAGTAAAGCAGGAGGTAAGTTCATTGACTGAAAGTAAAAAAAACCCACTGATGAGGATGTTAAAGATTTCCATGAAAATTTCTAAATAAATGAACACAAAATGGTTTTCATTTGGTTGGGTTTGTTTTTGTTTTTTTTTTGAATTTCTTAAAGTAGGCAGATAGGAATTGTACTAAATAATTGTACTAAAGAATTCAGTTTTGTTTATTTTTAATATTTCTCTGGATTACAAAAATAGGTCCACTGTAGGGAATTCCCTGGCAGTCCAGTGGTTAGGACTCTGCGCTTTCACTGCTGAGGTCACGGGTTCAATCCCTGGTCAGGGAACTAAGATCCCACAAGCTTCACAGCACTGCCCCCCCCCAAAAAAAAGGTCCACTATAGAAAAGTTGAAAAATATAAAAATGTCAAAGAAATAAATGTCCCCTATATAGTCTACTATCATCCAAAGACAACTCTTAGGGGCTGGTTTGATTTGCAGTAGATCTATTATGTAGATAGTTCTGTTTTACAATACAAAATGCAAATATTTTACATATTTGAGATTCTACACATAAGACCATATATACTCTATACATGAGATCGTTTAGCTTCAGTAGTCTTTAAACACACCTTTAATATGGTAACCATGCTGTAGAGACACCATAATTTATTTATTTAATTTACAATGTTTTATTGAAGTATAGTTGATTTACAATGTTGTGTTAGTTTCTGGTGTACAGCAAAGGGATTCAGTGGTACATATATACGTTCTTTTTCATATTCTTTTCCATTACGGTTTATCACAGGATTCTGAATATGGTTCCCTGTGCTCTACAGTAGGACCTTGTTGTTTATCCATCCTATATGTAATAGTTTGCATCTGCTAATCCCAAACTCTGAATCCATCCCTCCCTCACACCCCCTCCTGCTTGGCAACCACAAGTCTATGTCTGTGAATCTGTTTCATAGAAGAGTTCATTTGTGTCATATTTTAGATTCCACATAAAAATATCATCTGGTATTTGTCTTTCTTTATCTGACCGACTTCACTCAGTATGATCATCTCTAGGTCCATCCACATTGCTGCAGATGGCATTATTTCATTCTTTTTTAGAGATATCATAATTTATTTAACCATTCCTGTATTTTGGAATAGTTAGATTGTTCCTGACTCTTCATTATTTCGTATATAATATAGATATATATTGTTTATGAAGAGCCTTCTCTGTAAGTCTTTGTCTCCCTGATTATTTTTTCTTAGGACACATCACGGTGTCAGAGCACATAAACTCTTTCAAGGCTCTTGAAACCTACCCTCAAATTGCCTTTGCAAAAAGGGTGCACCAACCAGACTCTGGCCCACAGCAAGGTCGTCCCCTTAAAAAGACATGCCACTCGGGAAAGCTCAGTTTCTTCTGGTAGTTGACATATTGGGACCTTTCTTCACTCTTCACGTTCTAAAGAATTAGGGTTCAGAAATGTGGCTTTTCCGAAACTCTGCCTTCCTCTCCAGGTTCCAGGTGCCTTCCAGCCCTGAGATTCCGGTCTTTTCACCATCATCACTGGCACCGGATTGCTCAACCCGCTCCGCCCAGTAAGAGAAGATGAAAAGTATTCCAGCGCTCTCTTTGCTGTAGTAGTGGCTTTAAGAAGAAATAGGTGGGAGACGGTGTAGCTGGGACTGGGGTCTTGGAGCGGCAGCGAACAGCACAGAAGTGTGTATACACACACACACACACACACACGTACGCACGCAAGCACACACTCCCTCCCACCCCGCCTGCCGGGCGCTCGGGCGGGCTGGGAGGGGGAACCCGGGCGGGGAGCCGGAGGCGCCGCGAGGCGAGGCCAGGGTGGTGGTGGGGGGCGGGGTCCGGGCGGCCCGGAGGGCGGAGTCAAGGGCGGGGGCTCCCCGGCCGCGCGCCCAGCGCCCCGTGCAGCCTGCAAGTTTGCTCGGCGATCTCGGGCGACTCTCGGGCTACCTGAACCGGCCACCACGTCAGCGCCACATCATCTAGGTTTCTTCTATTTGCAAGGAAACAGGAAAAGAAGGGTGAAGAAGCTCTCCGGAGCGGGCGGGCGGCGGGCCGGTCTGCGGCGCGGGCCTCGCGGCCGGGCGGCGGAGAAGATGCTGCAGTCCCTGGCCGGCAGCTCGTGCGTGCGCCTGGTGGAGCGGCACCGCTCGGCCTGGTGCTTCGGCTTCCTGGTGCTCGGCTACCTGCTCTACCTGGTCTTCGGCGCCGTGGTCTTCTCGTCGGTGGAGCTGCCCTACGAGGACCTGCTGCGCCAGGAGCTGCGCAAGCTGAAGCGGCGCTTCCTGGAGGAGCACGAGTGCCTGTCCGAGCCGCAGCTCGAGCAGTTCCTGGGCCGGGTGCTGGAGGCCAGCAACTATGGCGTGTCGGTGCTCAGCAACGCCTCGGGCAACTGGAACTGGGACTTCACCTCCGCGCTCTTCTTCGCCAGCACCGTGCTCTCCACCACAGGTAGGAGGCCCGCCCCGCGCCCCCGGCCCCGATCGGCCCCCTGATCCGCCCCCCCCGCCCCGCCTTCCTCCTTCCATCCCCGGGCCCCTCGGGCTCTGATCACTGGGGACCGGCTCCGCGGCGCCGGAAGCCGGCGAAGTGGCCTCAGAGCGCGACTCGGGGGTAGCCGCCCGGAACTCTTTGATCGTGGTCCCTAACCCTTCGGCCTGGGCGGCTGCAGGGGTCCCTCGGGCTGCGGTTTTTAGTTCGGGACATCCTACACCGGACCGTCCACTTGGAGTCGGTACCGTCCTGGCCAGCGCGCGGCGAGGCCGGGGCTGGTGGAAACTCTCCGGTGCTCCGAGGGCGCTCACCTCCCTCCCTCCCCCACCCCGTCCGGCCGAGGCTGCGGAACCGAAGGATAACGCGTTAAAGGGTCACCTTCCGGAGGGGGCCTCTCTTCGGATGATGCAGTGGTGTTTTCGGCTCTTTTCTGTCGTGGGGGCCGTTTTAGGGTTAGCCGAGTGACAGCGCTCTGCTCATCGCAGGTGACCTTTGAGCGCACAGGCCGATCCGGTTTCTTTTCGGAGCGGGAGGAGGTTTGAGGGAAGGGAGCATCCGATTGCCCGTGAACCGGCAAAATGGGGGCACCCTGATTCAGCATTTTTTTTTCAACTTTCCGTGTGCGAGGCCACCCTTTAACTCCTAGGCGCCACTTCGCTCGCACTGCTCACCCGGCCACCCGGCAGGACGTTCACGGATGGAGGATGTCCTGGGGGCGGGAGGAGGCCGGCCCCACGCCCCAGGGCGCAGAAACTATGCCAGATTGGACGGAGCAGGCTAAGTTGTCCCAGCAGTGGCCAAGTGAGGCCCGTATCCACCTGAGGAGCAGGTGTTATCCATTGGGCTCTGGACCCTGGCAAGTGGTCTCAGAGAGCATCCGGCGCGCCGTCCCGCCTCTATCCATGAGGTCAGTTCTTAGAACAGCCCATCTTGGCTTCCACAAGGTCACACGCTTCCTGGTTGCCGGTGTCGTCCTGGAACCTGGGCCTCGTGATTTCCCTGCCAGGACGTGCAGTACACCATCCCCCCACCTTTACAGGTGAATCAACTTGTGTTTCTCGGATTCTGCCTTCTCCCCATCGCCTCCCAGGGATTATTTCTTTATAATCCCCTTGGGTTAAACCCAGTTCTGCTAATTATTTGGTAATGAGTAATGGTATACTATCCAGGTTTCATGTAATACGGTGACTCAAGTGTGGGGTGAATTACTAAACTGACAGGAGTCTGCCCTGCAATAAACAGAAGTAGAATTCTACTTTGTATTGTGACGTTTTCTAAAAGTAGCCTTAAGACAGACCTGTTATCTTACTTTTTAACTTTTCCAACGCTGCTCTTTCGTTTTTGTTCTCCTGACCAGTCTCGCTTTCACTGTGTTTACCTCACTCTGTTCCTTAGATCCTTTAGAACTCACCTTGTCTTTCCTTTGGAGTATGTTTGTGCTAAATCGGGAATCATTTCTTCTCTGCAGAAGTAAGTGGTTTCACTGAGCTGCAGAAGGTCTACAGCTAGGTCACAATGTTGGGTAAATATTATGGAGAATGATGATAAGTTTTAGTACTTTCTAAATAACGGTACTTCAAAGATGGAACAGGAGTAAGAACTGTATTATGAGGAAAAGAACAGGTTTGCTGCTCCTGGGTGGGATTTTCCAGCACTGATGCAGCTCTTGTATAATCTCAACATCAGATGCACCTAATTAAATGTCAAAAATACTAGTTTACATCTTGAACAGACAGTTCTTTCCCAGATTCCCTCCCTCCCTTTTCGCAACTAGAAAAATCTGCAGTTCTTGTTAAAAAAAAGGTGGGGAAAGATGTCTTATTATTGGTATTCGGATTGCATTGTAGTTCCTAAGAAAGTGTGTATTCAGGCAAAACAAGAGTTCATTTAGGAAATCAGTGCAAGGGGGCACTTAAGGATAAACTAGATGAAAAACATTTGCTTCTTGGTTTGTAAAACTAGCAAATCAGTGAATTCTTGTCATTGATAGAATAGAATTTATTAATTCAAATAGAACGTTAATAAAAATGTAGAATTTTATTCTAAATCATAGATACTCTTTTTTCGGTTTTATATTGACCCATCCTGTGACATGTGTGATGTTCCATGTGTTACTGGTTTTGTGGCAGAGGATCAGGTAATTTTTAGGGTCAATCTAGTGTACTTCATTGCTAGAAAAATATTTTCTGGAAAAGTACCAGGCAACTCAAATGAATTGGAATCGTGGTTTATGCTTCTCTTCAGGTAGATATTAGACACGCTGTAATTTTTTTTCTTTTTGAATTTTATTTATTTTTGTACACAGCAGGTTATTATTAGTTATCCATTTTATACATATTAGTGTATATATGTCAATCCCAATCTCCCAATTCATCACCCCCCCCGCCCCCCCGCCACCTGTAATTTTTTAAAAACTCTTCTACCACGGATGATGGCAACTCACTGAGATAATTGTCACCCTGTCAATCAGTGCAGTCAACCCCTGGCTTGGCCAGAATGGTAACAATGGGCGTTACAAAGTTGCGGTTCTTGGTAGTCACCATCATAACACAGGAACACGAACTCACTGATGGCAGAATCTTCTCCCAGAAAGTACAAGCTTCCATTTCTGGAAAGAACTGGGTAAAGTCTTCCTTCATGGCCTGTTTGGAAGAAGCCTTAGGTTCGTAATTCAGCAATGTTCTCTTCATTCTTTTCTCTGCCAAGGACTCTGAATTATTTCCAGCAAATAATTGAACATCTGTTTACTTCTTGATTATAAAAAGATCTAGAGCAACATCTACATGGAAATCGTGAGCATGGAAGAAATTGCAGTCCACTTTTACCTTTTCAGGGGGCAGGGCTGTATAAAAATAAAAGGAGGTTATTATACATGTGGGTATTTCCCACATAACCGTGATTTTTTTTTCAAGGATTAAAGAAATAATATCTAGGTGATTCTTGGAGAGTAAGAAATAATTTTTCTTCAGTAGCCATATAACATGGTGAGCAATCTCATTCATTCTTAAGAACAGTTTGTCCAAAAACGGGTATGAATTTCATGTACAATATTATGAGCAAAAGCCAAATACAAAAAAGTATTAGTCTGTAATTCCATTTATGTGATGTTCTAGAATAAACAAAATTAACATCTAGTGAAATATACAGTGGAAGAGAGGTAAGGACTAGGGGATAATTCTGAATGAGGAATGAGCACAAAAGTAATTTCTGGGGTGATGGAAGTAATCTGCTTATTGGTAGGACTGTAGTTGACACCGGTGTATGAATTTATCCAGATACATTGAATTTTGAACTTTGGATTTGTACATTTGACCATGCGTAAATTTTACCTAAAATAAGGGAACCATAAACAACAACAACATGATATGTATAAAAATAATTACTACAGGTTTTCCCTGGTGGCGCAGTGGTTGAGAGTCCGCCTGCCGATGCAGGGGACACGGGTTCGTGCCCCGGTCCGGGAAGATCCCACATGCCGCGGAGCGGCTGGGCCCGTGAGCCATGGCCGCTGAGCCTGCGCGTCCGG